>NC_052155.1:20899500-21205221 GCF_902713615.1 Scyliorhinus canicula
AATAATTTGAAGGCTAGTTACGCGCCCACCTCCAGGTGACATCCGAAACCTGGTGCAAGGTAGTATCAATTAGACTAGAGGAAATTCCTCAGGGCAGGTTGTCAGTTCTGTCACATGATAGTGAAAGATGATGACTAGCAGAAAGATGGAATTGTTATATTATGCATTTTGTGAACTATGAGCAACGAACAGCCCTCAAGTAAATAAGGGCGGTAGCTATTTTTTAAGGGGGGGGGGGGGGGGGGGGGGGGGGGGAGGTGGATATGGGAGGGTAGAGAACATGAGGTTTCGTAGCCAGAGAGATAAGTAGCCAATTTGGTGGGACCAAAGACGATTGCGAAAGGGTGAGAGTGGCTGCAGCTCCATCTTTAGGCAAGGAATTTTTTTAAAAACTAACCCTATTTGTTGTAGCGATAGGTCTGGGGCAGGATTCTCCATTGGTGACACCAAAATCGGGAAACATAATTGGGCGGAGAATAAGTTCCGATGCCAAAATCTTGGCGGCTGCCGATTTGATACCAAATCGCAATTGTTCGTCGCCTTGACAAAGGCATCAATGCCGTCTATAATGCATGTACAGTAGACACCATTTGCACATCATTAGTGGGCCTGACATGGTATTCTCCGGCACCTCTATGATTCTCCGCCTCCGATGGGTTGAGTTCCCAACGGCACGGTTCACCTGTGCTTTTAAAAATCATGAAACCGACTTTGTGGCTGCTGAGGGAGGGAGGGGATCCGGAAAGTGTCCAACATCACCATAGTTTGCTGACAGTTGTGCCGCGGACCGGGGGAGTAGAGTAGCAGGGGATGGACAAAAGGTGGGCTGTAGGGTCGGGGTGGACGGGCAAGGAATACCATTGCCACAGCTGGAAAGGCAGCCATGCAGCTGCGCATGCTGCTGTCAGCCCACTGTGAACTTAGGTCAAGGGTCGTATAGGTGTCCCCCAGGCCCCAGTTGACCCATCAATTGTATGGGCATGCTCCAGCGCAACCAATCAGTGCCATTGAGTGTGTGTGGGGATTGTAATGTGTATACGCGGATGCAGCTTGTCGGCCCCCTGAGTATTATTCCCCAGCCTGGTGAATCCCACACCATTTTTCATTGGAATCGGTCATGTTCCACGTGGCACCAGTGCTAGCTCCTCCATGGTTGCTGAATTGGTTCAGGTTTGGCACCAGTTTTGCTGTTGTGAAAGTCCACTTGGACTCAGGAACAGAGAATGCAGCACTTGATCTTTGAGAGTCCAACTGGTACTCAATATTGCAGTGGAAACATCAAATAGGCATAAGGGCACTTATTTGCATGTACAAAGGCACAAACATTTATTGCAGGTGTGGGCTCTCATGCCTATTTTTTTGGTCTTTACCAATTTGACAAGTGATTTGGCAAGTCCTGCATGGCTGCTTAGCATCCTAACCATAAATGTTGCAAAGCCAAATTTCTAGGCCCTGATTGATTTGCAATGTGGGAAAATAATCTTGTGCTGAATTTCCTTTGTCTTCCTAATTTTTGAAGCTATTTTTATTACTTTTCAGTATTGTGGGGCTGTATGCATCAGTTGTGCTCGTCATTGGAAAGTTTGTACGCGAGTTCTTCAGTGGGATCTCTCACAGCATCATGTTCGAAGAGCTGCCAAATGTGGATCGAATTTTGAAATTATGCACAGATATCTTCCTGGTTCGAGAGACTGGAGAACTGGAATTGGAGGAGGATCTGTATGCCAAGCTCATCTTTTTGTATAGATCACCAGAAACTATGATCAAATGGACACGTGAAAAGACAAAGTGAAAGCTTCTGCTGGTGTGGATGTAGAGGGGATTTTTAAAAATAAAAAAAGCACAAGGTCACTGAAAAGCCGAGCTATTCAGTTAGGTGACAGCAGCTTTTCCTTATAGAGCCCAGGCAGTCGCACGTTCCTTAAGTCCTCTCTGTCTACAGTCTCTCTGCCGATACTGAAGACTGGTGCTTGTTCTGACAAACAGCACCAATTATGGAAATGATTCTGTGTTGCAACTGAATCCAGTTTCTTTCTATTTTTAGTCAGCCAAAATCAGGGCTTCCGAAATGCTTATGTTCCTTGCAGGTATCAACTTTATCAGTCCTTTATATTTCTTCATGCAAAGCAATGGTATTGGGCCGTGTAATCTGCTGTCATTATCAGTCAGAGAAACGAGGCCTGGAATGATTCAATATTGACAAAAAAAGTGAGGACATCACCAATGAATAAGCATTCTTGGATATCCCAGGTGATGCAAGCGTATCCTGACTGGCCTGAGCAAGGAAACTAATTTGACAATCTGTTTTGAATGCCTTATTTTGTTTGTAGTCAATAGAAAAGTATCACCATGTCAGTGATCTTTCTCAGGAAAAAAGTTCATTTATCAAAGGCTTGTGTGTTTTCTGTAACTTCATTATCTTATAAAAACAATGTGGGTACACACTATCGCAATGCAATCAAAAATACTCCACTTTGAGCAAACGCTTTTCCAAGATGAATGACCCTAGTGATTTCAGTGAAAATACTTGAAACTAAAGGTCAGCAAAATGTTCAGAATTTACTTGAACCTCTGAAATGCAAATACTTCAAGTTTTATTTCTTTGATTCAGCTAGAGATGTTATTGTTTCATCAGTTTATTTTTGTGATGGGGATAAAAATAACTGGCTTTTCTCTTCCCTGATTTTCCACCTCTCTGAAATACCTTCCACATTTGTCAGCTAAGAGCTTGGAGAATATATTGCCATGTCACTATCTCTACCAATCTTTAACCAGTCTTTAGAAAGTACACAATAGACCCGGGCCATTCCTCTGATTTTCTTTCTCTATTTTGGCAGCATTCATTTGTTCTCTTCTACTGCACCATCACTTATGAAAGCTTGACCAATATCAAGAACTTATTTATGGCAAAGAGCACAACTGTGTCTTCCACTCTTGTGATACAATTGATTGGAATAACCATATCATGTGCACATCTGTTATTGTGTCTCACACCTGTTATGGAGCAACTAACATTTTAGATGGACAAAAATAAATTGTTAGTACTAAATGGAAAGAAAAGGCCCACCAAGTGAGATCCAAATTGTTTGAGTGGATTTAGCTCTACTTAAAACACTTGTGTTTTAAAACAGTCCAAAGACGTGCAGGTTAGGTGGATTGGCCATGATAAATTGCCCTTAGTGACCAAAAAGGTTAGGAGGGGTTATTGGGTTAGGGGATAGGGTGGAAGTGAGGGCTTAAGTGGGCCGGTGCAGCCTCGATGGGCCAAATGGCCTCCTTCTGCACTGTATGTTCTATTGTGCATTTTAATTTTATTTCCATGCCTAATGATCAACAAATATGCACAACAGTCGCATGATCAGGCTCCTTAGTTAATAATTGCTATATTTTATTCTAAATTGAACTTTAAAGATGAGTGTTGAGCACAGTATATAGAATGTGAAATAACAGGAGTCAAAATAAAAGGAAATTATGTAACCAGTCAATATTGCACAATACTCCGACAACCTACATTGCCTGCTGGACAATATGGACTTCTGTATCGAACCAGATTTGTTTGACATAAATTTTGATTTTGATTTTCTACATATTTCCATCTGCAAATTGCTCATGCTACAATTGCTGAGGCAGTCCTGTGACAGGGCAAAGCACCAGTCTGATGCAACTTAATATTTATTTTTATTGACTTACCAATAAAATGAGAAATGGTGAGATATTTCTAAGGGTTTTGATATTATTAATAGGAAAGATCCCGATTGGACCTCCAAATGATTAGGAAAAACACTTCCAAAAATGCATCCACTGTTGCAGTAAAACATTGCAGTGTACAATTGTAGAAATTTTAATTTGCTGTACTTCTCAAAAAATTACCGCTGTCACAGTAACCTGAAATGGTCAGTTCTCAAGACAACCATTCTGTTTTATATCGTTGTTATTTAGATAAACCAGCTGGTTTCACAACTATTACAAGCTTGCATTGTTAAATCATTATTAATAATACAAAGCAGAGATTAAAATTTTGCTTTCTCATTGGTAGATGTTTCTACTTAATGATCTAATTCAGTGGTTGATGAAGTATTTCTGTAACTTGTTACACAATCCCAAGACGGCTGTTTGTTAAAGCTTATAGGGCTCAGTGTTTACAATGGCATACTGACGAACCTATTTATTTTAACCAATGTTGCAGTCCAGGTTTAATCGCTTTGAAAACAAATGTCTGTTTCAGTGTTTTCATAACATCCTGGATAGAAATTCTCAATAATAATCTGTATATGAGGAAAAGTGGTGAATAATTGACGCTATGATCTTCAAAGTTACTACTTGGGTAGTCTGGGACTACTAGGAATTTCAACACAGGGTTGAAACCGACAAAAAGAGAAGCTAAGTAAACCTGCAAAACTCTTTATTCTGCAATATTACAGTCACAGTAAGACCATTTTATAAACTCCATGCAAGATTGCATTTTCATATCTAAATATTCTAAGGATATTTCATCTTTTGGAAGGGAGGAATTCATAGCACTTCCTGCTGCTTAGAATGAGGTAGTGAAGTGGACGGGGCGGGGAAACCTGCTTTCGATTTGACTTGCTGTAATTACCTTAACCATGTTTATTGAAATGAAATAGCTATTTTCAACACACTTGTTAACAGCTGCATGTTCCAACCTCTCCACCATGTGCACTGTTTCGGATGATTTTAAAAATGAACATTTCTGAAAATGATAGCTGTTTGTGTAACTAAGTTTTGTATGACACAGGAGTTATGTTATTCCACAGTAGATTTCAATATTACAATGTGTAATATGTATTTATACGTCAAGTTTATTCATAAACTTCTGGAATAGTTATAGAAAATATGCAATAAGCTTTGCTTCTAGTTGGATTACTCTGGTTTTCCTCTGAACAGGATGCTGTCTACCAGATCCACGCGATTGTGACCCTGCTGTAACAGGAAATATGTCCCTGTTTTATATTTGTTTCTAAAACATCTTAGTGATGAACATTTTCAATAAAATTTCTTTAAAATGTGATTTTCTCTCACAAGTAGATTGTAATTAATTACCTCACAATGTGCCTGAAAATTACAGGTAAAAACTGTCTCGAGGTTTTATTAAAAAATATGTTTAACTCAATGAACTGCTTCACTGTTAAAATAATAATGATAATGACTTATTGTCACAAGTAGGCTTCAATGAAGTTACTGTGCTAAACCAGCCCCTGGAGGCCCCTTGGGGGAAGCATTCATTACAGTGGTTTATTCACAAAATATCAAAAGCAGCAGTTTGAAAACAGGAACAGGAATTACACCGAAATGTACTTCTTTAAATTATCTTGATTTGAAGAAGGCAAAGGAAGGTTAATAAAATGGTGAATACTTTCACTACCGATTAGGAAATGATTGTCAAGTGCACAATGTTGGAAATTCAGCTCAGATCAGTGAAATATCCCTGATGCCTTTGATCAAGATCATTTGTACATCGCATACCATCTTGACTTGTATCTCACTGTTTTCCTGAGAAGGTAAATTGGGATGGGCAATGAATCTTGCCAGGGATGATCACATCCCTGTTGAGAGCTGTTGAATTGTCTAATCTAAACTCACTCCCTGATTTCCTGGATTGATTGCCATAATATACCCCGGAAAAGACTGGACTAAATTATAGGGTGGAATGTTCCTTTGGGCTACACAAGGAAACCAAGGGCCGAAACAGACATCCGCTCCCCCCATCCCCCACTGCCAGTTTGGGTTCCACTCACTGAGACTACACAAACCCTGCTGGGGACTGTTGTGTTCTGTGATCCCATCATTGTAATGATGTAAACAGAGCATCCAGTTGTTTAACTAGAAAGATGATTTATTAGCAAACACATGGAAAGATAACTGACAGATTACTATATAAAGTTACTAAATGAATTCAGTGAATTCTCCTGGAGCTACTCTAGGGTGCTTCCACCCTGTTGTACGTCTTACTACCCACTGGTGGGTATCTTGCATCATGTGACAGATGTCTGATGCCACCAGCTGGTTGGAGGTCACATTACTACCTATATATAAAACTGTGCACAGGTATCCACAGGGATGATTTGTGTGGGCCCACAGCAGTGTCCTCCTGCTCCCCAAATTCTTGGTACTACTAGCAGACCAGACACGTGATTCTCGTCTGGTTCAAGCAGAAGTCAGATTCCGAATATGAAGTTAAAATCTCTGGGACAACCAATTTGTGCACAGCAAACAGCAGATTATCTGTTTTAATGATGACCTGAAAGACAGAGGGCTGGATTCTCGGATTGTGAGGCCATGTCTGCACGGTGACGTTTTACGCCTGGAAATACGGCGCAAAACAGCCACCGATCGTCCGTGTAGTTGGGGGCTAGCATGCCGGCAGCGTAGAGCACCTGGCTCTAGCTACCGATACGGCCTGGAGAATTACCAGATCCAAAGCCGCACAGTGGGACATGGCGCTGGCTGCTCACGGACCTGGCCTGCAAAGTAGTGCCCCCCATTGGTCGGCTCATGGGCCCCGGACCACCTCCCAACAGTGCCCCAGCCCCTGATGAAGTCCCCCATACACGTGGATCAGCCCTCCCCCGAACATGGCAGTGCTCAACTGAGTCCGCAGCTGCCACGCCGAGAGACCCAAGCTGTCGGGAACTCGGCTGGACGGGGGTCAGAGTATCGGGGGGCGGGCCTCAGGCAATGTTGATACTTCGCATGGCATACCCTCCGAGTACGCCGCTTTGGAGGGGAGCATCACAAAAGCAGTGCCGCTCCAGATTTGGATGGGAACTTTGATTCTCCGGCCGATCGCTGAACCCAATTCCAGCATTGGCGACCGGAGAATCAAGCCCAGCACCTCAAAACCACAAGTTTTCCTTAGTACTGCATTGGATTGTTGGCCTAGATTTTTGTTCTCAAGTATTCCAAAAAGGCAGTGCGGTAGCAAGTGGTTACCACAGTTGCTTCACAGCTCCTGGGTCCCAGGTTCGATTCCCGGCTTGGGTCACTGTCTGTGCGAAGTGTGCCCATGTCTGCATGGATTTCCTCTGGGTGTTCCAGTTTCCTCCCACAGTACAAAGATGTGCAGGTTAGGTGGATTGGCCATGATAAATTGCTCTTAGTGTCCACAATGGTTAGGTGGGGATAGGGTGGAGGCATGGGCTTAAGTGGGTGCTCTTTCCAAGGGCCGGTGCACTCGATGGGCCGAATGGCCTCCTTCTGCACTGTAAATTATATGACTTAAACCCACAACCACTTAGTGGTGAGAGTGTACTATCACGAGCCCCAATAGACACAAATGGAGTAACAGGATTCTAAACTTAGCTTTTAGGATTTTATTTTAACTACTCACTAGCAATTTTAAGTAGAAGTACAATGAACACCTTTTGAACACATTATTTCCAAAGCTCAAAGGTCACCCTGTGTCTGCAGCACATCACATTAGAGCTACAAGATAAAATTGGAGCAAGTAAGCTGAGAAAAATCAAAAGATCTTCTCTTGATGCTGATTTAGTTTGCCAAATTCCTGCCACACATTGGCAATCCACTTCAAGTATGGATTTCAATGGCGAATTTAAATAGGAATGGTTAAATTCCTGATTCAATAAGCAATGTATGAATACAAACTAAACACGGAGACAGAAATGAAATGAGTGGTTTGAGTGGAGCTGAGAGCAGGCAAGTGAATATGTCTGAATGACCCAGTGTTACTTGACACCACTGTGCACCTCATTCTTTTTTAATTTAGAGTACCCAATTACTTATTTTCCCCCAATTAATGGGCAATTAAGTGGCCAATCCACCTAACCTGCACCTCTTTGGGTTGTGGGGGTGAAACCCACACAGACACGGGAAGAATGTGAAAACTCCACACATACAGTGTCCCGGGGCCAGGATCAAACTCGGTCCTCAGCGCCATAGGCAGCAGTGCTAACCCAACACTGTGCATCTCATCAGTTAAACTTTGACCAGATAAAGATTTTTGCCCCTTTGTAATAAATTAACATAGTTTTCTAGCATATCGTGCAATTTAGGAGGACTTAATCAGCGCAACTCAAACTTGCTTTGTGAATGCTAATTTTCCAAAATGGAAGAAAAGCCAAGTCCAGGAAATGCATTGGAAAACATGGTCGACACTTGGGGTGAGATTTTGTAATGCCCACCAGCAGGTTTGAAAGTGGGTGGGTGGGTGGGGTGGTAGTGTCTAGTGAAATGTAACTCGTGGCTTGCCTGGCACCTACCCGTTCGCCCTCAAAATGTCTTCCATTTTATAGTCACTGGCAGTGGCATTGGGTAGCCTGCCCACCCACCCTTCGGCCTATTGAGCCCTTAGGTAGCCACTCAAGTGCCACACTTGCCATTATTTTATTTGCCATGGGGGAGGCAATGGTAATTGGGTAGCCTGACAGCTTTAGCTACACGGGTTCCTGTTGAGTCGGTGGGAGGGGTGGGGGGATTGTGGAACAAACCTCCTTTGGGGTTCCTTTGTGCCCAAGGTCATATTTAACCTCTCTCTCTCCCCCTCTCTCCATCCCCAGCCCCCCTCCCAGACCTCAACCCGAGCTTACCTTCAGCCCGACCTCATTCACTCCTCTTTGGGAGCTGGCTGCATTTCCAGCAGTAGCCACCACTTGAACCTGATGCTGCTGGAATTATAAAGCTGCTGGCCATCTGGTCGGAGGCCTCCTTGTATGTCACTCAAAATCTCATTCTTGACCAATTAACCTTCCACTGATCCTTGGCAGGTATACATTCCCACTGACTCTTTGTAAACACAGCCATCAGAAAAATCCTGCCCTTGGTTATAATGATGATAGCAATGACAGACTCATAAATAGAAGAACCTTGCCAAGTGTCAAATAGTTTTATATCATTTCAATACGTAAAAATATCCAAAAATTGCTTTACATTTGGGCAAGACAAATTTTCTAATTGTTTTAGAATTATATGCGAGGTAGAGCTAAGACTATTCATTGCACAAATTTGATAAAATTATTACTTTTAGCTATACTAGAATTAATCAGACAAGGTTAATTCTCTAAATTTAAACTGAGCAGCATTCATAAAATTCATTTTCAATAATTATTTTGTTTTGTTTTTGCAACAAAGAAAGACAGTTCGAGTCACCTTGTAAGCAATCGATGAGACCTCCACCAGTCCATATAGGTTGTATGGACTCCACTGTACAAATATAGCCAGTACTAGCTTTTAAAGTACATACATTTCCTAGAAGTAAAAAACCTGACCGTAGTCCTAAATAATATAACCCAAATCTGTTGGGGCACTATGTAAGGAATGGTGGAATTAAAGGCATTGCAATCTTCATTGAAGCTCACATCTGGATTTTCAGTTCAATTAATGGAGCTCACATTTTACAATCACATGATCTTTCAGCCATGGTACACACGCAAAGGGGGTCTATATTTTCTTAAAAGAATGCATATTTAAGGCATTGATCAAGCCAGTTTAAAAAGCTTGGTATGGCTAATAAGACACAGCATTCTTAAAAGGGAGGGCAAGTCTGAGAAGCAATTTTTTTAAAAAAAGTGCATCTTTTGCACATTGAAAAAATACGCCAAATAGAATTTGCTGACATTTTTGGAAATATGTCACTCTCATGGTTCACAGAGAGCCTCAATTAGGGTACCTCTTCTTGCTCTACCGCTTCTCAATAGTAATCACCCCTATGCTAACAGAAGAAAGTGCAAAACCACAATTTCAGACTGGCCTGAGAATTATTCTAAATGTATCAGCCCCAGGTTACCATGCAGTTAGATTAATACTCTGCATCCATGGGGAATCCCATCATTCTGAATGACAGCTCACACTGGCTTTGGGTCTTGGTCCTCAACAGTCTAATCCTGGACCCAAGGAGTCACAATAAGATGTCAAAACTACCACAGTGACCTAGAAGGCACAGCTACTGAATTAGACAGTGTTCAATAACATGAATTTCAAACAAAGAAAATTCTACTATTATTTTGTAAGAACTACACTCTTCCAGGCTCCATAAATGTTTGACGTATCAAGGAAGCAGAATTCCAAAACTGCAACCTTGTCTAAATACCCGAGATGACAAATGAAGACATGTCTCCCTGCAACATAGAAATCTAATTCCTAGTTTCGGTGACAATCCTTTAGCTTTAATATAGTCCATTTATTTGCTCCAAGGGTGATGGAACTTCCCTGTCACCCTTCTCTCATTACAAGAGAATGAGAACTCAAAACCCTTCGAGTAACATCTAACAGTACTTTAGACTGTGGCTGGAATGACGTATAAAAGCAGTAGCGCTGCTGAGGACCTCTGGTGGAGACGGAGTGATCCATTGTCAGTTTATCAATAAAATTACAAATGCTGCAAAATCCAACCTCCAAGATGGGTATCGACATGATCAGAGACTTTTTGCCAGCGTATATCAATTTAAGTCAAGTGAAACCGAAAACAAAATATTCAAATATCCTAGTGTGTGCTCAAAAGAATCATATTTGAGTTATGTGAAAAGTTGCAATTTTTGTGCAAGTCAATAGATCACAAGCTATGGTAATAAAGTCAAAGTGATACAGATTTCTACAAGCCATTGAAACTTAAACTTGGAACATGATCTAATTTAGGTCTATAAATGCCAGTATCTGGCAAATTTACACTACATCAAGGATGTAGTTTGAATAATTGCTGTGTGAACCTGAATACCAACACGCAAGTATAATTCAAAAGGGATGCCTCACACCAGCTCAGTAATAGTTCACATCTAAACCCATAGAACAAAGAATGAACATAATCTCAAGTGGAAATCATACGAGACGTCTCTTTTTGGAGCAATTTTTCATTGAATTACCGTCTTCTGTCGTGAAATTAACACCAACTGGTGAAATAAAGTTCAATAATGCATCATCTGTTGCACTACCAAACAATGCTAGAAGAAGTGCCACTCCATAGCCTGTAGCACGTGCTCCCTGAGGGGAAAAAAGTGTAAATGTTAGTTTTCTGCTCTTATCTTTTTCTGTAAAGACTGTAAGAATCAACTGCAATGGGACTGGGATGAGGGGAAAGTTCTTCACGCAGTGGGTTGTGAATCTTTGGAATTCTCTAGAGAGCTGTGAATACTCAGGTGTTGATCATAATCTGTGATCAACAGATCTTTGGAAACTAAGGGAATCATGGGATGATATAGGTTGGGGAACAGGAGTTGATGTAGAAGATCTGGTTCGGTGGTAGAGCAGCCTCAAGCAGCCAGACATTCTACTTAATGCCCTTTGTTTTCATGGAAGATCCTTCTTGGGAAGCTTCCATAATATTCATTGAGAAAAAAAATCCATCACAGAAGGGAATCATTTTGCATTACCCCCTCTCTTTGAGCAAATAAATAATCCTTTAAAATCATAAAACTCAAAACCTCAAAAAAACTAACACAAGGTAGAAATTATTCAATGTTGTGAAATTGCAGTGTAACCCAAATTTAGAGAGACTATTTTTAATATAAATTTAGAGTACCCAATTCATTTTTTCCAATTAAGGGGCAATTTAGCGTGGCCAATCCACCTAGCCTGCACATCTTTTGGGTTGTGGGGGTGAAACCACGCAAACATGGGGAGAATGTGCAAACCCCACACGAACAGTGACCCAGAGCCGGGATCGAACCTGGGTCCTTAGCACCATGAGGCAGCAGTGCTAACTACTTGCGCCACTGTGCTGCCCAAAATGTATTGTTTCGTGGGGTTTTGGAACTAATGTTGAAATGTTTACCATGAGCCAGCCATGAGTTGAACCTGGAATCTCCTGATTTAGAGACTTTTGAGGCTGAAATAAGTACAGTGGATTTGAAATGACAACAACCATGAATTATCACTCTAAAACTGAAAAACAGAGGTTTATTTTATTTTCACCTTGCTGCTGATTTATGTTGGTCACCATCTATTCTGCAGCCGAATGTTCCACCCTGGACTCCAAGGCCACCCCTGCTTTCCCAGACCCAGGAATCATTAATCACCCTCCTCCCATGAGCAAAACTGATGTCGAAAGAGTTAGAAGATAGAAGAATTGACAAAGTCGCAGGAAGGAATCTGACTGAACACACCACAGACAAAACAGTTGTATAAAAACCTGTGGCTTTAAATTCATCAAATTAAATCAAAATAGAATTTCAGTCAGTCAAGTGTTGCATTTGCAGATAAAAACAAATTGGGTTTACTACTCAAATATGCAGTGATGTAGTACCGATTTTACTGAACGCAAACATAACTTATACAACTACTGTAGAGATAAACTAGTATTACTTACAGTGTGAACCGGGGAAGCCATGTCAATATGCACCCAGACTCCTGGCCAATCAAAACCGATATGGGCTTCAATAAACAGGCCAGCACAGGAACTCGTGGCATTGGCCCGATCCTACATAAAACAAGCAGATTTCATTGGAGTTAAATCCAATCAGCTGGATTCCTTCAGCAATTAAACACAGTTTGCAAGAAAATGCTCGTCTACAAGTAACCTCTGCATGTCCACATATTGAACATTTGTGAATAAAAAATACAGGTAAAATAGGAACTTGTTTACAGATAGTCTTAGAAAATCATAGACATTTACAGCACAGGAGGCTATGGCCCATTGTGTCTAAAATAAAACAGAAAATGTTGGAAAAACTCAACTGGTCTCTCAGCTTCTGTGGAGGGAGAAACAGAGTTAATGTTGAGTCCGTAAACCCTGCTTCAGAGCCTGTGCCAGCTGATAAACAGCTATTCTGTATAATCCCACTTCCCAGCTCGGAGACTGCAGTTTGTGAGGTTACAACACTTCAGGTGCCTATCTGAACACTTTTTAAATGCACCGAGGATTTCCACCTGTCCTCCACTTTCAAGCAGAGTTCCAGACAACACTCCTACTCTCCGGGTGAGAAAATTCTCAATACCTCTCTAATTCTTCAATTACTTTAAATCTAGCCTTCTTAGTTATTGACCTCTCTACTAAGGGAAATAGGAACTATCTAGGCCCCTCAATTTTACACACCTCAAATTTCATTTATACACATCAGTGCAAAAGGCACCAACTTCAGCCAAATTTGCCGAATGGATGACCCATTTCAGCCTTCTCGAGAGGAGGAGCCCCATGCAAACCTGGAGTCAATGGGAATCAGGGGGAAAAACCTTTCGCTAGTTGGTTCACTAACACAAAGGAAGATGGTTGTGGTCATCGGAGGCCAATCCTCTCAGTACCAGAGCAATAACTTCCTTTAAGATTCTATGGCTCATTTCAGAATTCTACAATCCTACCCTTACTTATGTTAACCTTGATCATTTAAACAATGAAAAATGGGCATCAAAGTATCCAGGTTGTCATAAAGTTGTGAATAATAATATAATAATCTTTATTGTCACAAGTAGGCTTACATTAACACTGCAATTAAGTTACTGTGAAAAACCCCTAGTCACAACACTCCGGCGTCTGTTCGGGTACACTGAGGGAGAATTCAGAATGTCCAATTCACCTGACACCACATCTTTCTTTTGTGGGAAGAAACCAGAGCACCCGGAGGAAATCCACGCAGACACGGGGAGAACGTGCAGACTCCGCACAGACAGTGGCTCAAGTCGAGAAGTGAACCTGGGACTCTGGAGCTGTGAAGCAACAGTGCTAACCACTGTGCTAGGGGCAGCACGGTAGCATGGTGGTTAGCATAAATGCTTCACAACTCCAGGGTCCCAGGTTCGATTCCCGGCTGGGTCACTGTCTGTGTGGAGTCTGCACGTCCTCCCCGTGTGTGCGTGGGTTTCCTCCGGGTGCTCCGGTTTCCTCCCACAGTCCAAAGATGTGCGGGTTAGGTGGATTGGCCATGCTAAATTGCCCGTAGTGTCCTAAAAAGTAAGGTTAAGGGGAGGCTGTTGGGTTACGGGTATAGGGTGGATGCGTGGGTTTGAGTCAGGTGGTCGTTGCTCGGCACAGCATCGAGGGCCGAAGGGCCTGTTCTGTGCTGTATTGTTCTATGTTCTAAATGTCATCGACATGAATCGTTAACACTGGGCGTGATTTAACAGCCGCGTTGAACTTATGCAAGAGCATGACAGGGCCGTTAAGGGCGGCATGGTAGCACAGTGGTTAACACTGTTGCTTCACAGCGCCAGGGTCCAGGTTCGATTCCCGGCTTGGGTCACTGTCTGTGCGGAGTCTGCATGTTCTCCCCGTGTCTGCGTGGGTTTCCTCCAGGCGCTCCGGTTAAGAATGCAGTTAAGCGAACACTTCACACTTCCCAGTGGATCCCCAGGGGTAGGCGTGCCATGTAGCATGTGAGAGTTATTGCCTAGAATCCCAATCAGACCGTGATGCTTGGACACTGCCTGAACACTGCGGGAGGCATCACCCTGGACACAGCAGCTGACATTGGAACACTCAGGGGCTGGGCCCAGCACCAGGACATTTCTGGGACCAGAGGGTGGGTGCGTACACTGGGGAGGGGACCAGCAGCGGTCCAGGTAACGTTACATGCGGGTGTCTGGGGAACAGTGTCTGGGTACAGTGAGCACGGGCCCCTGCTGCGTGGGCAGGGTGTGCCGGGTGGGTTGGGGGGGGGGGGGGGGGGGATTCACACTGAAGGGTCCCAGGGTGGAAGGCACCGCTGGTCGTCAGTCTCACACCCTTTCCCAATTCCCTACAGATATTAAACAGTATGGACGAGATCTTGGACTCCACGGATGTTGCCCTAGTGGTGCTGCTAGCAGGCATGGCGGCCACACGGCAGAGAAGGATGGCCCAAAGTGTACAGGATGGTCTTTCAAACAAATGACAGACAGCGTGTGCCGCAGGAGGCTCCACCTCAATTTTTTTATAAAATAATTTTTATTCAAATTTTCAACAAAGTTTAACCAACAAAACAGAAGAAAAGAGAAAAAACAGTAACCCCACCCCCCCAAATACAGAAGCAATAAATTAACAAGAATAATTCAATAACATGGAAACAAATGTACTACCCAGTAAAGAACACACCCCCCCCCCCCCCCCCCCGGGTTGCTGCTGAAATTGACCACCCCTTAATGCTCCGTCAGGAAGTCTAGAAACGGCTGCCACCGCCAGAAGAACCCTTGCACCAACCCCCTTAAGGCAAACTTGACCCTATCCAGTTTGATAAACCCAACCATATCGTTGATCCAGGATTCTACGCCCGGGGGCCTTGCATCCTTCCACTGTAGAAGAATCCTGCGCCGGGCTACCAGGGACGCAAAGGATAGAATACCGGCCTCTTTCGCCTCCTGTACTCCCGGCTCCGTTGCCACCCCAAAAATTGCGAGCCCCCAGCCCGGCTCAACCCTGGAACCAACCACCCTTGACAACGTCTCCGCGACGCCCCTCCAAAAGCCCGCCAGCGCAGGGCACACCCAAAACATGTGGGTGTGGTTTGCCGAGCTCCCCGAACACCTGACACACCTGTCCTCTCCCCCAAAGAACAGGCTCAGCCTTGTCCCAGTCATGTGCGCCCTATGCAGCACCTTTAGTTGAATCAAACTAAGCCTCGCGCAGGAGGAGGAATTCACCCTCTCCAGGGCATCCGCCCACGTTCCCTCATCAATCTCCACTCCCAGCTCCTCCTCCCACTTATCCTTCAGCTCCTCCACCGAGGCCTCCTCCCCCTCCTGCATCACTTGGTAGACTGCCGAGGTCCTCCCATCACCGACCCACGTCCCCGAGAGCACCCTATCCTGAACCCCCCTTGGCCGCAACAGTGGAAACTCCGCCACTTGCTGCCTAACAAACGCCCTAATCTGCATGTATCTAAAGATGTTCCCTGGGGGGAGGCCCAACCTTCTCTCCAACTCCTCCAAGGTTGCAAATTTCCCGTCGAGAAAGAGGTCCCCCATCCGCCTGATACCTGCCCTGTGCCAGCTCAAAAACCCTCCGTCCATCCTCCCTGGTATAAACCGGTGGTTCCCCCGTATCAGGGACCAAATTGAAGCCTTCACCTCCCCCCTATGCCGCCTCCACTGCCCCCAAATCTTGAGGGTAGCCGCCACCACCGGACTCGTAGTATACCTTGTTGAGGGGAGCGGCAAAGGCGCCGTCACCAGCGCCTCCAGGCTCGTGCCCACACAGGACGCCACCTCCATGCTTTTCCAAGCCGCTCCCTCGCCCTCCATCACCTACCTACGTATCATCGCCACATTGGCGGCCCAGTGGTACCCACAAAGATTGGGCAACGCCAACCCCCCCACATCCCCACTCCGCTCCAGGAACACCTTCCTCACCCTCGGGGTCTTCTGCGCCCACACAAACCCCATAATACTCCTATTGACCCTTTATTTGTCTTATCTTTACTTCTGTGTATCTCACTATCTTTCTCTGTTTACAGAAATCACACCCATCTTTGATCATTGTTTTTTTTTAACCAGAGTATTTTGCTCTTCAAAAACCATTTGAAATAAAAGAAAAATAAACATCCAGTAATGTCTCTTTCCAAAGACCGGTTAAATAACGAGCATTGAAAATTGAAAGAAAGGATGGATAATGTCTAAGGTCACGTAGCGGATGGAGATGGCATCATGCCAAGTTCTCCACCACTTTCGATTCTGTACAAAAATTTAACCATTTCAACTAGCAGGTCATCTGCACAGACTTGTACGTCTCTAAGAATAGCTAATGCCTCTAAAATTAATCAGTGGAAATTGACTTAAATGGAATGACACAGATAAAGTTTTCGAAGGAGAATGAAAAATTTTGTTCAGCATTTTAATTGAGCTCCATTTTAGAGAAAGAGTGAGAGGGTTAGAGAGAGAGAGAGAGCCAGAGACAATGAGAGGGACTGATAGAGACAGCGAAAGTTGAGAGAGCGAAAGAGAGCGAGTCAGGGAGAGACAGAGACAGGGAGGGATAGTTAGATAAAGAGAAAGAGCAACAAGAGTTCCAGAGACAGACAGAGTTACGTAGAGAGATAGATAGAGTGAGAGAGAGAGAGGGAGTTTTAGGCATCTAAACTTTGTTCTGAACTATTCACTGTCTCTGTATTCAGACTTTGACTTCAGACCTTGACTTTTAAAAGTTTTGTTACGAGCTGTGATTATTTGAAAGCTACAAATTGTCTACGCATTGCCTTTAAAGATTATAGTTTGAGTACAGTTAACAATTTTTTCTTTTCAAGGCTATCATTGGCATTTCCAGGGTAATTTTGATACACAAGGAATTTTAATCAGGGTGCAAAATCACATACGAAGAATAAGAAAATATTAGTTTTATGGTGTTCAGTGGAGGTTAGGATAGTTGAAATACATATGACAAATATGATCAAGCCGGTGTTTCATTAGTTCAGGGTTAAAACTTCCCTGACACAAATAATCATCAGTAGGGTGAAACTAGCCTGTCTCACAACGCAGATGTTTTAATTATGAGATTGCAGAATTACTTATAAACAACAGATGGGTAAATGAAATATGTCCATGATCATGCTCGTCTGGGAAAGAACCACGATACAGCGCAAAATTGGTTCACTCAGAGTTTCAATAACATATTGTGTTTGCTGAAAGACTTGATAACGGGAATTTGGCAGCACTCCAACTTTTACTTCCAGTCTATTTGAGTGAAAAATATAAAAAAAAGTTTAGAGATGCGAATGGCATCATTCCAATTCATCCACCCACTATACGCCCCTTTTTGTCTCTGCAAGACAATTAACCCTTTCAACAAGCTTTTGTGTGTAATCCAGAAGATGTCTTGACACTCCCATGCGGGTTTGCCTGTGAACTCTGGCCCTTTTAATTCTGATAAAGTAATGAACAGTCCACACAGCTGAAGATGCATTTTAATTGGAACTTACAAATCTTAAGTTTTGAATTTTCACCCTCTTAACGACCCAGACCTGACCATGTTCACAGATGGAAGTGCTTCCATCGGTGAAAGGAGGGAGCGGTTATCAGGATATGCTATAATCAAAGCAGGATAGGGAGACAGTAGAAGCGGCAGCATTCGAGACTCCGTTTTCAGCACAACAAGCAGAATTGTTCGCAATAATACGCGCATGCGCACTAGGAGCAGACAAAAAAGTAAATATTTATACAGACTCCAGATATGCTTTTGGAGTTGTACATGATTTTGGACAATTATGGAAGAACAGAGGATTCTTAACATCCGCTGGGAAATAGGCAGGCAGACCACCAAGCAAAAGAAACCTCCCATTCAAAGGAAATGGTAGTGCCTAAAATGATGAGCCAGACTGAAAGTTCAAAAGACAAGTCTCCCTCTGAAAAACCTATGCCGACCATTACTGACGTAATCCAGCTACAGGAGGACGCTCCTGCTAGCGATAAAAAGTTATGGAAAGAATTGGGATGCACATATGATAAAGAAAGTAAGCTGTGGGTCACCCCAGCAGGGCAGACATGTATGCCCGATGCTTTGGCAGCCTGGGTGGCTGAATGTGTACACTTTGCAACTCACTGTGGTGCATGTGCTACAGGTGATTTATTGTTAAAAACCTGGTGCCGTCCTAGGTTGCAGGAGATAGCTCAACGAATTAGCAATCGCTGCTTGATATGTCAGCAGTATAACCCTGGGAAGGCTGTCCGCTGCGAGCAGGGGAAAACACCATTGCCCGAGGGTTTCCTTTGAGACCCTGCTACTGGACTACATTGAGTTGGAAAGATGCCAGTGTTATAAGCATGTATTAGTGATTGTTGATATGTTTAGTAAATGGATAGAGGCCTATCCTACTGTAGATAATAAGGCTTCAACTGTAGTAAAAGTTCTTATGCGTGAAATTGTACCAAGATTTGGAATTCCCTATCGTTTAAGCTCTGATAATGGACCTCACTTTGTGGGACAGATTAATAAAGAATTCTGCACTCAACTAGGAATTAAACAGCAGTTACACTGCGCCTACAGACCCCAGGCAGCTGGGATAGTGGAAAGAGCTAACCAGACTCTGAAAACCAAACTTGCTAAGCTACAAGCAGAGACCGGAGCCACCTGGCTCAAACTATTACCTACTGCACTCTTTCAAATAAGAGCCACCCCAGCAGGAAAGACTCGATTAAGCCCTGCAGAAATCCTGTATGGAAAACCTCTCCGCACTCCATGGGATTGTGAGATTCCCCAAGAGGTCCAGTTCCACCACATGACTACAGAAATGGCTAATTATATAATAGCCCTCACTAAAGTCTTAAAGAGTCTCCACTTGCGAGTACGTGCCACACAAGAGGAAGTGCCACCCTTAGCCAGCTCCAATATTGTGCAACCAGGAGATCATGTGATGATCCGCAATTGGACACGGAAGGGATTGGAACCGCGTTGGGAGGGACCGTTCCAAGTTCTCCTAACCACCCCCACAGCAGTTAAAGTTGAAGGACGTAATGCATGGATCCACATGCACCATTGTAAACTAATAAAGTTTGCATGATCACTAACTCTCGTTTTAAAGTTCTAGGTACACGTGGCTGATCGTTCGACTACAGGATGAGGCTGCCTTTTGTCCTCGGGATCGTCGCCAGCACACTCTGCGACCGCTTGGGACCGGCGATGTAGACCCGGCGGACAAATTTTGCACCTTTGTCGTGAGGACACTTTTAGCTGTGCCAACAGCACCACAGATGAGACCTTGTGGACGGCGACCCCAGTAGATACTTGTACCACCATCATTCATCAAGACGAGCAGAAGCCTCGGTTCCTGACTATCCGCAGATCCCTGACCTGCGATCGCTATGCTTGCTGGTGGGACTACGGGTGTACGAGGAAAGGCAAGCCACGAGTTCCTGAATGTAAGACTATTCATACTCACCCGCCTACCAGGAGGAAGCGGGTAACGCACCATGTGACTGCGAATTCATTCCTGTTTATGTCTTATACTTATGCAAAGAAATTGAATGTCTCCTCTTGTTGGGTATGTACGCATGTTCCTAGCCATGCCCATGGGGGTATTCCTTTGATCCCTCTTTCCTATTTGATCGAGGAGGTCGCAGAATGGGCTCTGCGACGTAATCGCACCGATCCTGATAATGGTACACAAGATATGATAGTTGGCGATCGGCCGGGTTCGATATGAGCAGATTTAAAGGATGGTGGTGGCCGAAGTTTAATGTAACCCGTCAGCCGCCCTACCTGATCCTCCCCAAGTATGCTAAATTTCCAAAAGGCAGTATATGTTTTAAAAAGGATCATGCCAATGGGAGCCACCCGGTAGGTAGCAGCCAATGTAACCAGACCTTGATTTGGCAACCACCCATAACTAATCTTACACAAAAAGGCTGTTCACCTTTAATTGGTCAGCAATAGAAAACCATACAAGTGGCGGCCCCTGGAGGGGGGATCCGACTAGAATCATGATGACGGATGCCAAGGGGAACTTGGCCTCGTACAATGATACCTATTTTATATGCGGGCATAACGCATATCCCTGGTTGCCGGAAAATTGGTCGGGTTCTTGTTATATGGGTTTTGTAGTCCCTGGCATCACCCATTATACAGATCTATCCAAACATCCCCATGCCTGAACCACTAGGTCCCTTGTGCCTTGGGAGGTGATAGCTACTGTCCTTTGGCCGCAGTTCGGCAGTATTAGAGCTCCGGGATATATTGGAGCAGGTGGCTAATGATACCGCGGAAGGACTCAGTGAGCTCAACACAGAGTTAGTAGCTGTTCAGACGGTTGCCTTACAGAACCGCATGGCTCTAGACTACCTCCTCGCCAGCGAGGGAGGTACATGTGCTGTAGTGGGTTCTGAGTGCTGTACTTATATCCCTGATAGCTCGGAAAACATTACTCACCTAGTGGACCACATTAGGGATGGGGTAAAGAGATTCCGCCAGTCCTCCTCGGACGACTGGTGGGGAGGACTGTGGTCTAGTTCCTGGACCGCCTATCTGTTTCATGGATTTATTATCTTTATCGTTATTTGCCTTTTGCTATGTATCATTGTAACCTGTTTTAAATGCTTTTGTAATCGTTTAGGCGCCTCTGTGATGCCACAGATGCTGCAGCGGCTTTCCCAGTTAGACAAGCAGGACTTAGTAGATGCCGGAAATGTGTATGAGGACATTGGACCAAAGAATGATTTCCCGGAGGAATTCCTCAGACTCTCAAGGATAAGTCCCTGAGGGCTGTGTGATCATGGAATGATCAAAGGGGGGAATGAGAATGTGAAGCAAGGGTTAATAGCTAGAACAAGCCAGATGGGACACATTAGTGGAAGGTTACAAATAAGGGAGTTGTTATTGAATTTGTGAGCCGACTCATGACTGTAAGCCGAATAGCCTTGAGAAACAAGGAAGATGGCTGGATGACGGAATATGAAATGTGGGAGCCATTGATACTGTGGCTAAACACCTGCTGTTTTTGCTAAAACTACTACATACTCATGTGCCAATAGATAACCTCAAAGTCTGTAAAATCATGTATCGAAATTATGGCAATAACAAGTTAATCATGTATTGGATCTATGGTAAAAACAAGCTATGCTTTGTAATGGGGGCAAGCTCAAGTGAATGCAAGGGACAGCCCTCTTAAAAAAACATATAAAGAAAGGATGTTTTGAGCAATACTTTGGCACTCTCAGAGGTGGTTCTTTGGAATAAATAGAGAGCTGCCCCGATTGCAATAAAGAATATTCTAAAGTACGAACGTGTTCGAGACTGTTTCCTCCGGACTGATAGACAAGTGAATTAAAGACACATTCACAATGCTAAATTGCCCTTAGTGTCCAAAACGTTAGGTGGGGTTACTGGGATGGGGTGAAGGCTTGGGCTTAAATGAGGTGTTCTTTCCAAAGAGCCGCTGCACAAAATAATAATAATAATCCTTAACCCCTCCCCCACACGCCTCTGAAGATGCTGGCCACAAACAGGTCTTTCAGGAGGGTTTTAAACACCTTTCACCTGGAGTAGAACCCTTTCTCCGACCCACCAATGGCAAACTGAACCTTTGCTAATCTCTGCCAAGTCCCCAAAACCATGCCGAGGTGCCAGGTGGCCCTGACCACCTCCATCTAAGCAGGCCTTGTCTCCGGGCTATTAGAGAGGCAAGGGCCAGGGTATCAGCCTTCCTCCCTCCCCTCCAGGTGCACCTGCGAGTCTGACACTCCAAACATCACCATCAATGGTCATGGTTCCAGCCTGGCCCCCACAATCTCCAACATTGGGAGACCGACAGCTCAAACAACTTCGGGCAGGACTACAACATGTGTGATTGGTTCACCGGTCCCCCCTGCACTCCAGGGAAGAACCCACGCAGGCGTAAGTGCGCTCTATGGACCACTTTAAACTGTATCAGGCTCAGCCTGGCGCAAGAAGAGAAGGAATTCACCCCGTGCGAAAGTCTCACTCCACGCCGCTCCCTCCAGTTCCTCCTCCCAACTTCCCTTTTACTTCCTCTAATGCTGCTCTCCCCGTTTCCAACAACCACCCTATATATCGGATATCTTCCCTTCCCGATAATATCCCGTCCATAGGTGTAGATCTCGGTAACCAAGGGAATAAAGACAGTTCTTTACGAACAAAGTTTCGCACCTACAAATATCTGAACGAACTTGGGAGCTGAAATTTCTCCAATATCTCCTCAAATCCCTCAAACCTATCCTGCAGAAACAAATCCCTGAACCAATCTATCCCCTCCCTCTTCCAAATCTTATAATTGACCCATCCCGGAGAGCACAAGGCTATGGTTCTCACAGATTGGTGACAGTAATGACATCACTCAAAATTTAAAATGTTGTCTAAATTGGTTCCAAATGTTTAGAGACGCCTCCACCACCGGGCTGGAAAACAAGGCCTCCATCCACCCCCACACTGACCCCCCCCACACCAACCCCGGATCCTCCATCCACCCCCACACTGACCCCCCCCCCCCACACCGCCCCGGATCCTCCATCCACCCCCACACTGACCCCCCCCCACACCAACCCCGGCTCCCCCATACTGACCCCCCCCCCCCACACCGGGATCCTCCATCCACCCCCACAATGACCCCTCCTACACCGACACCGGATCCTCCATCCACCCCCACAATGACCCCTCCTACACCGACACCGGATCCTCCATCCACCCCCACACTGACCCCCCCCCCCCACACCAACCCCGGATCCTCCATCCACCCCAACACTGACCCCCCCCCCCCCCCACACCAACCCCGGATCCTCCATCCACCCCCACACTGACCCCCCCCCCCCCACACCAACCCCGGATCCTCCATCCACCCCAACACTGACCCCCCCCCCCCCCCCACACCAACCCCGGATCCTCCATCCACCCCCACACTGACCCCCCCCCCACACCGGCCCCGGATCCTCCATCCACCCCCACACTGACCCCCCCCCCCACACCGACCCCGGATCCTCCATCCACCCCTACACTGACCCCCCCCCCCCACACCAACCCCAGATCCTCCATCCACCCCTACACTGACCCCCCCCCCCCCACCGACCCCGGTTCCTCCATCCACCACCACACTGACCCCCCCCCACCCCCCACACCAACCCCGGATCCTCCATCCACCCCTACACTGACCCCCCCCCCTCCCCCACACTGACCCACCCCCCACACCAACCCCGGATCCTCCATCCACCCCCACACTGACCCCCCCCCCACACCGACCCCGGATCCTCCATCCACCCCCACACTGACCCCTCCACCCCACCCCCCACACCAACCCCGGATCCTCCATCCACCCCTACACTGACCTCCCCCCATCCCCCACACTGACCCCCCCCCCCCCCACACCAACCCTGGATCCTCCATCCACCCCACACTGACCCCCCCCCCACACCGACCCCGGATCCTCCATCCACCCCCACACTGACCCCCCCCCCCACACCGACCCCGGATCCTCCATCCACCCCACACTGACGCCCCCCCCCCCCCACACCAACCCCGGATCCTCCATCCACCCCCACCCCGACCCCCCCCCCCCCCCACACCAACCCCGGATCCTCCATCCACCCCCACACTGACCCCCCCCCCCCCCCACACCGACCCCGGATCCTCCATCCACCCCTGCACTGACCCCCCCCCCCCACACCGACCCCGGCTCCTCCATCCACCCCCACACTGACCCCCCCCCCCCACACCAACCCCGGATCCTCCATCCACCCCCACACTGACCCCCCCCCCCCACCCCCCACACCAACCCCGGATCCTCCATCCGCCCCTACACTGACCCCCCCCCCATCCCCCACACTGACCACCCCCCCCCCCCCCCACACCAACCCCGGATCCTCCATCCACCCCCACACTGACCCCCCCCCCACACCAACCCCGGATCCTCCATCCACCCCCACACTGACCCCCCCCCCCCCACACCGACCCCGGATCCTCCATCCACCCCCACACTGACCCCCCCCCCCCCCCCCACACCGACCCCAGCTCCTCCATCCACCCCCACACTGACCCCCCCCACCCCCCACACCAACCCCGGATCCTCCATCCACCCCTACACTGACCCCCCCCACCATCCCCCACATTGACCCCCCCCCCCCCACACCAACCCCGGATCCTCCATCCACCCCCACACTGACCCCCCCCCCCCACACCGACCCCGGATCCTCCATCCACCCCCACACTGACCCCCCCCCCCCCCCCACCCCCCACACCAACCCCGGATCCTCCATCCGCCCCTACACTGACCCACCCCCCCATCCCCCACACTGACCACCCCCCCCCCCACACACCAACCCCGGATCCTCCATCCACCCCCACACTGACCCCCCCCCCCACACCAACCCCGGATCCTCCATCCACCCCCACACTGACCCCCCCCCCCCCACACCGACCCCGGATCCTCCATCCACCCCCACACTGAGCCCCCCCCCCCCACACCGACCCCGGATCCTCCATTCACCCCCACACCGACCCCACCCACCCCCACATCGACACCGCCTCCTCCATCCACCCCCACATCGACCCCGGCTCCTCCATCCACCCCCACATCAACCCCCCCACATCGACCCCGGCTCCTCCATCCACCCCGACATCAACCCCCCCATACTGACCCCGGCTCCTCCATCCACCCCCAAATCGACCCCGGCTCCTCCACCCACCCCCACACCGACCCCACCCACCCCCACACGACCCCGGCTCCTCCATCCACCCCCACATCGACCCCGGCTCCTCCATCCACCCCCACATCGACCCCGGCTCCTCCATCCAACCCCACACTGACCCCGGCTCCTCCATCCACCCCCACATCGACCCCGGCTCCTCCATCCACCCCCCACACCGACCCCGGCTCATCCATCCACCCCCACACCGTCTCCTCCACCCACCCCCACATCGACCCCGGCTCCTCCATCCACCCCCACATCGACCCCGGCTCCTCCACCCACCCCCACACGACCCCGGCTCCTCCATCAACCCCCACATCCACCCCCCCCCCCCCCACATCGACCCCGGCTCCTCCATCCACCCCCACATCGACCCCGGCTCCTCCACCCGCCCCCAAACCGACCCCACCCACCCCCACATCGACCCCGGCTCTTCCATCCACCCCCACATCGACCCCGGATCCTCCATCCACCCCCACATCGACCCCGGATCCTCCATCCACCCCCACATCGACCCCGGCTCCTCCATCCACCCCCACATCGACCCCGGCTCCTCCACCCACCGTCACACCAACTCCTCCATCCACCCCCACATCAACCCCCCCACACGACCTCGGCTCCTCCATCCACCCCCACATCAACCCCCCCACACTGACCTCGGCTCCTCCATCCACCCCCACACTGACCCCCCCCCCCCCCCACCCCCCACACCAACCCCGGATCCTCCATCCACCCCTACACTGACCCCCCCCACCATCCCCCACATTGACCCCCCCCCCCCCACACCAACCCCGGATCCTCCATCCCCCCCCACACTGACCCCCCCCCCCCCCACACCGACCCCGGATCCTCCATCCACCCCCACACTGACCCCCCCCCCCCCCCCCCACCCCCCACACCAACCCCGGATCCTCCATCCACCCCTACACTGACCCCCCCCCCCCATCCCCCACACTGACCCCCCCCCCCCCCCACACCAACCCCGGATCCTCCATCCACCCCCACACTGACCCCCCCCCCCCCACACCAACACCGGATCCTCCATCCACCCCCACACTGACCCCCCCCCCCCCACACCGACCCCGGATCCTCCATCCACCCCCACACTGACCCCCCCCCCCACACCGACCCCGGATCCTCCATCCACCCCCACACCGACCCCACCCACCCCCACATCGACACCGCCTCCTCCATCCACCCCCACATCGACCCCGGCTCCTCCATCCACCCCCACATCAACCCCCCCACATCGACCCCGGCTCCTCCATCCACCCCCACATCAACCCCCCCACACGACCCCGGCTCCTCCATCCACCCCCAAATCGACCCCGGCTCCTCCACCCACCCCCACACCGACCCCACCCACCCCCACACGACCCCGGCTCCTCCATCCACCCCCACATCGACCCCGGCTCCTCCATCCACCCCCACATCGACCCCGGCCCCTCCATCCACCCCCACACTGACCCCGGCTCCTCCATCCACCCCCACACTGACCCCGGCTCCTACATCCACCCCCACATCGACCCCGGCTCCTCCATCCACCCCCACACCGTCTCCTCCACCCACCCCCACATCGACCCCGGCTCCTCCATCCACCCCCACATCGACCCCGGCTCCTCCACCCACCCCCACACGACCCCGGCTCCTCCATCAACCCCCACATCCACCCCCCCCCCACATCGACCCCGGCTCCTCCATCCACCCCCACATCGACCCCGGCTCCTCCATCCACCCCCACATCGACACTGGCTCCTCCACCCGCCCCCAAACCGACCCCACCCACCCCCACATCGACCCCGGCTCCTCCATCCACCCCCACATCGACCCCGGATCCTCAATCCACCCCCACATCGACCCCGGATCCTCCATCCACCCCCACATCGACCCCGGCTCCTCCACCCACCCCCACACCGACTCCTCCCTCCACCCCCACATCAACCCCCCCACATCGACCCCGGCTCCTCCACCCACCCCCACATCGACCCCTCCATCCACCCCGGCTTCTCCATCCACCCCCACATCGACCCCGGCTCCTCCATCCACCCCCACACCGACTCCGGCTCCTCCACCCACCCCCACACCGACCCCACCCACCCCCACACCGACCCCGGCTCCTCCATCCATCCCCACATCGACCCCGGCTCCTCCACCCACACCGACCCCACCCACCCCCACACCGACCCCACCCACCCCCACACCGACCCCACCCACCCCCACACCGACCCCACCCACCCCCACACCGACCCCACCCACCCCCACATCGACTCCGGCTCCTCCATCCACCCCCACACCGACTCCTCCATCCACCCCCACATCAACCCCCCCACGCGACCCCGGCTCCTCCATCCACCACCACATCAACCCCCCCACACGACCCCGACTCCTCCATCCTTCCCACATCAACCCCCCCACACGACCCCGGCTCCTCCATCCACCCCCACACTGCCCCCCACATCGACCCCGGCTCCTCCATCCACCCCCACATCGACCCCTCCACCCACCCCGACATCGACACCGGCTCCTCCATCCACCCGCACACTGACCCCGGCTCCTATACCCACCCCCACATCGACACCGGCTCCCCCATCCACCCCCACATCGACCCCGGCTCCTCCACCCACTCCCACACCGACCCCACCCACCCCCACACCGACCCCACCCACCCCCACACCGACACCGGCTCCTCCATTCACCCCCACATCGACCCCGGCTCCTGCATCCACCCCCACATCGACTCCGGCTCCTCCATCCACCCCCACATCGACTCCGGCTCCTCCATCCGCCCCCACACCGACTCATCCATCCACCCCCACATCAACCCCCCCACACGACCCCGGCTCCTCCATCCACCCCCACATCAACCCCCCCACACGACCCCGGCTCCTCCATCCACCCCCACATCAACCCCCCCACACGACCCCGGCTCCTCCATCCACCCCCACATCAACCCCCCCACACGACCCCGGCTCCTCCATCCACCCCCACATCGACCCCGGCTCCTCCATCCACCCCCACATCGACCCCTCCACCCACCCCCACATCGACACCGGCTCCTCCATCCACCCCCACACTGACCCCGGCTCCTCCACCCACGCCCACACCGACCGCACCCACCCCCACATCGACCCCGGCTCCTCCACCCACCCCCACACCGACCACACCCACCCCCACACCGACCACACCCACCCCCACACCGACCCCGGCTCCTCCACCCACCCCCACACCGACCCCAGCTCCTCCACCCCCCCCCCAATCGACACCGGCTCCCCCATCCACCCCCACACTGACCCCGGATCCTCCATCCACCCCCACATCCACCCCCCCCACATCGACCACGGCTCCTCCATCTACCCCCACATCGACCCCTCCATCCACCCCCACATCGACCCCTCCATCCACCCCCACATCGACACCGACTCCTCCATCCACCCCCACATCAACCCCGGCTCCTCCACCCACCCCCACACCGACCCCACCCACCCCCACATCGACCCCGGCTCCTCCATCCACCCCCACATCGACCCCGGCTCCTCCACCCACCCCCACACCGACCCCACCCACCCCCACCCACCCCCACACCGACACCGGCTCCTCCATCCACCCCCACATCGGCCCCGACTCCTCCATCCACCCCCACATCGACTCCGGCTCCTCCATCCACCCCCACACCGACTCCTCCATCCACCCCCACATCAACCCCCCCACACGACCCCGGCTCCTCCATCCACCCCCACATCAACCCCCCCCACACGACCCCGGCTCCTCCATCCACCCCCACATCAACCCCCCCACACGACCCCGGCTCCTCCATCCACCCCCACATCGACCCCGGCTCCTCCATCCACCCCCACACTGACCCCGGCTCCTCCATCCACCCCCACACCGACCCCGGCTCCTCCATCCACCCCCACACTGACCCCCCCCCCACAACGACCCCCACATCAACCCCCCCACATCGACCCCGGCTCCTCCATCTACCCCCACATCAACCCCCCCCACACGACCCCGGCTCCTCCATCCACCCCCACATCAACCCCCCCACACGACCCCGGCTCCTCCATCCACCCCCACATTGACCCCGGCTCCTCCACCCACCCCCACACCGACCCCACCCACCCCCACATCGACCCCGGCTCCTCCATCCACCCCCACACCGACTCCTCCATCCACCCCCACATCAACCCCCCCACACGACCCCGGCTCCTCCATCTACCCCCACATCGACCCCGGCTCCTCCATCCACCCCCACACTGACCCCGGCTCCTCCATCCACCCCCACACCGACCCCGGCTCCTCCATCCACCCCCACACCGACCCCGGCTCCTCCATCCACCCCCACACTGACCCCCCCCCCCCCACAACGACCCCCACATCAACCCCCCCACATCGACCCCGGCTCCTCCATCCACCCCCACATTGACCCCGGCTCCTCCACCCACCCCCACATCAACCCCCCCACACGACCCCGGCTCCTCCATCCACCCCCACATTGACCCCGGCTCCTCCACCCACCCCCACATCAACCCCGGCTCCTCCACCCACCCACACACCGACCCCACCCACCCCCACATCGACCCCGGCTCCTCCATCCACCCCCACATCGACCCCGGCTCCTCCACCCACCCCCACACCGACCCCACCCACCCCCACCCACCCCCACACCGACACCGGCTCCTCCATCCACCCCCACATCGGCCCCGACTCCTCCATCCACCCCCACATCGACTCCGGCTCCTCCATCCACCCCCACACCGACTCCTCCATCCACCCCCACATCAACCCCCCCACACGACCCCGGCTCCTCCATCCACCCCCACATCAACCCCCCCCACACGACCCCGGCTCCTCCATCCACCCCCACATCAACCCCCCCACACGACCCCGGCTCCTCCATCCACCCCCACATCGACCCCGGCTCCTCCATCCACCCCCACACCGACCCCGGCTCCTCCACTCACCCCCACACCGACCCCGGCTCCTCCATCCACCCCCACACTGACCCCGGCTCCTCCATCCACCCCCACACCGACCCCGGCTCCTCCATCCACCCCCCACACTGACCCCCCCCCCACAACGACCCCCACATCAACCCCCCCACATCGACCCCGGCTCCTCCATCCACCCCCACATCAACCCCCCCCACACGACCCCGGCTCCTCCATCCACCCCCACATCAACCCCCCCACACGACCCCGGCTCCTCCATCCACCCCCACATTGACCCCGGCTCCTCCACCCACCCCCACACCGACCCCACCCACCCCCACATCGACCCCGGCTCCTCCATCCACCCCCACACCGACTCCTCCATCCACCCCCACATCAACCCCCCCACACGACCCCGGCTCCTCCATCTACCCCCACATCGACCCCGGCTCCTCCATCCCCCCCCACACTGACCCCGGCTCCTCCATCCACCCCCACACCGACCCCGGCTCCTCCATCCACCCCCACACCGACCCCGGCTCCTCCATCCACCCCCACACTGACCCCCCCCCCCACAACGACCCCCACATCAACCCCCCCACATCGACCCCGGCTCCTCCATCCACCCCCACATTGACCCCGGCTCCTCCACCCACCCCCACATCAACCCCCCCACACGACCCCGGCTCCTCCATCCACCCCCACATTGACCCCGGCTCCTCCACCCACCCCCACACCGACCCCACCCACCCCCACATCGACCCCGGCTCCTCCATCCACCCCCACACCGACTCCTCCATCCACCCCCACATCAACCCCCCCACACGACCCCGGCTCCTCCATCCACCCCCACATCGACCCCGGCTCCTCCATCCACCCCCACACTGACCCCGGCTCCTCCATCCACCCCCACATCGACCCCGGCTCCTCCATCCACCCCCACATCGACCCCTGCTCCTCCATCCACCCCCACATCGACCCCGGCTCCTCCATCCACCCCCACATCGAGCCCCCCCACATCGACCCCGGCTCCTCCATCCACCCCCACATCGACCCCGGCTCCTCCATCCACCCCCACATCGACCCCCCCCCACATCGACCCCGGCTCCTCCATCCACCCCCACACCGACTCCTCCATCCACCCCCACACTGACCCCGGCTCCTCCATCCACCCCCACATCGACCCCGGCTCCTCCATCCACCCCCACACGACCCCGGCTCCTCCATCCACCCCCACATCGACCCCGGCTCCTCCACCCACCCCCACACCGACCCCACCCACCCCCACATCGACCCCGGCTCCTCCATCCACCCCCACATCGACCCCGGCTCCTCCATCCACCCCCACATCGACCCCGGCTCTGCCATCCACCCCCACATCGACCCCGGCTCCTCCATCCACCCCCACATCGACCCCGGCTCCTCCATCCACCCCCACATCGACCCCGGCTCCTCCATCCACCCCCACACCGACCCCGGCTCCTCGATCCACCCCCACACCGACCCCACCCACCCCCACATCGACACCGGCTCCTCCATCCACCCCATCAACCCCCCCACACGACCCCGGCTCCTCCATCCACCCCCACATCAACCCCCCCACACGACCCCGGCTCCTCCATCCACCCCCACATCGGCCCCGGCTCCTCCATCCACCCCCACATCGACCCCGGCTCCTCCATCCACCCCCACATCGACACCGGCTCCTCCATCCACCCCCACACCGACCCCGGCTCCTCCACCCACCCCCACACCCACCCCGGCTCCTCCACCCACCCCCACACCGACTCCTCCATCCACCCCCACACTGACCCCGGCTGCTCAACCCACCCCCACATCGACCCCTCCATCCACCCCCACATCGACCCCCCCACATCGACCCCCACATCAACCCCCCCACACCGACCCCGGCTCCTCCATCCACCCCCACACTGACCCCCCCCCACATCAACCCCCCCACATCGACCCCGGCTCCTCCATCCACCCCCACATCAACCCCCCCACATCGACCCCTGCTCCTCCACCCACCCCCACACCGACCCCACCCACCCCGACATCGACCCCGGCTCCTCCATCCACCCCCACATCGACCCCGGCTCCTCCATCCACCCCCACATCGACCCCGGCTCCTCCATCCACCCCCACATCGACCCCGGCTCCTCCATCCACCCCCTCATCGACCCCGGCTCCTCCATCCACCCCCACAGCGACCCCGGCTCCTCCATCCACCCCCACATCGACCCCGGCTCCTCCACCCACCCCCACACCGACCCCACCCACCCCCACACCAACCCCGGCTCCTCCATCCACCCCCACACCGACCCCGGCTCCTCCACCCACACCGACTCTTCCATCCACCCCCACATCAACCCCCCCACACGACCCCGACTCCTCCATCCACCCCCACATCAACCGCCGCCCACATCGACCCCGGCTCCTCCATCCAGCCCCACATCGACCCCGGCTCCTCCATCCACCCCCACACTGACCCCGGCTCCTCCACCCACCCCCACACGACCCCGGCTCCTCCATCCACCCCCACATCCACCCCCCCACATCGACACCGGCTCCCCCATCCACCCCCACATCGACACCGGCTCCTTCACCCACACCCACATCGACCCCTCCATCCACCCCCACATCGGCCCCGACTCCTCCACCCACCCCCACACCGACCCCACCCACCCCCACATCGACCCGGCTCCTCCACCCACCCCCACACCGACCCCACCCACCCCCACACCGACCCCGGCTCCTCCACCCACCCCCACACCGACCCCACCCACCCCCACACAGACCCCACCCACCCCCACATCGACTCCGGCTCCTCCATCCACCCCCACACCGACTCCTCCATCCACCCCCACATCAACCCCCCCACACGACCCCGGCTCCTCCATCCACCCCCACATCAACCCCCCCACACGACCCCGGCTCCTCCATCCACCCCCACATCAACCCACCCACACGACCCCGACTCCTCCATCCACCCCACATCAACCCCCCCACACGACCCCGGCTACTCCATCCACCCCCACACATCGACCCCGGCTCCTCCATCCACCCCCACATCGACCCCGGCTCCTCCATCCACCCCCACATCGACCCCTCCACCCACCCCCACATCGACACCGGCTCCTCCATCCACCCCCACATCGACCCCCCCACACGACCCCGGCTCCTCCATCCACCCCCACACTGACCCCGGCTCCTCCACCCACCCCCACACCGACCCCACCCACCCCCACACCGACCCCGGCTCCTCCATCCACCCACACACCGACTCCTCCATCCACCCCCACATCAACCCCCCCACATCGACCCCGGCTCCTCCACCCACCCCCACATCGACACCGGCTCCCCCATCCACCCCCACATCGACCCCGGCTCCTCCATCCACCCCCCCATCGACCCCGGCTCCTCCACCCACCCCGACATCGACACCGGCTCCCCCATCCACCCCCACACCGACCCCACCCACATCGACCCCGGCTGCTCCATCCACCCCCACATCGACACCGGCCCCTCCATCCACCCCCACATCCACCCCACCCACATCGACCCCGGCTGCTCCATCCACCCCCACATCGACACCGGCTCCCCCATCCACCCCCACACTGACTCCGGCCCCTCCATCCACCCCCACATCCACCCCACCCACATCGACCCCGGCTCCTCCATCCACCCCCACATCGACACCGACTCCTCCATCCACCCCCACATCGACCCCGGCTCCTCCACCCACCCCCACACCGACCCCACCCACCCCCACATCGACCCCGGCTCCTCCATCCACCCCCACATCGACCCCGGCTCCTCCACCCACCCCCACACCGACCCCACCCACCCCCACATCAACCCCGGCTCCTCCATCCACCCCCACATCGACCCCGGCTCCTCCATCCACCCCCACACCGACCCCACCCACCCCCACACCGACCCCACCCACCCCCACACCGACACCAGCTCCTCCATCCACCCCCACATCGACCCCGGCTCCTCCATCTACCCCCACATCGACTCCGGCTCCTCCATCCACCCCCACATCGACCCCTCCATCCACCCCCACACCGACCCCACCCACCCCCACACCGACTCCTCCATCCACCCCCACACCGACTCCTCCATCAACCCCCACATCAACCCCCCCACACGACCCCGGCTCCTCCATCCACCCCCACATCAACCCCCCCCACACGACCCCGACTCCTCCATCCACCCCCACACTGACCCCGGCTCCTCCACCCACCCCCACACCGACCCCACCCACCCCCACACCGACCCCGGCTCCTCCATCCACCCACACACCGACTCCTCCATCCACCCCCACATCAACCCCCCCACATCGACCCCGGCTCCTCCACCCACCCCCACATCGACACCGGCTCCCCCATCCACCCCCACATCGACCCCGGCTCCTCCATCCACCCCCACATCCACCCCCCCATCGACCCCGGCTCCTCCACCCACCCCGACATCAACACCGGCTCCCCAATCCACCCCCACACTGACTCCGGCCCCTCCATCCACCCCCACATCCACCCCACCCACATCGACCCCGGCTGCTCCATCCACCCCCACATCGACCCCGGCTCCTCCATCCACCCCCCCATCGACCCCGGCTCCTCCACCCACCCCCACATCGACACCGGCTCCCCCATCCACCCCCACACTGACTCCGGCCCCTCCATCCACCCCCACATCCACCCCACCCACATCGACCCCGGCTCCTCCATCCACCCCCACATCGACACCGACTCCTCCATCCACCCCCACATCGACCCCGGCTCCTCCACCCACCCCCACACCGACCCCACCCACCCCCACATCGACCCCGGCTCCTCCATCCACCCCCACATCGACCCCGGCTCCTCCACCCACCCCCACACCGACCCCACCCACCCCCACATCAACCCCGGCTCCTCCATCCACCCCCACATCGTCCCCGGCTCCTCCATCCACCCCCACACCGACCCCACCCACCCCCACACCGACCCCACCCACCCCCACACCGACACCGGCTCCTCCATCCACCCCCACATCGACCCCGGCTCCTCCATCTACCCCCACATCGACTCCGGCTCCTCCATCCACCCCCACATCGACCCCTCCATCCACCCCCACACCGACCCCACCCACCCCCACACCGACTCCTCCATCCACCCCCACACCGACTCCTCCATCCACCCCCACACCGACTCCTCCATCCACCCCCACATCAACCCCCCCACACGACCCCGGCTCCTCCATCCACCCCCACATCAACCCCCCCCCACACGACCCCGACTCCTCCATCCACCCCACATCAACCCCCCCACATGGACCCCGGCTCCTCCATCCACCCCCACATCGACCCCGTCTCCTCCACCCACCCCCACATCGACCCCGGCTCCTCCATCCACCCCCACATCGACCCCGGCTCCTCCATCCACCCCCACATCAACACCTTCACCCACCCCCACATCGACACCGGCTCCTCCATCCACCCCCACACCGACCCCGGCTCCTCCATCCACCCCCACATCGACCCCGGCTCCTCCATCCACCCCCACATCGACCCCACCCACCCCCACATCGACCCCGGCTCCTCCATCCACCCCCACATCGACCCCGGCTCCTCCACCCACCCCCACACCGAACCCACCCACCCCCACATAGACCCCGGCTCCTCCATCCACCCCCACATCGTCCCCGGCTCCTCCATCCACCCCCACACCGACCCCACCCACCCCCACACCGACCCCACCCACCCCCACACCGACACCGGCTCCTCCATCCACCCCCACATCGACCCCGGCTCCTCCATCTACCCCCACATCGACTCCGGCTCCTCCATCCACCCCCACATCGACCTCTCCATCCACCCCCACACCGACCCCACCCACCCCCACACCGACCCCACCCACCCCCACACCGACTCCTCCATCCACCCCCACACCGACTCCTCCATCCACCCCCACACCGACTCCTCCATCCACCCCCACATCAACCCCCCCACACGACCCCGGCTCCTCCATCCACCCCCACATCAACCCCCCCCACACGACCCCGACTCCTCCATCCACCCCACATCAACCCCCCCACATGGACCCCGGCTCCTCCATCCACCCCCACATCGACCCCGTCTCCTCCACCCACCCCCACATCGACCCCGGCTCCTCCATCCACCCCCACATCGACCCCGGCTCCTCCATCCACCCCCACATCGACCCCTCCATCCACCCCCACATCGACCCCGGCTCCTCCACCCACCCCCACACCGATCCCACCCCCCCCACATCGACCCCGGCTCCTCCATCCACCCCCACATCGACCCCGGCTCCCCCATCCACCCCCACACTGACCCCGGCTCCTCCACCCACCCCCACACGAGAAGGACCCAAACTTCTTTAACAGCTCCATTATCGTCCCCACATGAGAGTGAGGTTGGTAACAGGTCGTCTACATAAAGGGATACCCCGTGCTCCGTGCCCACCTTCCTATCCCCCCCCCCACCTACCTGACGGTCCAGGCACGATGGCCAGAGGCTCAATCGCCAGCACAAACAGTAACAGAGACAGCGGGCATCACTGCCTTGTGCCCCTGTACAACCAGAAGTCCCCTGAACTCACCGCGTTGGTCCGTACACTCGCCGTGGGGGCACTGTACAGCTGTCTCACCCAGGAGATAAACATTGGTCTAAATCCAAATTGCCCCAAAATCTCCAAGAGATACCTCCACTCCATCCAATCAAATGTCTTTTTGCATCCATGGGGATGATTACCTCCAGAACCTTCCCCAAGGAAGGCGATAGGACCACATTTAAAAGTCTCCTGATGTTGGGCAACAACTGTCAGCCCTTGAGAAATCCTGTCTGGTCCTCAGAGATCACCCCCGGCAAGGACCCCCTCCAGAGGCATCGCCAACACCCAACACCTTTACATCGGCATTCAACAGTGAGACAGTCCTGTAAGACCCACACTCCATGGGATCCTTGTCCTTCGGCATCAAAGAGATTGGCATCTGCGCCAAAGTGGCTGGCAGCAGCAGCCCCCCCCCCCAACACCGAGACACAGAATCATTAAACATCCCCAAGAAATGTGGCCAAAAGGCTGCAAACTGCAGAATTCCACCTGGAAGCCATCTATCCCCAGTGTCTTCCCTAACTGCATAGAAACAATCCAGTCCATAATCTCCTCCAACCCCAGCGGTGCCTCCAACCCCTCCCTCTTGTCGCTCTCCACGACTGGGAAGTCCAACCCATCCAAAACTGCTCCATTCCCAAGTCATCCTCCAGAGGTTGAGATTTGTACAGCCCCCAGTAAAGCCTCAAATGCCCAATTAATCGTATCCAGAGCAGCAACCATCCCTCCCTACCTTGTCCTTAACCTGGGCTATCGCCCGTGCGACCATTTGCCGTCTCAACTGGTGAGCCAATAACCGGCTGGCCTTCTCACCGTACTGAAAATGCCCCTCGTGAGCTCACTGTCCTCCCCGTCGATTCCAGCTTGAACTCCATCTGCAGCTCCTTCCTCTCCACTAACAACTCCGGTGTCAGGGCTGTGGAGTAATGCTGGTGCACCTCTGGAATGGAGTCAACCAGCCTCTGCCTGTCCGCCCTTCCAACCTAATCCCTGTGGGCCTTATACAAAATTATCTCCCCCCCTGACCACCACCGTCAAACGTTTCCCAGAACGTGGAGGGCGAGCCCTCCCCATTCTTGTTAAAACCTCCATATTCCTGATGGGCAAGGCTACCCTTTCACAAAACCGCACATCTGCGAGGAGTGTGTATCCAACCTCCATGGGGACATTGGGCTTGGTCGACTTCTAGCCGTATATCCACATAGTGTGAGGCTTGGTCCGTTATTACAATCAGCGAATACCCAGTCCCCACCACCCCGGGAGCAACGATTTTCCCACCACAACACAATGTATCCAGGAATGCAACGAGAAGGAAATCTCCCTCTCCCCATGGTATGTAAGCCTCCACGGATCCCCTCCCCCGCCTCACCCGCTCCATGAACACTGCCAGCTCCGATGGTCGGCAATACCTTCTTGATAAAGTCCACACCGACCCAATTCGGTGCACACATGTTCACTAAAACCACCGGAGGAAGCGCCCGCCAACACCCCACGCACTATCACATATCGCCACCCCCCCCCCCCCCCCCCCCCCACCTAATCCTCAAATACATCTCCTGCAAAAAGACTACACCCGCCTTGAAATGGACATACACCCAGGACTTTTTAAACAGGCCTGGTTAACCCCCTCACATTCCATGTAACCAGTCTAACAGGGGGGGGGGGGGGGGGGGGGAGTTCTTCTTTGGACCCCCTACCCCCGCTAGAATCAACCATACCCCTCCCATGAGGAAATCCAACTGGGCCCAAATCTACCCAGATTCAAGGCCCACCCAAAATGGCCACCATCACCACTCACACAAATCCATAAACAAAGGAACCTTCATCGCCGGTACTCTACACTCCCCCAGTCCCCAACCAACAACCCTCCCCCCGTCCCCACCCTTCCTTCCCTCCTTCGAACTTCCACTCGCCATAACACTCAGCTCCAAAAAGCGCCCCCCCCCAACAAAGAAAACCCAGCCAACTGAGGCTCATTACCATACTCCACAAACAAACCCCCCTCTCCCCCAGGTGGCCAGCCACAGCCCTCTCCCCAACTTTGCTCCCATTAATTAGCATACCTGACAGCAGGGTAACCCCTGCTTCGGGAACATAAAAAGAACCAAAAAAGAAAAAGAAAAAGAAAAAAACGTCCCTTTTCCCAATCATCGTACCTACTGGGTAGAAAGAACCCGCTCCCCCTTCGCTGAAACAAGCAATATTGTTGATGGTGTTAAAGATCATTGTTGGGACAGACCATTCCTCTGCATGTAGCGATTGAAAGTTTGAAGCAAACACTGGGTGCTAAAAATGGACGATGATCAATTTCCCAATTCTGACATTCCTCACCCTGATTTCATTTTTAAAAAGCTGTTTATAAATCTTCACAGAATCCCTACAGTGCAGAAAGAGCACCGCCCCTCCGAAAGAGCACCCCACTCCACTCCCCCGCCCTTCCCCATAACATCACGGACACATCCCTGGACACTAAGGGGCAATTTAGCATGGCCAATCCGCCTATCCTGCACATTTTGGACTGTGGGAGGAAACCCATGCAGACACGGTGGGAGAAAGTGCAAACTCCACATAGTCACCCAAGGCCGGAATTGAACCCGGGTCCCCGATGCCAAGAGACAGCGGTGTCAACCACTGTGCCACCCTTCCCTTGGTGCAGAATTAGTACCTCGCAATCTGATTAGCAGCTATTTAGTTTCTTGGCCATAGTAAAGGTGAGGGTGACTGGATTGACCAGTTAGTTTTTATGTTAAATTTCATATTGGATTCTACTTTGGAAATCAATGCAAAAGAGATTTATTTGTATCGAACATCTATGTTTCAAAGAGAAGCCACACAAATCTAAAAGAATGAAGAAAACATAATCATCATTTGGGCAGCATGGTAGCACAAATGATTGGTACTGTGGCTTCACAGCGCCAGGGTCCCAGGTTCGATTCCCCGCTGGGTCACTGTCTGTGCGGAGTCTGCACGTTCTCTCAGTGTGTGCGTGGGTTTCCTCCAGGTGCTCCGGTTTCCTCCCACAGTCCAAAGACGTGCAGGTTAGGTGGATTGGCCATGATAAATTGCCCTTTGTGACCAAAACGGTTAGGAGGGATTATTGGGTTATGGGGATAGGATGGAAGTGAGGGCTTAAGTGCGTCGGTGCACTGAATGGCCTCCTTCAGCACTGTATGTTCTATATTCTACATCTCAACTAGTGGTGCCCATTTGGTTCGCTCTGTGTGGTCCATATTGAACTTACAGCCACAAAATTCTTCATGTCGGCCACAGCAGATGTAAATTCACTGAAATGCAGTTCAGGACAGTACACCATCGGCTGCACGAGATCACCACTGTTCTGCCCAGCTTTTACACAGGCACGTTCCCATTCTTCACTATTGGTCAGCAACCCAGCATGGTACTTTCCAGTAGCAATACCCTAGTTAGAAAAGAAAAATCAGACAAGATTTGATCGCCCAGTTACAACATATTGAGTGGCAATTCAATAATCTGATATTATCACAGTGCTATTAACTAGTATAGGAACGAAAATCTGAAACTGGACAAGTTGGACTGGTGAAAGATAATTAGTACACTGGTTTTATAAATTGCTTGCATCCAAAAATGCACTGGAAGCACTACATTGCGATAAAGAACTGGTAGGAGAGTTTATACTCAGAATCCTCTAATGAGGCTAGAAGCACGTAACATTTTTTTACATTTGGATTGAGGTTTCACATCACCAATAGTCAACCACAAGTGCCGCTAGGAACAGACTGTCCTTCTTAACCAACAAGTGAGCAGAGTAGGGACATGGCACATCGATGAGGGGGATCCTAACAAAATAATTCTGGTGTGACTGACTTCCACAAACAGTTAAGCTTCCCAAAACAAACAATCCATTTTTAGTGAAACCTTGTCTTGAAAATGAAAAATGAAAATGAAAATTGCTTATTGTCACGAGTAGGCTTCAATGAAGTTACTGTGAAAAGCCCCTAGTCGCCACATTCCGGCGCCTGTCCGGGGAGGCTGGTACGGGAATCGAACCGTGCTGCTGGCCTGCTTGGTCTGCTTTAAAAGCCAGCGATTTAGCTGAGTGAGCTAAACCAGCCCCATCTTCAACAGATGGTTGGGTTTTCACAATAAGCAACTCTCGTACATGACCGTAAACATCCTCCACCCTCAACCAATGTGCAATTGGACAAATTCCAATTAACTCGATTGTTCACAGACAATTTTAAATAAAATGCTGGTGTAATACCTTAAAATACAGATCAACGAGCAATGACATGGCTGATCTGTACAGCTGCTTATTTATCATCAATTGTCCAGAATTAGTGCCTGACTGTTAATGTTACTTCCAGTTTAAACACCAATTTATGCACTCCAACATCAGGTGATCCTTGGAGTCTGTGTAAATTAAGACTAGGATCAGAATATATCATAGAATCCCTCCAGTGCAGAAGGAGGCCATTTGGCCCATCGAGTGTGCACTGAATGCTCGTCCATAGTAACTGGAATATTTACCTACCTGAGCACCAGTTAAAGTAGCAATATCTAAGATGATATCTGCTTTGAGATCTTTAGAAGCATAGGATACCCCATCAGCCAAAACCAGGCGGCCCTCTGCATCTGTGTTATTGACCTCTACAGTTCTATTGAGCAAAGAAGCTTTTGTAAGTCGAAGATTAGAACTGATATTGCTTACGTATCGACTCAAAACCTCACTTTCTTTTGTTCATATAGCCACAATGTTTGCAAGATCAGAATGTGGAAAGTAGTCAGGGTTTGTAGAAAGCATAGTATTTAACTGCAAATTTCCAAGACAATAAACCAGTCTGAGCAGTTTACCAAAATATTAACAAGCAGCATTTGAGTCAACTTCACAATCTCTTCTAAAAAAAATACTGACAGAATAAAATCCCATCACCAAAGCAATTTTACTATTTTACATTCCATATTTTGATTACACATTGCAAGGTATTTGCTGAGGGAAGTTTAATCAGAACCGATTTCTGCTTGTTACTTGCAATCAAAATTGGGGGATTATGCATTTTGGCATGTCAATCCATTAACTTACTTTCCAGAATACAACTGATGAATGTCATCCGGTCTTGTTGCATTAGCTCCAACAGCATTCTCAGCCAAGCAGAACAATGCATGTAAATTCTCTTTAAAACCCTGATTGAAAAAAAAAGTGGAATTGTTGAAGCAATGCCCTTAAGCACAAAATTAACAAGGCATTTTGAAGTCGAGTCTAATTGCAAATATATTTATGTAGTTTAATAATCAGCAACATGTTTTGAGTTGCAACTATATCAAACCAAACTCAATAAGTCACCAACGTGTAATTTTTCCTCATCACATGTGCTACACGATTAGGCAGGATATAAGAGATTTCATGAAGATAATATATGAATTTATCCGAATGTGCCAAATGTTAGAGAAGAGCAGCAGAATGCAACAGCAAACATATTTTCTTTACATCTATCACTATACGGGAGGGTGTGGCAAATTGTGAAACATTTTGAAAGAAAGATTAGGAAAATAAATGACACCTTGGTGAGCAGAACATTAACAGCAGAAGCACAGATCAATAAGGCCACAAAAAAGACAAATTGAATCCTGCATCAGCATCATTGGCAAAGAGTGCAATAACAAATTAGAATATTAGATTAGATAGGATTGGGGTGCTTTAGAAACCAGCAACGGGCTCCCAAAAAGTTCATAAAAAGGGAAAAAATAGAACCAAGCCAGGAATGCGGAAGCAGATTGTAAGAGCTTTTTGATGTGTTTATAAAAAGGAAGAGAGAAGTGAAAGTAAACATTGGCCCCTTAGAAGCAGAGACAGGAAACATTATCATGGGGAATGAGAAAATGGTGGAAGCACTGAACAAATATTTTGTGCCCGTCTTTTACTGTGGAAGACACACGTTCCATACCAGATATAGACAATAACCTAGGGGGTGAAAAATAGTGACGAAATTACGGAAATGAATATCAACAGAGATAAAGTATTGCAGAAACCCAAGGGGCTAGTATCCAATAAATCCCCAGGATCGTTTAGGCCCACATTCTCCAGCCAGAATTCTCTTTCGCTTGGGTGGGCAGGTGCCTCACCAGAAACATGGAGATTTGGGCGAGAAGACGTTGATAATTTGGTTGGCGGATGCACGCGAGTTGGAAGCATTCTCATCGACAATCAGGAAACCAATTTAAATTAATTAGACAAGAATTGACTGGGATTTTACATTGGCCGTCCACCTTTATAGTTGGCAGGCTGACCAATCGGCCAGATGGCCGTTACAATTTAGCTACATCTTCAATCCAGGAGGCGAATGGAAGTCAGGGCCATTAATTAGCCAGCCAGTGTACTATCACATTAACAACAAGATCTCAGGCAAAACCTGCTCCACCCGTGCTGACTTTGGCTCTGCCCCAAAGATAAAATTCAGGCCTCGGGCTAAAATAGATTCAACACGGAGGGGACGGACAGACAGGACACCGCACCCCAAGGGACCCCCGACCACAGGTCTGATGAAGACACTGAGGTTGCGTCACAGCTGTCTCCCACTCCTTCCACCACCGCAGAGTCTCTCACCTCGGTTGGCCATTTTAGTGATGAGGCTTCTGGGACACTAACTGGAGCGCACCACACAGCCGATCCAGTACAGCGGGTGGAGGTAGGAGCAGCCGAGGGGCCGAACAGTCGGAGGGCCAGCCCGGCCCCAGCAAACAGCTGTCGTCCAGAGTTCCTGGAATTCCCTCACCCATAGACCTGATGCAGTCAGGGACCCAGGGACGTGAGAAGGGGATGACGGCAGGTGGAGGGGTGCATCCGTGTCCTGGGGCAGGAAATGGTGCCAGTCATGAGCGCCACACAGGCCAACACCGCATGGGGGCGTCCGCGGTGGAGGCAATGATGGCGACGGTGTCGGGCATGGGTCTGAGTTTGCAAGGCCTGTGGCTATCTGTGCATGAGGCCTCCGCGGCCCTCTCACAGGCAACCATGAGCCAGAGGCAACTGAACATCGCAGAGGTGCTCAACAACCACGCCAGGTCTCAGCAGGCCATCGCTGAGAGCATCATCGCCATTGCCTGGGTGATGGCCGGCGTTGTACTTAGCCAGATAGGGATGACCAACCCCCTGAGCTCCATGACTAAACCGGACCACTGGGCACCCCGAGGCAGGAGGTGGTGTTGCGGCCCCTTCTGGGCCCCTCTGCAGGAGAGGTCCCAGAACTCCGCGCCAACTCGGACTCCTCCGACTCCCCCCCCCCCCCCCCCCAAACAACCGTCCCTGGTGCATCTGGTGGGCAGCGGGCACAGGGTGGCACCATGCCATCCTAATCGTCTGAGGTGCAGCCCGGCCATCCAGGCTGGGCCACCCCAGGAAATGGCTGCCAAAGGGGACCCGGGTCACAGGGCAGGGGTCACAGGAGTCCCCCTGCAGTTCTGCTGTACCGTCTGGGGGAACACCTAGATGTAGTAATATGGCCCAGGGCCCGCAAGGCCAGAAAGGTAGACTCTGTGTAAGTTGGTATGGGTGCAGGACACAGAATAGTTAGATGGGCTAGGGCACATGTACAGGACGTCCGTTATTAAACACCTTTCACACCTATGTAAGCTGCCTCTGTGCTCTGTCCAATGCGTTCGGGGGTGAGGTGGGGACTGGGTGCCAGTGTTGGTGAGAGGTGCTGCGATGGAATGTTGAGCTCCAGTGAGTATGACGTGCCCCCCCCCCCCACCACGGTTCTCCCAAGCTACCCCTCCCCCACCACCGCGGTTCTCCCACGCCAACCTGCCCCCAGCCATACGTCAGGCCTATGAGATGCAGTGTCTAGGCCGCATGCAGGGTCCACCCAGGTGGAGGGTCTTGATGTGGCCATGAGTCAGGCATTGTCGAACGATGTACAGCTCAGAGCCCATCGCAGAGCAGGCGGTCATCATCCTCCATGACTTGTACCAGACCCGCTTACACCGTCAACCGTGTGACCCCCATCTCATTGTGCCGCAGGTGAATGTGTCATGGAAGGTTGATATGCATGCGGGTTATGTGGTGGTGGGAGAGGTGCTCAACTCGGCTGTCTGTACCCATGCCCATCAATCCCACCACCCACCATGGTCACTGAAACGTGCAGCTATCAGCGCCTCTCGTGTTTGCTGACCCAACCGGCGTCAGGCAGCCTCCTGTTGCGGTCCATCCCCCATGTCCCGTGCATCGGCCCCCCCCCTCGCCATCCCCCTCATCTGGAGAGGAGTGCCCCTCCTCCTGGTCCTCCCCCTCCTCCAGCACATCGCCCCTCTGCTGGGCTATGTTGTGCAGCACGCAGCAGACCACAACGATGCAGCCGAGCCTCACCGATGGGTACTGGAGGGTCCCTCCAGAGCGGTCCAAGTACCTGAAGCGCATGTTGAACAGCCCAATACACTAATCGACACACCGCTGGTCGTACTATGGGCATCATTGTAGCAGTGCTCCACGGCAGTCTGTGGCCTCCATTTTGGCAACATCAGCCACGACTGCAACGGATGACCCCTGTCGCTCAGCAGCCGGGGGGGGGGGGGGGGGGGGGGGGGGGGGGGCAGGGTGGTGTCCCTCGAACATGCCAGGGATGAACGATTGGGCCAGTATGAAAGAGTCATGCCCACTGCCAGGGTACCTGGTGCAGACGTGCATGATGGTCGTCGTGTGGTCACAGACCACCTGCACATTCGTTGAGTACGTAACTGTGTTCCTGCACATGGTCCTTTCATCCGATGTGGGCCGCATGGCGATGTGCACTATATCGATCGCCCCCAGGACCATGGGCATCTGAGCAACATCGGCGAACCCCGCTGCGCGGGCATCCTGGTGGGCATGGTCCACAGGGTATGTATTGGCCCGCAATGTCATACAGGGCGTCAGTGACGGCCCAGATTGACCTGCGCATCGATGGCTACGAGATGCCAGACATGTCCCCACTTGGCGACTGGAACGACCCCGTTGCGAAGAAGTTGAGGGAGACCGTCACCTTGATGTCCGCCAGGATGGCACCCCCAGTCGTGGTGCTCCTCCTGCGCCTCTCAGGCGTGTGGCCCTGCGGCCTGGGGGCCTTGCACGTGCCCCACTGCGGCCCGCTCCTCTGCAGCAGGCTCCACCACCTCCCTGTCACACCCGTGCTCCTGCTCCCACAGGGCCTCATGAAGGGCAGCGGCCCCTGCCACGGCGGCCAACGCTGGAAGACAGCTAAACATTGGACGATCTGCAGGTGATGGGTGTAGACAGGGTTTCATCACAGGCATACCCCTCTCCACAACCAGGTGCGATGGGCTACATGGCCGGACCCAGTTCCTAGCATGCGCCCCACACCCGCCGCCTCGGTGCCCTTAGACCTGTCGGCCATTCCCCCTGCCAAGGCCACTGTCTGGTGGCACTGCCCTCACCGTGGGGCTGCCATGTGTGCCGCCCTGGACCTATGCGCTGGTGGGTGCCACCAGCTGGGGGAGGCATGGGGGGGGGTCTGGCACACGTGAGGGTGGCCGGACGCCTGAGCTGCGAGAGCGAACGGGTTGGGTGGACATCCGCATGTCTGCCATCATGGCATCTGGGCCGATGGATCTGTCCTGCCGTGGCGGGCTGTGGCCGCCCGCAGCCTTTGGTGCCCCCATCGCTACTTTGCCAAACCCCTCCCCCCCTCAGCAGCGTATGTGTGGAACCCACCCCCCCCCTTCCCCGGAGGGCCTCCCCCACACCGCCCGTAACCACGTCCATGCCGCTCACCCTCCCAGCGAGCACGACTAGTTGACGCTTTTTTAGACCATATTAGAACGGCACCGGCGTGACATCCAGTGACGCCGGCGGGACTTTGGCCCATCCGGCCTGGAGGATCGCTAACCCACCGGAGAATCGCCACTTCGACCGCTTGCCGTGATTCTCACATCGGAGAATCGCATCGCGGCATTGGAGCGATTCGCGTGGCCCCCTGGGGTTTCTCCGACCCAGCGCGGGCTGAGAGAATCCCGCCACACGTCACTGGAGTAGCGGTCCAGAGTCACAGGGTAATAATCTGGGGGCTAGGATGGAATTTAAACTCAATAAAAATATCTCGAATGAAAAGGTGGCCATGAAACTATTGTCATAAAATCCCATCTGGAGGGAGTACTTTGCCATGTTGAACACCACTTGGAGGCAGCATGGAGAGTGGCAAAGGAACTGAATATGCTCTGGGTCGAGGACTTCAATGTCCATCACATCACCAAGAGTGCCTCGGTAGGACCACCACAAAGTGAGCAGGTCGGGTCCTAAGGGATAAAGCTGCTAGACTGGGACTGCAGCAGATGGTGAGGGAACCAACAAGAGGGAAAAACTTACTTGACCTCATCCTGCCCATGCAGATGCACCTGTCCATGACGGGATTGGTAGAAGTGACCTGCGCACAGTCTTCACATTGAGGATACCCTCCATTGTGTGGTGTGGCACTACCACTGGGTTAAATGGAATTGACTTCGAACAGATCTGGACACTCATGAGGTTCTGTGGGCCATCAGCAGCAGCAGAATTCCACTCAACCACAATCTGCAATCTCGTGGCCCGGCATATACCCCACTCTACAATTACCACCAAGCCAGGGGATCAACCCTGGTTCAATGAAGAGTGCAGGAGAGCATGCCAGGAGCAACACAAAACGCCTTACAAAAGTCGATGTAGATGACATCCACAGCCTTTCCCTCATTAATTAATTTTGGCATCTGCTGAAAAAACTCTGTCAAGTTGGTAAGTCATGACCTTCCCTGCACAAAACCATGTTGCCTATCGCTATAAAGTCCATTCACTTTCAAATGTGAATAAATCCTGTCCCTCAGTATCTTCTCAACAGCCTCCCCACCACTGACGTCAGGCTCACCGGCCTACAATTACCTGGATTATCCCCGCTTCCCTTCTTAAACAAAAGGACAACGTTGACTATTCTCCAGTCCTCTGGAACCTTAGATCACTTAGATCAGTAGATGTTGGCCCATGCACATTACGCTGTATCAGCAAAAATCAGCTTCAGGAATGGAAGACAAAGGAAAAGAACAAGAATCTCTGAAACTTGTTTCACAAATTAAAAAATTCATTTAATACAAGTTCTGCAGGAAACAGAAAGGTATATATTCACCTGTTTACCTGTTTCACAGCAGCTCTGAAAGCTCCGAGGACAGCGGCAGCACCCCCACAATCCCTCTTCATACCTGGCATGCACGTCTACAAAAAGGAGACCAATTCAACTCTCATACTTACAGATACAGTTAAACTGCAGTAAGTTAATTACACAATTTTTAAAAAGGCATGAATTTTAATGGTGGTGCTTTACAATATTACAATTTACAATATCAGAATACAATATTTTTCTTTAAACCCGAGTTGTGGTTCCTGAGTTTTTCATTGCATTCATCATACTGTGCTATTTAACTACACAGATTCTGTACTATAAATGAAAATCACAGATTAATGTCATCAACACCATACAGTCTTAATCTGGAGCTATGATTGCTTCTGTAAGACTGCTGTCAATTAGTGACAGGCAGCACGGTAGCATTGTGGATAGCACAATCGCTTTACAGCTCCAGGGTCCCAGGTTCGATTCCGGCTTGGGTCGCTGTCTGTGTGGAGTCTGCACATCCTCCCCGTGTGTGCGTGGGTTTCCACCGGGTGCTCCGGTTTCCTCCCACAGTCCAAAGATGTGCAGGTTAGGTGGATTGGCCATGATAAATTGCCCTTAGTGTCCAAAATTGCCCTTAGTGTTGGGTGGGGTACTGGGTTATGGGGATAGGGTGGAGGTGTTGCCCTTGGGTAGGATGCTCTTTCCAAGAGCCGGTGCAGACTCGATGGGCCGAATGGCCTCCTTCTGCACTGTAAATTCTATGTAAAAAAAAAAAATGGGTAAACTATGGCATTTGGCCGTGCCTAAATATGAGCTCTTGCACTTGTACAGTTTTTTTGTCAGTCAGGTCAGTAAAGATTTTTTGATATTTGCACAGGCATTGCTAAACATAATACCAAACATAAACTATTCACAGTGAAAGGCAGCAACATTTTTAAACAGTGTCTGTGAGTTAAGAATAAATAAAGGAATTCACAGCAAACATGTGCCAGCTGTGATATTTTAAGGATAATTCTAATGGACAGGCAGCAAAGCCTGGTGTTGGAAACCCGTGTTACTCTATTGGGTATGTAAATCTCCATGTGCACTTGTCCCCTCTAAATGTATGGAAAACAAAATATATTGGATTTCATCCTACTTGCATACTTAACTTTTAATTCATAAAATATACGACATTTAACAATTAAAATATTGGATCAGATTTGTTCATTCTAAATTTGGTCTCGGGAGAGTGACCAAAAAAAGGTAAGAAATAACAAAACAGGAAAGTTGCTTCACCTTTGATTTGATGCTGAGACCACCAGTGTCGTAAACAATACCCTTGCCAACCCAGGCTATCGTTTGTGTAGCATCCTCTGGCTTGTGACTAAGTATTGCCAGAGCAGGTGGGGTCACTGCAGCTTTTCCAACTCCATAGATTCCTGAAAAGCCAAATCCAAATCAAATGTATACTCGATGGAAGCAAAATGAAAGGATCGCTAACACATATTGCAACAATCCAATTACAATGAGAATTGAAGTACAATGAACTTTGCAGTTAAGATCTCAGTTCACACTTAAATAATACAGTTGGGCTACATATTCAAAGGAACCAGATTCAAGGCTACAAACCTGAACACATGAGGGCTAATAACTCTGCACTTCAACATAATGTTTCTTTAAATTAATTTACAGGATGCGGACATTGATAAAGTCATCACTTATTGCTCATTCTTTTGAGCAGGTGGTGGGGAGTTGCCTTTTGAACAAATGAGTGGCTTTCTAGGGCTATTTGGTAGGGCAACTGAGAGTCAACCACATTGCTGTGGGCCTGGAATCACAAACAGACCAGACCAGGTAAGGATGGCAAATTTCCTTCTCCATCAGTACTCCTCCATGTTGAACACCACTTGGAGGAAGCACAGAGGGTGGCAAAGGCACAGAATATGCTCTGGGTGGGCGATTTCAATATCCATCACCAAGAGTGGCTCGATAGTACCACTACAGACCGAGCTGGCCGGATCCTAAAGGACATAGCTGCTAGACTGGGGACTGCAGCAGGTGGTGAGGGAACCTGCAAGAGGGAAAAACATACTTCATCTCATCCTCATCAATCTGTCTGCCACAGATGCATCCATGACAGTATCGGTAGAAGTGACCACCGCACAGTCCTTGTGGTGACAAAGTCCCGTCTTAACACTGAGGATATCCTCTATCATATTATGTGGCACTACCACCATGCCAAATGGGATAGCCATTGAACAGATCTAGCAACTCAAGACTGGGCATCCATGAGGCGTTGTGGGCAGCAGCAGAATTGTATTTAACCACAATCAGCAACCTCATGGCCCGGCATTTCCCACATTCTTCGAGACAGGATCTACTCCCATTTGGAAGCAAATGGACGCATCAGCGAGAGGCAGCACCGTTTTGTGAAGGGGAGGTCGTGTCTCACTAACTTGATAAGAGTTTTTCGAGGAGGTCACAAAGATAATTGATGCAGGTAGGGCAGTGGCTGTTGTCCATATGGACTTCAGTAAGGCCTTTGACAAGGTCCCTCATGGCAGACTGGTACAAAAGGTGAAGTCACACGGGAGCAGGGGTGACCTGGCACGGTGGATACAGAACTGGTTAGGTCACAGAAGGCAGGGAGCAGCAGTGGAAGGGTGCTTTCCTAATTGGAGGGCTGTGGCTAGTGGTGTTCCTCAGGGATCAGTGCTGGGACCTTTGCTGTTCGTAGTATATATCAATGAAATGGAGGAAAATGTAACTGGTCTGATTAGTCTGAAAAGGTTGGTGGAATTGCGGAGAGCGATGAGGACTGTCAGAGGATGCAGCAGGATTTCGATCGTTTGGAGACTTGGACGGAGAGATGGCAGATGGAGTTTAATCCGGACAAATGCGAGCTAATGCATTTTGGAAGGTCTAATGCAGGTAGGGAATATACAGTGAATGGTAGAACCCTCAAGAGTATTGACAGTCAGAGAGATCTAGGTGTACAGGTCCACAGGTCACTGAAAGGGGCAACACAGGTGGAGAAGGTAGTCAAGAAGGCATACGGCATGCTTGCCTTCATTAGCTGGGGCATTGAGTATAAAAATTGGCAAGTCATGTTGTAGTTGTATAAAACCTTAGTTAGGCCACACTTGGAGTATAGTGTTCAATTCTGGTCGCCCCACTACCAGAAGGATGTGGAGGCTTTAGAGAGGGTGCAGAAGAGATTTACCAGGATGTTGCCTGGTATGGAGGGCATTAGCTATGAGGAGAGGTTCAATAAACTTAGTTTGTTCTCACTGGAACGACAGAGGTTGAGGGGCGACCTGATAGAGGTATAAAAAATTATGACGGGCATAGATAGAGTGGATAGTCAGAGGCTTTTTCCCAGGGTGAAGGAGTCAATTACTAGGGGGCATAGGTTTAAGGTGCAAGGGGCAAGGCAAGTTTTTTTTTTACACAGGGGATAGTGGGTGCTTGGAACTTGCTGCCAGAGGAGGTGGTGGAAGCAGGGACGATAGTGACGTTTAAGGGGCATCTTGCCAAATACATGAATAGGATGGGAATAGAGGGATACGGACCCAGGACGTGTAGAAGATTTTAGTTTAGACGGGCAGCATGGTCGGCACACGCTTGGAGGGCTGAAGGGCCTGTTCCTATGCTGTACTTTTCTTTATTCACTCTGCCATTACCACCAAGCCAGGAGGGCAACCATGGTTAAATGAAGAGTGCAGGAGAGCATGCCAGTAGCAACATCAGGCATACTGAAAAATGAGATGTCAACCTGGTGAAGCTGCAACATAGGACTTTGTGTGTGTGTGTGTCAAACAGCATAAGCAGCAAGTAATAGACAGAGGCAAGTGATTCCACAAGAAACGCATCAGATCTAAGCTCTGTCGTCCTGCCACATCCAGCCCTAAATGGTGGTGGACAATTAAACAACTCACTGGAGGAGGAGACTCCACAAATATCCCCACCCTCAATGATGCAGGAGCCCAGCACATTTCTGCAAAAGACAAGGCTGAGGTATTCGCAATAATCTTCAGCCAGAAATGCCGAGAGGATGAGCACAGGGCTAAATCGCTGGCTTTGAGAGCCAACCAAAGCAGGCCAGCAGCACGGTTCAATTCCCGTACCAGCCTCCCCGAACAGGCGCCAGAATGTGGCGACTAGGGGCTTTTCACAGTAACTTCATTTGAAGCCTACTTGTGACAATAAGCGATATTCATTCATTCATCTCGGTCCTCAGCATCACAGATGTCAGTCTTCAGCCAATCCGATTCGCTCCTTGTGATATCAAGAAACGGCTGAAAGCACTGGATACTGCACAGGCTATGGGCCCTGACAACATCCCAGCAATAGTACTGAAGACTTGTGCTCCAGACCTTGCCGCACCCCTAGCCAAGCTGTTCCAGTATAGCTACAACACTGGCATCTACACGGCAATGTGGAAAATTGCCCAGGTGTATCCTGTACACAAGAAAAAGGACAAATCCATCAGTCTGCTCTTCAACATAGGCAAAGTGATGGAAGGACTCATTAACAGTTATCAAGCAGCATTTACTCAGCAATAACCTGCTCATAGACACTCAGTTTGGGTTCTGCCAGGGTCACTCAGCTCCTGACTTCATTACAGCCTTGGTTCAAACATGGGCAGAAAGAGCTGAATACCAGAGGTGAGGGGAGAGCGACTGTCCTTGACATCAAGGCAACATTTGACCGAGTACGGCATCAAGGAGCTCAAGCTAAACTGGATTCAATGGGAATCAGGGGAAAAACTTTGCACTGGTTGGAGTCATACCTGACATAAAGGAAGATGGTTGTGTGGTTGGAGGTCAGTCATCTCATCTCCAGGACATCAGTGCAGGAGTTACTTGGGGTAATGTCTTCGACCCAACCATCTTCAGCTGCTTCATCAATTACCTCCCTACTTCCCTTCCATCATAAGTGGGAGTGTATCCAGATGACAACAATGTTCAGCACCATTCATGACTCCTCAGATAAGGAATCAGTTCATGTCCGAATGCAGCAAGATCTGGACAATATGCAGGCTGAGGCTGTCACATGGCAAGTTACATTCACGCCACACAAGTGCCAGGCAATGGCCATCTCCTACAAGAGAGGATATAACCACTTCCCCTTGATATTCAATGGCATTACCATCGCTGAATTCCGCACAATCAACATCCTCGGGGTTACCATTGATCAGAAATTGAACTGGACTAGCCGTATTAATACTGTGGCTACCAAGGGGCAGGTCAAAGGCTAGGAATCCTCCGGCGAGTAACTCACCTTCTGACCCCCAAAAAGCCTGTCCACCATCTGCAAGCCACAAGTCAGGAGTGTAATGGAATAATCTCCACTTGCCTGGATGAGTGCAGCTCCAACAACAGAGTGAAGCTCAGCACCATTCAGGACAAAGCAGCCTGCTTGATTGCTCCCCCTTCCACAAACATTCAAACCCTCCACCACCGACGAACAGTGCCAGCCGTGTGTACCATCTACAAGATGCACTGCAGTAACTCACCAAGGTTCCTCAGACATCACCTTCCAAACCCACAACCACTCCCATGTAGAAGGACAAAAGCAGCAGATACCCGGAAACCCCACCACCTGGAGGTTCTCCTCCAAGTCACTCACCACCCTGACTTGGAAATATATCGCTGCTCCTTCACTGTCGCTGGGGCAATATCCTGGAACTCCCTCCCTAACAGCACAGTGGGTGTACCTACATTGAAGGAATGCAGCAGTTCAAGACGCCAACTTACCACCACTTTCTAAGGGACAACTAGGGATGTGCAATAAATGCTGGCCTAACCAGCGACGTCAACATCCCATAAATGAAAAATAAATGTTATTCCTTAATCAGATGGGCTTTATAAGCCACCAGTAAAAGCGTCATCTGACTTGATTTAGATTTATTGTCATGTGTGCCGAGGTACAGTTAAAAGTATTGTTCTGTGTACAGTCCAGGCAGATCGTTCCATACATGACAAAGAATAGGACATATGGTAAATGCACAATGTAAATACATAGACGTCGGGTGAAGGATACAGAGTGTAGTGATACTCAGTACAGAAGATGCACGGAGAGATCAGTTCAGTCCATAAGTGGGTCATTCAGGAGTCTGGTAACAGCCAGGAAAAAGCTGTTTTTGAATCTGTTAGTCCGTATTCTCTGACTTTTGTATCTCCTGCCCGATCTAAGAGGTTGGAAGAGAGAATAACCTGGGTGGGAGGGGTTTTTGATTATGCTGCTCACTTTCCCAAGGGAGTAGGAGGTGTATGGATGGGAAGCGAGTTTGGATGTGGACTGAGCTGTGTTCACGACTCTGTAGTTTCTTACCATCTTGGGCTGAGCAGGTGTAGCCATACCAAGCTGTGATGCAGCCAGATAGGATGCTTTCTATGGTGTATCTGTAAAAAATTGGTAAGAGTCAACGTGGACATGCCGAATTTCCTTAAGTTTCCTGAGGAAGTAAAGACGTTGTTGTGCTTTCTTGGTTGTAGCATCGACGTGGACCAGGACAGATTTTGGTGATGTGCACATCTAGGAATTTGAGGCTGTCAACCATCTCCACCTCAGTCCCATTGATGTAGGCAGGGATGTGTATGATACTTCGATTCCTGAAGTAAATGACCGGCTCCTTAGTTTTGCTGACATTGAAGGAGAGATTGTTGTCGTTACGTCACACCACTAGATTCTCTATCTCCCTCCTGTATTCTGACTCATTGTTGTTTGAGATCCGTCCCACTACGGTTATGTCATCAGCAAACCTGTAGATGTAGTTGGCGCCACATTTTGCCTCACAGTCGTGTGTGTATAGGGAGTATAGAAGGGTGTTAAATACGCACTCTTGTGAGGCCCCGGTATTGAGGACGATTGTGGAGGTGTCGTTGTTTATCCTTATTTATTGAGGTTTATTGGTTAGGAAGTTGAGGATCCAGTTGCAGAGGGAGGTACAAAGTCCTGGGTTTTGGAGTTTGGATATGAGCTTGGCTGGGATTATGGTGTTGAAGGCGGAGCTGTAGTCAATGAGCAGGAGTCTGACATAGGAGTCCTTGTTGTCGAGATGCTCCAGGGATGAGTGTAGGGCCAGTGAGATTGCATCTGCTGTCGACCGGTTGTGGCGGTATGCAAATTGCAATGGATCAAGACATTCTGACATCTTTACTAATACTGGCTTTACTAATACTGATTTATTTAATTAACCTAATTTAAATTTTGCAGCTGCTGTGATGGGATATAAGCTCACATGTTCAAATCGATAGCCAAGGCCTTTGGACTAAGAGTCCTGTAATATAATCAATATGCTCCTACTCCTTGATGGTTTATGTAGCACAATGGCCTAATTCCAAGGTTATAAAAGGTTGCATAAAATTTCTGCAAAGAATACTTAATTCCAGCATCAGGAATACTAAACACTTGAAAAGGTATAAACCATTTTTTAAAGTTCCATTTTGTGGAAAGTTGAACATTGAAAATGTGCAGTACTGGGAGCATTGTGGTCCATTTAAATGTTCCCAAAGTTTAAAAAAAATATATATAGGCCTATATTCTATATCTTAGTTGCTGTTTGCTCGAGAATTGAGCAATGCTGGACATCTCCACTGTCTCCCTCGACAGTCTATTCCACAAATTCACCATCTTTTATGTGAAGCAGCTAAATCCAAAACGATTGTTCAATCCCCTTTTCCAAATGCATTTCCCTGGTCACAGCTTGTAGCTATAATTTATCATGGGTCATTTTATTTATATATCTTCAAATCCTGAAAATGTAAGTAAGCTTTCTTTTATTTTTTCTTTCCTTACATTTCTGTATTTTCTCTCTCAATACCCACTATTATCCCCTTCTCTGTACCCATTAATAACCAGACTGCCCCACTCCAGTCACCCAAATTACACCAAATAATGTTGAATCAGCTCACCATTGCCCCTTGGTAACCGCTAGCTACACACTCAGAGCAATAGTAATTGCGCATTACTGTGTGAAGAGCCTCGCAATTAGAGATTCTGTATCCCTGTCACTGATTCAAGGTTAGCAGGAGCAAGGAGTCATCCTGATGTTGCTTACTGTACGATTGATTTTAACAAACTGTTCAACAATAACGTCAGCATCCTTTCCTGTGCAGTGTCCTACTACCATTCATCTTAAAATATTTATTCCACTTTTCCAGTCCTAACACCTTGGGAACTGTTTACATCAAATAACACCTGCTTGTTGTCAGCTTAGTTCCTCAAACTAAATTTATCTGTATTCCTTTGATAGCTAATTTCCCACTCCCGCGTTGAAAGGTTCAGAGTGATGCTTGCAGGGAGCAGCTGACAGGAAATTATGGATAATTTTATATTTCCTGGCACCTGCAACCTCCTACAGTCTTTGTTAAAGCTAAGGAAGTCTTGGAAAAGGTTCTGATTTAGTCACATCTGGCTGTTTAATGTTTACCTTCCAGCTTTAACAATGCCATAATGTTGATCTCCTAAAAGCAGCATTTATTCAATAGACATTACCTCCAAAACCCCTGTCATTAAGTTCTTCTCCACGGATGACAGTGGGAATAATGCCCAGCTCAGATCCAACAAGTTCAATTTCCTGGTCAAAGGAAAAAAAAATCTTAAATGAATCTTTCATAAGGGGAAAAAAAAAATGAAAACTCAAAAATGTGAAAATCAACCAAACTCATTCTCTCGGATCTAATTTACTATACTATTTTTTAAAACTTACAACATTCATTACTCAGCTGAATTAACAAGTCATTTCCTTGCTGTAACAAAATTAAAGCAACTTTAGGTAAATGTGGAGCATAGCATTTCTATATCAGGCTGTAGTACTATCGAGCTCCATGAAGAGTGATGGACTCAATTAATGCGCAGCATTACGAAGAACAAGACAGACAAACTTTTAATCTAGAAACAGCTAATGCACACAAACTGACAAAAGGAAATTCATGAACAGGTAATTAGCAGAAAAACATTACAACTTCATTAAAGCAATCCTACATGGATTGTATTCGCTGGAGTTCAGAGGAATGAAGGGGGGATCTCATAGGAACCTATAAAATTCTAACAGGACTAGACAGGGTTGTTAGTGCAAGAAGGATGTTCCCGATGGTGGTGATATCCAGAACCAAGGGTCACAGTCTGAGGATAAAGGGTAGACCATTGAGGACAGAGATGAGGAGACATTTCTTCACCAGAGAGTGGCGAGTCTGTGGAACTTGTTACCACAGGAAGTAGTTGAGACCAAAACATTGTATGTTTCCAAGAAGCAGTTAAAGATATAGTACTTGGGGCAAAGGGGACCTAAGGATATTGGAGGAAGGGGGAGTTAGGCTATTGAGTTGGATGATCAGCCATTATCATGAATGGCAGAGCAGGCACGAAGGGCAAAATGGCCTCCTCCTGCTCCTATTTTTCTATGGCACTTCTATCTTATTGAATTTGCAATGGCCACTGACTCAGGAACAGGCCATTCAGCCCTTCGAATCTGTTTCACCATTCAATGAAATCATGGCTGATCTGTGACCCAACTCCATATACCTGCCTTTGGCCCATACCCCCCAATATCTTTGCTTAACACAACTGTCACAGATTTAATATTAACAACTGTTCCAGCTTCAACAGCTGTTTGTGGGAGAGAGTTCCAAACCTCTCCCACCCTTTGAGTGAACAAGTTCTTCCTAACATTTCTCCTGAACGGACTGGCCCTAATTTTTAGACTTTCCCCCTTGTTTTAAAATCTCCAACCAGTGGAACTAATTTATCTTTATCTCCCCAGTCTTTCCCTGTTAATATCTTGAATACTTTTCATAGAACAGTACAGCACAGAACAGGCCCTTCGGCCCTCGATGTTGTGCCGAGCCATGATCACCCTACTCAAACCCACGTATCCGCCCTGTACCCGTAACCCAACAACCCCCCCCCAACCTTACTTTTTAGGACACTACAGGCAATTTAGCATGGCCAATCCACCTAACCCGCATATCTTTGGACTGTGGGAGGAAACCGGAGCACCCGGAGGAAACCCACGCACACACGTGGAGGACGTGCAGACTCCGCACAGACAGTGACCCAGCCGGGAACTGAACCTGGGACCCTGGAGCTGTGAAGCATTTATGCTAACCACTATGCTACCGTGCTGCCCTTCAATCAGATCACCCCGTAACTTTCTAAATTATCTCGAAAACAGGCCTAATTTGTGTAATCTCTCCTCGTAACTCAATTCCTGCAATCCAGATATAATTTTTGTAAACATACGTTGCACTCCCTGCGAGGCCAAAATCTCCTCCCCAAGGTGTGGTGCCCAGAATGGCTCATAGTAACTGCAAGTGGGATCTAACCAGGATTTTGCCAAAGCTGCAGCATAACCCCCGTCTCTTTATACTCCAATCCTCTAGATATAAAGACTAGCATTCCATTAGCCTTTTTAAAATATATTCTGCACTTGTTCATGGAATTTTAAGGATCTATGCACCTGAGCCCGAGTTTCTTTGGACATTTACTGTACCTAACCTCTTTCCATTTAGAAAGTACTCTGCTCTATCCTTTTTTGGGTCAAAATGGATAAGCTCACACTTACTTACATTAAATTCCATCTGCCACGATTTTGCTATTCACCTAGACTGTCAATGTCTCCTTTCAATTTTATGCTATCATCTATCTAGGTTGTCTACAATGTTTCCTAACTTTGTACCATCGCCAAAATTGAATATATGATTTTCTACACAATTATTCAAGTTATTAATGAATAGTGTGAATAATTGAGACCCCAAAACAGATTCCTGTGGAACACCACTAGTCACCTCCTGCCAATTAGACATACAGTACTCCCACCATCAAGAGGATTCACGGTTACAATTAAACTATGTTGCAATCTCAATACATGCACAAGACATATGCTACTGAATCAAGACATCTCCAATCCCCTCCCATTGAACGTACTCATCTTGCTCAATTTCCAAACCTGCAGGGAGCATGCTGATACATGCAGTGTCAGTTATTTCTCGGTGTTAACACTCTTGTCTCTGAATCAAAACGTTGTAGGTATACATTCGACTCTAGAGATTTAATGGTGCAGTACTGAGGGATTTATGAACTGTCGGGGGTTGTGTTCTTCAGGTCAAACCAAAGCTCCATCTTTTCTTCTAGGTGGATAGAACCGGTTTCAAAGAAGATCGGGGGAAGCCCCCCAGTGTCCGAGCCAATATTTATTACTCAACCAGCATCCCAAAAACATATCTTCCAGCACTGCTTGGGAGAGCTTGCTGCATGTTAATTGGATGCTGTTTCCGACATTACAACAGTGACTACATTTCTAAAGCACTTCACTAGCTTTGGGACGTCCTGAGATTGTGATCGGCACAATATAAACAAAAGTTATTTCTTTTGATGTTTGCATTTCATTTTATTCCTGACATTTTTAAACCATTACAATAGATACATTTATACATTTTGAAGGTAGTTAAAAAAGTGGTACAAAAATATAATTTGTGTCCCAGCAGATTGACAAGTGGAGATATTAAACTATTTGAATGAGCAAACCATTATCTCCAAGCAGGCAGACCGGAGGATGTCTCTCCATGAAGTTGGCCATTCCCTCAATACAAAATGGAGGAACGCAAAGCTTGCAGGTTAAAATGGACAATGTTTGCAGCACAAGCAGGTTGCACCAAGCCAATTCTGCATACTAATGAGGCAATCTCCGGGATAGTTAACATAGCAATGGAACGATCCCAGGGACAATGGACACAAATAGAGAAGTGATTGCACAGTGACAGCAAGTAAGTGACTCACAACGATCGCTACCAGAGACAGACACTCCTGACCCCTTTTTAACCCGTACCAACCTGAAGTCTGCAGACCAGAGCAGAGCAAGAGGCCTTGTCCCCTGATCCGGCAGTTCCCTTTGAGATAAGTATTGGTTTATTTAGTGGTAGGAATAGTTTAATCATCTTAGCGTGTGCATGGGTAGTATTATAATTGTATTATAATAAACTCAGTTGTTTGAACTTACTAATTGGTGTATGGTTTTATTACTTTGAACTTGACCTTGAAACTTGTGGCGGTATCTTAGATACCTGGCGACTCCAGAGCTAAGCAATGAAACAGAGCCAAATTGAGTGTTAAGCACACTCACCCAGAACGAGCAACATTTAGTGGCGACTCCTAGCCGGGACTCGATTAGAAGTGGCCCCCCCCCCACTCCGAGAGAACCCAGAAATTTGAATCTGAAATCCAATTGGGAAAAAGGAAAAACCACAAGTGTTCAAGGAGTTCAAATCAATACTCATAATTCGGAAGTGTGTTTTTGCATGCGTAACTAACAGGGTTGTAAGGTTAAACCGAGAGATTTTTGTTGCGACAAACCGTCGGGAGTTTTATAAGTCGGAACATAGCGAAAGCCGTACCCGTATTTTAAAAGCATTGCCTTATCATCCCTCGTTCCAAATTAAAAGAGCATAGAGGAAAAGGAAATGGCCATGCAGGCAATGGAACGCCTCTTGAATCCAGAGCAGTTCGTGGTCGCAGCGACCAACAGTAGCAGAGTAGATCAGTGTCCCGTATGGGAGCTGGAACTCAGGAAGTACCTCAAAGGGAAAGGATGGCCCCTTTGGAGTGAATTTTGTGTGAATGAGGAGACAGGTCCCGGGAGTATAGGACATACTTGGTGGAAGAACTTTTCTCAAATTCATAAAAAGAACATAGGTAAAGCACGTAAGCCAATGGCAATTGTGTCCTGCTTGGTACAATTGCGAGGCACAGAGGAGGTCGTTGGACGCTCCGCAAAGAATTAGAGGAAAAGAATAGAATGAGCAAAGTCGACATTTGCGATGTTGAAAAGGAAAACATAGAATTAAGAAAGAAGTTGGCAGAGAAGGATAGAGAGGTGGATGATGCCAAGAGGGCACATCAGTCTTGTCTAGCCCATCTGAGCAGTTCCCAAATCCAGTATGAGAAAGCCTATCAGGATGTGCAGCGCGCAGTTCTGATAAGAGAAGATTCAGAGAAGCAGGTAGAGGCACTGCAAAGGCAATGCTCTGACCTAAAGGCAGCTTTAAGAGCACTCCATGCTGCCACCACTGAGCAAAGGCAAAGCACAGTGGATCGTGCGAAATGTAGGAAGCAGATTGCGCAGCTGCAATCTCAGCTTTCTGTACAGAATGGGTTCCAAGAGACATTTGGAACCCAGTTAAATGAGGAAAATGCCCCAGATTGGCAGGAATTGAGCGAAACCGCGCAGCGCTATGTTCAGGGAACATGTGCGCCAGCAGCGCAACAGAAAAGGAAAGCGCCCCAACCCCCCACAGATCAGATAGCACCCGCACCTATGAACCCAGTCGCCACCCAAAGAAAGGCAACCACAGAAGGCGCACCCAAGGTCACATACACCACCCCCTTAACTGTAACACCACCCCCTTAACTGTAACACAACTAAGGGACGCGTGTGAGAAAATCACCCCGTTCCTCCCCACTGCAGACCCCCACCAACTTTTCGCGAAAGTGAAACAGCAGGCGACCATGTACGGCCTGGATGAGTGAGAGCAGGTTAAGCTCACAGTTTTGAGTTTAGACTCATCGGTTGTAGCAGCCCTCCCTGACCCACAGAACGTTGGAGGAGGCACCCTCGAAGAGATGCATACAGCTATTTTAGACGTGATAGGGTACAACAGAGGAGACCCAGTCGAAGGCCTAAATAAGTGTAGGCAGAAGAGGACAGAGCACCCCACAGCATTCGCAGGAAGGCTGTGGATTAATTTCACTGCCGTTTTTGGCGATTTAGACCGCGCACATTTAACCCGTGATAATATGGTTAAATGGACCCGCACCATAATCTCCCACGCCACAGATGCAGGACAGAATGTCAGCAGCAGTTATGACCCCTCAGAAGAGGCCCATCATGAAAAATGGGTTTTGAAAAGATTGTCCCGCGCTTGGGAACAATCCATCCAAGGCAAGGTTAAAGTTAAGACCCCAGAAGAAGCTCAGGCTGCAGCAGATATACAGGCAGTAAGAGCGCACCAAAACCCCGCATGGGTAAATGAAGGAAAGAACAGCCCCCACAGAAGTCGCAGGAATGTTACAACTGCGGACAGTTAGGGCATTTTGCAAGGGAATGCAACGGCCCACAGAGATCTCAGAGAGTCCAGCAGACAGGTACTCTGACCAGGAACAAAGCAAAGCCAATACACAGTATAGAGACGCAGTCAGGACAGACCAATGTGGACGGAACGGACTGACGGTGTTCGGGCTCCCCCACTTGGGTCTGTGACACCCTCTGGGACCAATCCGGAAGACCGGTGGTCACAGCAAAAATTAGAGAGAAGCCCATAGAATTACTTTGGGACACAGGAGGGTCCCGCACTACCATTAATTCCTCCACTACACCACAGGCAGACACGTGGCCCACTACAGCTTCAATTACACTCAGCGGATTTACAGGTCACTCGCAGCAGGGACACATTACAGCCCCTGTATCAATCCAGCTAGGGAATATATCCACCAGACACCCCGTTGTTTTAGTTAATCTGCCTCGCACAGAAGAACACATACTGGGCATTGACTTCATGAATGCACACAGCCTGTCGTTCGATCCAGAAAATCAATGTGTCTGGCGAATGGCAAAATCTGACAGAGCACCCGCAACTCTCACAGTAGGAGAGTATGCAAACAGGATTAGCGCAGTAGACAACTATTGTTTTGACCCGACCACGCTTAGCACGGACAAACAGGTTAGGGCAGTTTTGAACAAACACAGGACAGCATTTGCCAGTCACCGGCACGACTGCGGCAGAATGACTGGACAAGGTCAAGTTACTGGGCCTGACCCAAGACCACAAACAGTACCAATTTCCCCTGGAAGCAGAGGGAGAAATTGGAACGGTTATAGAGAGCTTATTAGAGCAGGGTGTACTTAGGACAGTAGCCTCAACTAATAATGCACCTATTTGGCCAGTGAGGAAGCCCGACGGATCATGGCGGATAGTTAACATAACAATGGAACGATCCCAGGGATAATGGACACAAATAGAGAAGTGATTGCAACAGTGTATGGGAAACCAGACACCCCGGCACCAGCGGGGTTCGAAAACAAAGCACTTGAAGGCCCGCCCAGTAGCCGAGAGATAGCCTCAGTATTGGCGGGATTCAAACAAATCGATTGGGAAGAGACCCAAAGGGTCCGTCCAAAAGGGCGCGAAGCCCTAGGACCTATAAAAGACATGTCCCACACTTAGTTCGCTCTTCTTAACCAGCCCTCCTCTCTGGACCAGCATCTCGACCAGCTTTTACCAAAGAAGATCTTGACCGAGAGAGAGGAGAGATTTGGGACAGCAGCCGCCAGCAAGTAAGTGTCTCACAACGATCGCTACCAGAGATAGACACTCCTGACCCCTTTTTAACCCGTACGAACCTGAAGTCTGCAGACCAGAGCAGAGCAAGAGGCCTTGTCCCCTGATCCGGCAGTTCCCTTTGAGATAAGTATTGGTTTATTTAGTGGTAGGAATAGTTTAATCATCTTAGCGTGTGCAGGGTAGTATTATAATTGTATTATAATAAACTCAGTTGTTTGAACTTACTAATTGGTGTATGGTTTTATTGCTTTGAACTTGACCTTGAAACTTGTGGCGGTATCTTAACGATACCTGGTGACTCCAGAGCTAAGTAACGAAACAGAGCCAAATTGAGTGTTAAGCACACTCACCCAGAACGAGCAACAAGATATTAAACTATTTGAATGAGCAAACCATGATCTCCAAGCAGGCAGACCGGAGGATGTCTCTCCATACTCTAATGTAGCATTGAATAGTGTGAATGGGGGTAGATCAAGCAGGGAGGCCATAATAGCATCAAATTCCTGACACTGAGCAAAGCTCATCAGTAAGGCAAATTTAAGCAGTTGTGGAAATCTGGATTATTCATACATGACTAGTATGTTCTAAATTACTACAAATATAAAAGCACAGCACATTATCCACTATTACTGCAGGTCCAACATAACTCGCTATGACAGGAAGTGTACAGGTACTGATTTGGCTTTGGACATTAAGCGCAACACAGAAAAAAAATGGCTGTTTGTGCTGCTGCTGTCCAGACTGCCTGCTGCTGCTGGTACATTTCCGTACCAGCCTCCCCGAACAGGCGCCAGAATGTGGCGACTAGGGGCTTTTCACAGTAACTTAATTCGAAGCCTACTTGTGACAATAAGCGATTTTCATTTCACATTAGCTAAAGTTTCAAACATTCTCACCGCAAGGAAGTCATCTGTATTCATCTCATTGCATGGTGTATCCACAATGCGAGCGGCTATTCGAATGCCTTCAGCAGCACTTAACAGGCACTATGGAAAATTAATGGTAAATATCGAAAATCTATTAGCACAATCAATGTATATACCTGAATGAGATTATTCCACCAGCATTAAAACCTAAACAGGTTGCTTTTCTTCAGGAAAAATTGAAATCATCCACAACTTTTTAATTTGGGACTGCTCAAGTTACCACGATTATATATTTTATACCAGCAGAAAGCATCTATTCTAAATAATACTGGAGGTGCTATATAAACTACAAGGCTGCTGTATGTAAATTATTATTCCATCTAATAAATTCAGCAAAAAACCAATAAACATGCTTTAGAGATCAATAAAAATGAACAACCTTTGCATATGTTATGCTAACACAAAAATTGTTTCAGCTACTACTGAAGAGTAATTTGAAGCTATGTTGCATTTCCACAATGTCGATTCACCAAATACTTGAATAACATGCCCTTATCCTAACGAAACATCCCAAGGTTTTATACAAGAGCACTGTAAAACAAACTATGGCACCAAACCACATAAGGAAATACTAGGTCAAAGGACCAACAGCTTAATCAAACACGTAGATTTTAAGTGGTGACTTAAATTAGGAGTGCGCGGTAGAGAGGTGTAAGGAAGGTATTCCAGAGCTGGAGGCCTTGGCAACTGGAGGCACGGCCACATTGGAGCAATCAAAATCATATCAGAATATAACAGGTCAGAATTAGAGGAGCGTTGACATCTCAGAGGACTGTGGGGTTGGAGGAGATTACAGAGATAGGGAAGGGCGAGGCCATGGAGGGATTTGAAAACCAAGATAAGAGTTTTAAAATCAAGACATTGCTTGACCAGGAACCAATGTAGGTCAGTGAAGATAAGGTGATAGAAGACGAGGACTTGCTGTGTGTTAGACAGTCCTCAAGGTGGTTCAGGCGTTCCTTAGGAAAACTGTAACATGATTCTACAACAGTTTCCAAAGACATCTTTCTTCTAAGGCCCACCTCCATGGCAAAGTGAATCACCTGGGCCTGGGTTACTGTGTGTATGTATCTGCTGCAGTAAGGCATTTTTAAAATCTTGGTTTGAAAGACATGCAGACACTGGGAATACAGAAGGGGTCACTAAAGCATCATAAAAGAAAGATCATCATTCTTTCCAACCATGTACAGTGTTTATTTAAATGGAGCTAATAACATTTTGTTTACAGAAATAAGGTTAGAACATAGAATCCCTAAATTGCAGAAGGAGCCCCTAGAGTTACACCGATCCTCTGAACAAGCACCCTACCGAGGCCCACACCTCCATCCTATCCCTGTAACTCTGCCTAACCTGCATATCCCTTGACATTAAGGGACAATTTTATCATGGCCAATCTACCTAACCTGCACATCTTTGGTCTGGGGTTTACATAATTATGGGGTTATGGTTAACCTTAGCAAGATGATCATAACCCAGTTAATAGGATGGATGGGAGGATCCAGGGACTGAAGCAGTCAACTGTTGAGTTTCAGTTTAGATTTTGCTATGAACAGGAGATTTTTGCCAAATGCTGGGAAGTTAAACAGTAGTTTGACAAAGGCAAGAATCGGCAGGCTATTTCTGCAGGATTTTTCGCTCTTAAAGCAGTCTCTCCGAGACATCTCTATACGGCAAGTATTCCTGTGTTTGCTAACTGTATGGTAAAGTGGATTTTGCTTGATTGAAAATAAAGAGTTAGCAGTTAGGAGTTAAAATATTTTATTTTATTGTTGAGCATTGTTTAACTGGTAATTGTAAGCTATTTCTTCTATGATGTTAAAGCCAGTGTAATCCTTTGTTAATAATAATGTTTGTTTTAATATACCATTTCCCTATTTGTGCCTCGGGTCACTTCTGTAGCTAAGTATCCTTTCATCCCTGTCTTAAAAATTAAATTAAATATTGGCGGTTCTGTCCCGTATCCGAGGAAATGTCGGGGTCTAGTCCGGGATCGGAACACTCTCCTATACTCCATTTCAAAGCGAATAAGCAAGTCAATAGTGGCAAAATTAGTCAGACCATCGTTGTGTATAAATTTATACAGGGTAGTTTTCCAAGTTAATTAAGCAAAACCAATCTCTAGAAGTCTCAGTGGCACAGCTTTGCAAAAATACACACCCTCCACGGAGATAAAGAACTAGAAAATAAATTATGCTCAAAATGGTGAGATAAATGTAGAACAGATGAGTGCAGAACAAAACATCACTACTAAATATAAAGCAATAACTGCATCATCGCAGATCCTCTCAGCATCATGCTAATACTTACCGCAAGCGTAGATTCAGTAAGTGGGTTGGCATTCTCTCCCACCAGAATAAACTCTACTGTAACAGTGAGTTTCTCGCCTTGTTTTGGCAATCCAGTGCGCCGGGTGAACAGAGGAAATGCCCTCGTTAGTGCACAAGCTGATGCAAAAACTTCTGTATATTCACAAACTAGCTGAAATAAAAGGTATCACAGTAAGAAGTTAAAATTAATTTTTAACAAATACACATATTAGTTATTAAGCGCATCCAATACGGTTATTCCTGCAAATGAAAACATTGTCACCACCTGACTTGGAAATATATCGCCGTTCCTTCGCTGTCACTGGGACATAATCCTGGAACTCCCTCCCTAACAGCACCGTGGGTGTACCTACACCTGAAAGACTGCATAGAACATAGAACAGTACAGCACAGAACAGGCCCTTCGGCCCTCGATGTTGTGCCGAACAATGATCACCCCACTTAAACCCACGTAACCCATATACCCGTAACCCAACAATCCCCCCATTAACCTTACACTACGGGCAATTTAGCATGGCCAATCCACCTAACCCGCACATCTTTGGACTGTGGGAGGAAACCGGAGCACCCGGAGGAAACCCACGCACACACGGGGAGGACGTGCAGACTCCACACAGACAGTGACCCAGCCGGGAATCGAACCTGGGACCCTGGAGCTGTGAAGCATTGATGCTAACCACTATGCTACCGTGAGGCCAAACTGCAGTGATTGAAGAAAGCAACTCACCACCACCTTCTGAAGAGCAACTAGGGTGGACAATAAATGTTGGCCCAACCAGTGATCCATATCCAGGAAATGATTCTTTTTTTTTTAAATTGTCGTTCTTCTTGAAAAGCAGGACCAGACCAAACTCTGGCAATCCCACTATGCCAGGACAATTCCGGGAGAGGCCAGAAGTGGGATTTGCGCTGGCTGCCCAACAGTTTCCGATGCGCCCAACCCACTCCAGCTGCCGTGATCTGGTTCACCCTCTCACTGGATGCAGTGGTTCAAGACGGAAGCCTGCCGCCATCTTATCCAGAGCAATTAGGGACGCGCAACAAATACTGATCTTGCTGGTCTGCTCGCATCCCATGAAGGAATAAAAAACTGTGTTACCAATTTTACGGAGGAAGCTGAAATCTGACTCAGCAGAAAGTTCTTTCGACGGGAATTATCTCGCAGAGCGTACCTACGGACAAAGAGGCTCAAGAATATTGATCCCCAAGCAGCACTAAACCTGCATACTCATTACTTTCTTTGACAATTCCTACATCTTTTAAAAATGACCAAATTATTAGGAATGATATCAGTGCTAGGAATGAATTCAATTCACAGAATTGTACAGTGCAGAAGAGGCCCTTTGGCCCATCGAGTCTGCACTAACACCTGACCTGACCTGACCTACCTAATCCCATTTACCAGCAGTTGGCCCACAGCCTTGAATGTTACGACGATTGATACGGAATATCCTTTTTGATAAATTAAGGAAACGTTAAATTATAGTTTTGGAATCAAGAAAGGCTGCAAAGAAAAATGAGACGGAAAATACACACAATCAGAGAGAGTAAATGAACAAGAAACTAGTTGATCACTCACCACAATGCACCGGTTAGTTCTTCTAGACGAGCAATTGCGAATCAGTCGTGTGAGAAAGTGAGTTGATGCAGGGCTGTTGTGGCGACTGATTTTGGATGGGAGCGCTGCCACAACAGCATAATCAAGCCAAAGAGAGCAGCTATCTATTGGATTTGGATTCAAAGTGTTCAGTGCAGCCTGCCAGACCTGAATGACAAACAAGATGTTACTAACTACACTGTAGATTTGGAAGTTCACAGGGAAACATTACTATGACCATATACACACACGGGGCACATACAACAGAAACAGGAGGCCCAATGGTGTTCAGCATCAGGGTATGCAGCAGATTTCAGAGTGGACAAGTTTTAGTAATTTGGATCAGAAATACATGCAAGTCATGCATAATCACTTAAAAAACACACAAAGCATATTTTAAAGAAATATTAAATATCTCCCTTGCCTTAGTGGATGAATGTGCTACATGTTGTGCAGTAAAACATAAGGATTCCTGCTTTGATTTGTTCCATTACCTATTTACAGTCACAGTTGCAGCTGGGGTAATACAAACAGCCAAAGTGTCACAGACGCCATCATTGCTTCAGTGGCTTTAGCACTGATAGAAAAAGTCAGCCTGAGCTCCTTCCTTAAAATGGAAACGGAGACGAGGAATGATTTCAAAAGGAAATTGGATGGATAATTAACTTCCAGGGCTAGAGGAATAGAGCGGGGAAATGGGATTGATTGGGTTGTTCTACAGACAGCTGGTATGGAACCAATATGCCGAGTGGACTCCTTCTGTGCCATAATTACGCGATGATAATGATTATCCAGTAATCCCTGCCAGGGTCCCAGGTTCAATTCCCCGCTGGGTCACTGTCTGTGCGGAGTCTGCACGTTCTCCCCGTGTCTGCGTAGGTTTCCTCCGGGTGCTCCATCCGGTTTCCTCCCAAAAGTCCCAAAAGATGTGCTGTTTGGTAATTTGGACATTCTGAATTCTCCCTCCGTGTACCCAAACGTGTGCTGGAATGTGGCAACTAGGGGCTTTTCACAGTAACTTTCATTGCAGTGTTAATGTAGGCCTACTTGTGACAATAAAGATTATCATTAAAATATATGCGTGTATTTGAAATGAAATGAAAATCGCTTATCGTCACAGGTAGGCTTCGAATGAAGTTACTATGAAAAGCCCCTAGTCGCCACATTTCGGCGCCTGTTCGGGGAGGCTGGTACGGGAATTGAACCGTGCTGCTGACCTGCTTCGGTCTGCTTTAAAAGCCAGCTATTTAGCCCTGTGCTAAACCAGCCCACAAGTTTGGATATCAAGTGAAGAATTTGGCAAGAACGATATTAAGTAACAGGTGAAAAGATTAAAACTGTGAATATCGCTGCATCTCTCCTGACAAGTTACCAATAAAAATTAAATTCTCAATGCAACGGTTCCTGCTGCAATAGATTCAGGAGCTGATTATATGCATGTCAATGTATATGAGACTTCCCCTGAGAATGTGCACACATAAAATAAGATCTACAATCTTTATTACAGCACAAGTTTATTCAGGCAGCCAAGAACTACGCCAGCAAGTTTAGAAGTGCAGATAAACAAAGCACAGTGGACATGGTTGTACATAAACGTAAAAGTTTAATTTTGCCTCAGCAGTAAGGTGGGTACTTACACGCCCACTAATACAGCAGCCATCTCTTCTAACAGTCAGTCTCACAAGCTAGCACAAAAATTCCTGATTTTAAAAAGTGCTCACGTAGTGTACTAGACTCACTAGGGATCTGCATAACCTGATTCATTCATTCTTCTTCATGTTTGAAAAAAAGCACTGCTCCTATCCACTCTCATAATTAGCCGGTCGTGGAACGTACCTCTGAACATACACAAGCCTTGAAATTCTGGACATGGGAGTTCAGGGTGAGGTTTGGTTGATGGGGTAACTTGGGGCCTGCAAAATTCACATGAGAGTGGTCAACTTTGACAGGATGACAGAAAAGCCAACACAGGAAAATCACCTGACCTACCTACCTCACCCCATTTGCCAGCACTTGGCCCATAGCCTTGAATGTTATGACAAGCCAAGTTCAGCGGCAAAATTCTCCTTAAACCTGCACTGAGTTCAAGCAAATTCCTGTCTTTCCAAACTAAACAATTCTGTTTTCTGCTCACAAATTAGTATGACTACAAACAATAATAATAATCTTTATTATTGTCACAAATAGGCTTACATTAACACTGCAGTGAAGTTACTGTGAAAATTTCCTAGTCGCCACATTCCGGAGCCTGTTCAGGTACAGAGGGAGAATTCAGAATGTCCAATTCACCTAACAAGCACATCTTTCGGGACTTGTGGGAGGAAACCGGAGCGCCCGGAGGAAACCCACGCAGACACGGGGGGGAACGTGCAGACTCCACACAGAAGTGACCCAAGCCGGGACTCGAACCCAGGACCCTGGCGCTGTGAAGCAACAGTGCTAACCACTGTGCTACCATGCCACCCACTGACTAAATAGCACTTCTAACATAATAAAACGCCCAATGGAATTTCACAGGGGACATCGAGCCACTTAAGAAGAATTTTGGACAGATCAAAATTTTGGTCACAAAGGTAGGTTCCAAGGAGTGTCTTAAAAGGGGAAGGAAGAGAGGCTTACAGAGGGAATTGCAAAGCTTAGCAGGGCCTAAGCAGCTCAAGGCATGGCCACCAATGGAGTAATTAAAATCTGGGATGGTAAAGGGTCCAGAATAGAGGTGCACAGATAACTTGGGATGGTTGTGAGTCTGAAGGAGATTACAGAGATAGGGAGGCGACAGGCCACTGAAGGATTTGAAAACAAGGGTGAGAATTTTGAAAAATCAAAGCATTGCTTGACGAAAGCACAATGTAGGTCGGCGAGCAACTGGGGCATGGCTAAATGCAACTTGTTAGGGCATTCTCGGATGATGTCAAAATAATCAAACAAACACGATGAATAACATTGTTCAAACTTGAACCAACTCCAGTTATAATGAAACTGGATTCAACAGGGAAGTAACATACAAGTGAAAAAATATTTACAAAGCACACACAAACCCCATGGACTCTACAAGGTCACTTTTGACAAGGAAGGAAAGGGCAGTAGCGGTATAGACACAATTAAATATTGGAAACCAGTTTCATTCATCATCAGTTGGTCTAAATATACAGTTGATACTAACTAATTATAACATTTAGCATTGTGTCCAGTATAAAGTATTCATTGTAGATACTCCTCAATGTAAGAGGGAGAGGAATTGCACTTTGACTCGGAAGCTTATTGGGCTCAAAAACACAGAAGCAAGGATTATTCAGCAACCCAACACATGCCTTTACAGAAAGAGGGGGTTAGACAGTGCAGCACAATTCAACAAGGTTCCATTGCAGGAGGAGCAACTTTAATTTATATAGCACCGTTAATGTAGTAGAGTCAACCACACTGCTGTGTGTCTGGTTATATGTAGTCTAGGCTAGAACAAGTAATTTCCTTCCTAAAGGATGGTTGTGAACCAAATGGGTTTTTACAACAATGACATCTGTAGACTTTTAATACCAGATTTTTACTAAATTCAAATTTCACCATCTGCCAGAGACTTACCCTGGGTTAGTGGACTACTCACCTAGTGACAGTACCACTAAGCCACTGCCTACCCATGCTGCAGTGTGACTTACATCAAAACATTCATGCATGGACTAAATAATCAGGTTAAAGATATGTGAACGTTAACAAGCATGTAGTAACAAAAATACTCAAGTTACAAACGAGAATTTAAGATTTTATGCTGTGATGGTTTCATCAGACCAAAATCAGAATGGTAGACCGGTTAAAACTGGCATTCTGCAAGAGGTTAGAAATGGGGGGGGGGGGGGGAGATTTTACAGCTTGTGGTTTTGGAGATTGGGAGGGGCAAGGACATGGAGGGGTTTGGAGGAGATTGGGAGGGGTGAGGACATGGAGGGGTTTGGAGGAGATTGGGAGGGGCAAGGATATGGAGGGGTTTGGAGGGGATTGGGAGGGGTAAGGACATGGAGGGGTTTGGAGGAGATTGGGAGGGGTGAGGACATGGAGGGGTTTGGAGGAGATTGGGAGGGGCAAAGATATGGAGGGGTTTGGAGGAGATTGGGAGGGGTGAGAACATGGAGGGGTTTGGAGGAGATTGGGAGGGGTGAGGACATGGAGGGGTTTGGAGGAGATTGGAGGGGTGAGGACATGGAGGGGTTTGGAGGGGATTGGGAAGGGTAAGGACATGGCGGGGTTTGAAAACAAGGAAGAACCTTTCACATGAAAGTGTAGAACAAGGCTGTTTTGAATTCCTTTAATCTTACTAATTACAGGCCATTGGAGCCTGGCATTTCCAGGGTGGGCTAGCAAGGAAGGCAGAGGGGCCTATTGATCAGGGTGGCCCAGCAGGCCAGGTAGAGGGGCTGATTGGCTGGCATGAGTTAGCAGTCCAGGTAGAGGGGCTGATTGGCTGGCATAGGTTAGGAATCCAGGTAGAGGGGCTGATTGTCTGGGGTAGGTTAGCGGTCCAGGTAGAGGGGCTGATTGGCTGGGGTGGGTTAGCGGCCCACATAGAGGGGCTGATTGGATGGGTGGGCTAGCAGGCCAGGTAGAGGGGATGATTGGTGGGGTGGGTTAGCAGGCCAGGTAGAGGGGCTGATTGGCTGGGGTGGGTTAGCAGGCCAGGTAGAGGGGCTGATTGGCTGGGGTGGGTTAGCAGGCCAGGTAGAGGGGCTGATTGGCTGGGGTGGGTTAGCAGGCCAGGTAGAGGGGCTGATTGGCTGGGGTGGGTCAGCAGGCCAGGTAGAGGGGCTGATTGGATGGGTGGGTCAGCAGGCCAGGTAGAGGGGCTGATTGGCTGGGGTGGGTTAGCAGGCCAGGTAGAGGGGCTGATTGGCTGGGGTGGGTTAGCAGGCCAGGTAGAGGGGCTGATTGGATGGGTGGGTTAGCAGGCCAGGTAGAGGGGCTGATTGGATGGGTGGGTTAGCAGGCCAGGCAGAGGGGCTGATTGGCTGGGGTGGGTTAGCAGGCCAGGTAGAGGGGCTGATTGGCTGGGGTGGGTTAGCAGGCCAGGTAGAGGGGCTGATTGGCTGGGGTGGGTTAGAGGGGCTGATTGGATGGGGTGGGTTAGAGGGGCTGATTGGATGGGGTGGGTTAGAGGGGCTGATTGGATGGGGTGGGTTAGAGGGGCTGATTGGATGGGGTGGGTTAGAGGGGCTGATTGGATGGGGTGGGTTAGAGGGGCTGATTGGATGGGGTGGGTTAGAGGGGCTGATTGGATGGGGTGGGTTAGAGGGGCTGATTGGATGGGGTGGGTTAGAGGGGCTGATTGGATGGGGTGGGTTAGAGGGGCTGATTGGATGGGGTGGGTTAGAGGGGCTGATTGGATGGGGTGGGTTAGAGGGGCTGATTGGATGGGGTGGGTTAGAGGGGCTGATTGGATGGGGTGGGTTAGAGGGGCTGATTGGATGGGGTGGGTTAGAGGGGCTGATTGGATGGGGTGGGTTAGAGCGGCTGATTGGATGGGGTGGGTTAGAGGGGCTGATTGGATGGGGTGGGTTAGAGGGGCTGATTGGATGGGGTGGGTTAGAGGGGCTGATTGGATGGGGTGGTTTAGAGGGGCTGATTGGATGGGGTGGGTTAGAGGGGCTGATTGGATGGGGTGGGTTAGAGGGGCTGATTGGATGGGGTGGGTTAGAGGGGCTGATTGGATGGGGTGGGTTAAAGGGGCTGATTGGATGGGGTGGGTTAGAGGGGCTGATTGGATGGGGTGGGTTAGAGGGGCTGATTGGATGGGGTGGGTTAGCAGGCCAGGTAGAGGGGCTGATTGGATGGGGTGGGTTAGCAGGCCAGGTAGAGGGGCTGAGTGGCCTCTCCTGTTCCTGAGCCAAAGCCACCATTTTGGTGTCACTCACCTCCTGATTTACCCGGGGCTCCAACTTCCCCTTCACTTGGCTCCACATAATCTTTTGCAGATTTGGCAGCTGCCCCACCAGTAACAGCGGCCGGGACTGAGGGTCGGCATCCCCGGCGCTGGCCGTGAACAGCAGCCGCTCGATCCCGTCCCCGCCACCGGCACCGCCACCCTTCATCGCACCGTCTCCGTCAGCTCAACAGCGCCTGCGCACATCTGGCGTCTGCCAAGCCCGAAGCGCATGCGCATTCCCTTTCTCATCACAAAGCTAAATTGCAACGTTGGGTAGGATTGCTATTGAAAAGTTAACATGCAAAGTTTTACTTCGAACAAAAATAGCAGGAGCTGGTTACTTGTAGACAAAGTATGTGAATTATAAGTAGCGTTGGAGTATAATAAAGTTTTCCTTTTTAAAAATTAATTTATGGGATGTCGGTTTCATTGGTTAGACCAGCATCTATTGCCCATCCCTAGTTGCCTTCTTGAACCACTGCAGTCCTTGGGGTGTAGGTACACCCAGTGTGTTGTTAGGGAGTCCCAGGATGTTGCCCAGCAACAGTGAAGGAGTGGCGATATATTTCCAAGTCAGGGTGATGAGTGACTTGGTGGGGAACCTCCAGGTGGCGGGGTTCCCAGGAGTCTGTTTCTCTTGTCCTTCTAGATGGTAGCCATGATGTGGTGAAGCCATGATGTGGAGATTCGCCAACACCTTCACAAATTGACAGCCACAGAGACGGCAGGGGGCATAATTCTCCAGCCGCTGGGATTCTCTTCCCCCACCGGCACCCCCGCCCCCCCCCCCCCCCATCTGTCCCAGCGGAATGCAGTGGCTTCGATGGGAAATCCCATTGGCAAGCGGTGACAGTAGAGAATCCTGCCTCCCATTATAGGCAAGGAGTAGAGAATCCTGCCTGCCTTTATAGGCAACGATGTGGAGATGCCGGCGTTGGACTGGGGTGAGCACAGTAAGAAGTCTTACAACACCAGGTTAAAGTCCAACAGGTTTGTTTCAAACACGAGCTTTCGGAGCACGGCTCCTTCTTCAGGTGAATGGAAAGGCTTGTTCCAGAAATGTTTATATAGACACAGTCAGAGATGCCCCGGAATGCGAGCACCTGCAGGCAATCAAATCATCAAAGATGCAGAGAGAGAGGTAACTCCAGGTTAAAGAGGTGTGAATTGTCCCAAGCCAGTTCAGTCGGTAGGCCTCTGCAAGTCCAGGCTTGTTGGTGGGGTAACCTGGAGTTACCTCTCTCTCTGCATCTTTGATGATTTGATTGCCTGCAGGTGCTCGCATTCCGGGGCATCTCTGACTGTGTCTATATAAACATTTCTGGAACAAGCCTTTCCATTCACCTGAAGAAGGAGCCGTGCTCCGAAAGCTCGTGTTTGAAACAAACCTGTTGGACTTTAACCTGGTGTTGTAAGACTTCTTATTGTGCTCACCCCAGTCCAACGCCGGCATCTCCACATCATGGCTACCATTGACACCGCAAACTGCCGGCTCAAAGTGGAGAGGATCTCCAGGAAGATCGCGCATATAGACACTGACATTCAGTTTCTACAAAGATGCAAAAAAGCAGACAAGATCCCGAAAGGACTACAGATCAAAAACCCACTCAAGTCTCTGCATCTTTGATGATTTGATTGCCTGCAGGTGCTCGCATTCCGGGGCATCTCTGACTGTGTCTATATAAACATTTCTGGAACAAGCCTTTCCATTTACCTGAAGAAGGAGCCGTGCTCCGAAAGCTCGTGTTTGAAACAAACCTGTTGGACTTTAACCTGGTGTTGTAAGACTTCTTACTGTGGTGAAGCCGGCATTGGACTGGGGTGAGCACTGTAAGAAGTCTTACAACACCAGGTTAAAGTCCAACAGGTTTGTTTCAAATCACTAGCTTTCGGAGCACAGCTCCTTCATCAGGTGAATGAAGAGGTGGGTTCCAGAAAAATATATAGACAAAGTCAAAGATGCAAGATGATACTTTGAATGCGAGTCTTTGCAGGTAATTAAGTCTTTACAGGTCCAGATGGATCAACTGGAGAGAGGGATAATCACAAGTTAAAGAGGTGTGAATTGTCTCAAACCAGGACAGTTGGTAGGATTTTGCAAGCCCAGGCCAGATGGTGGGGGGTGAATGTAATGCGACATGAATCCAAGGTCCCGGTTGAGGTCGTACTCATCTATGTGGAACTTGGCTATAAGTTTCTGCTCGGCGATTCTGCGTTGTCGGGCATTCTGAAGGCCGCATTGGAGAACGCCTATCTGTAAATCAGAGGCTGAATGTCCTTGACTGCTGAAGTGTTCCCCGTCTGGAAGGGAACATTCCTGCCTGGCGATTGTTGCACAAAGTCTGATCATCCGTTGTCGCAGCGTCTGCATGGTCTCGCCAATGTCCATATTTAAGAACACAGCGACTAACTTAAATGAGTATGCCACCACCGTCACAGACTTCATCAGCAAACGTGTGCACGACTGTGTGCCAAAGAAAGCAGTACGTACGTTCCCCAACCGGAAACCATGGTTCAACCACGAGATTGACTCCCTACTGAAGGACAGATCTGAGGTGTTCAAGGCAGACGACCCTGACAAGAAATCCAGGTACGACCTCCGCAAAGCCATCCGAGATGCCAAGAGAGAATATCAAACTAAGCTAGAGTCACAGACAGACTCTCGGCGGTTGTGGCAAGGACTAAACAACATAACGGGCTACAAAGCGAAGCCGAGCAGTATCTCTGGCAGCAGCGCACCCCTCCCCGATGAACTTAATGCATTCTATGCTCAGTTCGAGCAGGTAACCAACAATCTGCTGTTGAGTGCCCCAGCAGCCCATAATTCACCCATACCCACCATCACAGCTTCCGAAGTCAGATCGGCCTTCCTGAAAGTGAACCCGCGGAAGGCGATGGGACCGGACGGGATCCCTGGTCGTGCACTCAGAGCCTGCGCAGACCAGCTGGCAGAGGTATTCACAGACATCTTTAACCTGTCCCTACTCCACTCTGAGGTCCCCACCTGCTTCAAGAAGACCACCATCATAACGGTACCAAAGAAGAACCAGGCAACATGCCTCAATGACTACCGCCCAGTGGCCCTGACTTCAGTTGTAATGAAGTGCTTTGAGAGGCTGATCATGAAGCGCATCACCTCCATACTCCCGGAATGCCTTGACCCACTTCAATTTGCATACCGCTGCAACCGGTCCACATCAGACGCCATTTCCCTGGCCCTACACTCATCCCAACAGCATCTCGAAAACAAGGACTCTCACATCTGATTCCTATTTATTGACTACAGCTCCGCCTTCAACACCATAATCCCAGCCAAGCTCATATCAAAGCTCCAAAACCTAGGACTTGGCTCTCCACTCTGCAACTGGATCCTCGATTTTCTGACCAACAGACCACAGTCAGTAAGAATGAACACCAACACCTCCTCCACAATAGTCCTCAATACCGGTGCCCCGCAAGCCCCCTACTTTACTCCCTGTACACACAGGACTGCGTGGCAAAACTTGGTTCCAACTCCATCTACAAGCTTGCTGACGATACGACCATAGTGGGCCGGATATCGAATAACGACGAGTCAGAATACAGGAGGGAGATAGAGAACCTAGTGGAGTGGTGTAACGACAACAATCTCTCCCTCAATGCCAGCAAAACTAAAGAGCTGGTCATTGACTTCAGGAAGCAAAGTACTGTACACACCCCTGTCAGCATCAACGGGGCCGAGGTGGAGATGGTTAGCAGTTTCAAATTCCTAGGGGTGCACATCACCAAAACTCTGTCCTGGTCCACTCACGTCGACGCTATCACCAAGAAAGCACAACAGCGCCTATACCTCCTCAGGAAACTAAGGAAATTCGGCATGTCCACATTAACCCTTACCAACTTTTACAGATGCACCATAGAAAGCATCCTATCGGGCTGCATCACAGCCTGGTATGGCAACTGCTTGGCCCAGGACTGCAAGGAACTTCAGAGAGTCGTGAACACAGCCCAGTCCATCACACGAATCTGCTTCCCATCCATGGACTGCTTCCCATCCTACACCTCCCGCTGCCTGGGGAAAGCGGGCAGCATAATCAAGGATCCCTCCCACCCGGCTTACTCACTTTTCCAACTTCTTCCATCGGGCAGGAGATACAGAAGTCTGAGAACACGCACGAACAGACTCAAAAACAGCTTCTTCCCCACTGTCACCAGACTCCTAAATGACCCTCTTATCGACTGAACTAATTAACACTACACCCTGTATGCTTCATCCGATGCCAATGCTTATGTAGTTACATTGTATATCTTGCGTTGCCCTATTATGCATGTCCTTGAATTTTGTTTAATTCCCTTTTCTTCCCATGTACTGAATGATCTGTTGAGCTGCTTGCAGAAAAATACTTTTCACTGTACCTCGGTACACGTGACAATAAACAAATTCAATCCAATCCAATCCAATGTACCAAGCTTTGGACATCCTTTCCTGCAGAGTATGTGGTAGACAAAATTGGCCGAGTCGCACGAGTATGTACCACATACCTGGTGGGTGGTGTTCTCACGTGTAATGGTGGTACCCATGTCGATGATCTGGCACGTCTTGCAGAGATTGCCATGGCAGGGTTGTGTGGTGTCGTGGTCGCTGTTCTGAAGTCTGGATAGTTTGTCCAAATCAATTTGGAGTACTGTGTGCAGTTCTGGTCGCCTCATTTTAGGAAGGATGTGGAAGCTTTGGAAAAGGTGCAAAGGAGATTTACCAGGATGTTGCCTGAAATGGAGAGTAGGTCTTACGAGGAAAGGTTGAGGGTACTAGGCCTTTTCTTATTAGAACGGAGAAGGATGAGGGGCGACTTGATAGAGGTTTATAAGATGATCAGGGGAATAGATAGAGTAGACAGTCAGAGACTTTTCCCCCGGGTGGAACAAACTATTATGAGGGGACATAAATTTAAGGTGAATGGTGGAAGATATAGGGGGGATGTCAGAGGTAGGTTCTTTACCCAGAGAGTAGTGGGGGCATTGTTGCACGTTTTACTTGAGTGTAATTCGCGTTTATTGGAGTGTATTAACACGCCTCCGTTTAAAGGCCGTGTGCTTAACACTGCTAGGCTCTATGTATGTATTTTCAGCTCGGGAGTCGCCAGTTGCCGTATCTAGACAACTCACAGATATTCCAAGGTCAGGTTCAAAGCAATAAAACGATACACCGATTAGTAAGTTCCAAACGATCAATATTTATTATACAAATATAATAAATACGCATGCACACGCTAAGGGACTAAGCTATAACTAAACTAAGCGATCAGAATACTTAACTAAACAGGAACAGGCAAGGTCAGGGAGCGAGGCCTTCGTTCCGATCTTGGTCTGCAACCTTCAGAGAGTGTGCTGGTCGCTGGGGGTCTAGTGGGCCTGGTTCGCGTAGCGAGCGTCGTATTGTCACTTACGGTTCGGCGGCTGGTGCTCAACGGCTGGAGTCAGGATACAGGTTGAAGTTCTTGGTCAAAGCCGGAGCACTGTCTGTGCGGAGTCTGCATATCCTCCCCATGGGGCTGGTTTAAACCAGGGGCTGGTTTAGCTCCTCCAGCTAAATCGCTGGCTTTTAAAGCAGACCAAGCAGGCCAGCAGCACGGTTCGATTCCCGTACCAGCCTCCCTGGACAGGAGCCGGAATGTGGCGACTAGGGGCTTTTCACAGTAACTTTATTGAAGCCTACTCGTGACAATAAGCGATTTTCATTTTTCATTTTCATGTGTGCGTGGGTTTCCTCCGGGTGCTCCGGTTTTCTACCACAGTCCAAAGATGTGCAGGTAAGGTGGATTGGCCATATCTGCCCTTAGTGTCCAAAATTGCCCTTAGTGTTGGGTGGGGTTACTGGGTTATGGGATAGGGTGGACGTGTTGACCTTGGGTAGGGTGCTCTTTCCAATAGCCGGTGCAGACTCGATGGGCCGAATGGCCCCCTTCTGCACTGTAAATTCTATGATAATCTATGATTAATCTGGGACAAAGTTTCGGCACAACATCGTGGGCCGAAGGGCCTGTTCTGTGCTGTATTTTTCTAAAAATAAGTCTGTTTGAGGTTGCATGGTTGTTTGAAGGCTAGTGTAATGGTGTGGGGATGACCTTGGCAAGATGTTCGTCTTCATTGCTGACGTGTTGAAGTCTGCAAAGAAGATGTCGTAGTTTCTCTGTTCTGGGAAGTACTGGACGATGATGGGTACTCTGTCGGTTGTGTCCCGTGTTTGTCTTCTGAGGAGGTCGGTGCAGTTTTTTGCTGTGGCGTGTTGAAACTGTCGATCGATGAGTACGAGGGCATCTTTCAGCGTCTGTAGATGTCTGCTTCTAGATGGTAGTGGTGGTGAGCTTGGAAGGTGATGTCTGAGGAACCTTGGTGAGTTACTGCAGTGCATCTTGTAAATGGCACACACGGCTGCCACTGTTCGTCGGTGGTGGAGGGTTTGAATGTTTGTGGAATGAGCCATGATGAGTCAGGATTCACCTGAGGAAGGAGCATTGCTCCGAAAGCTCGTGTTTGAAACAAACCTGTTGTCTTTAACCTGGTGTTGTAAAACTTCTTACTGTGGAATGAGGAGCAATCAAGCAGGCTGCTTTGCCTGGATAATCATAGAGTCATAGATGTTTACAGGATGGAAACAGGCCCTTCGGCCCATCTTGTCCATGCTGCCCAGTTTCTATCACTAAGCCAGTCCCACTTCCCACATTTGTCCCATATCCCTCTATACCCACCCTGCCCGTGTAACTGTCAAACTTCTTGAGCATTGTTAGAGCTGCTTCATCCAGGCAAGTGGAGAGTATTTAATTACACTCCTGACTTGAGCCTTGTGGATGGTGGACAGGCTTTGGGGGGATCAGGAGGTGAGTTACTCACCACAGGATTCCTAGCCTTCAACCAGCCCTGGTAGCCACAATATTAATATTATTTTTTAGAACATAGAACATACAGTGCAGGAGGCCATTCGGCCCATCGGGTCTGCAGCGACCCACTTAAGCCTTCACCCACCCTATCCCGGTAACCCACTAACCCCTCCTAATCTTTTTTGGTCACTAAGGGAAATTTATCATGGCCAATCCACCTAATGTGCACATCTTTGGACTGTGGAAGGAAACCCACGCAGAGACAGGGAGAATGTGCAGACTCCGCACAGTGACCCAGCAGGGAATAGAACCTGGGATCCTGGCGCTGTGAAGCCACAGTGCTAATTACGTGTGCTACTGTGCTGCCCTGATGTGGGTACTCTGTCTATGGCTAGTCCAATTCAGTTTCTGATCAATGGTAACCCCCAGGATGTTGATTGTGGTGGATTCAGCACTGGTAATGCCATTGAATGTCAAGAGGCGGTGGCTAAATCCTCTCTTGTAGGAGATGGTAATCTCCTGCCACTTGTGTGGCAAGAATGTAACTTGCCACTTGTCAGCCCAAGCCTGGATAGTGTCCAGATCTTGCTGCATTTGGACATGGAATGCTTCATTATCTGAGTTGTCGCAAATGGTGCTGAACATTGTGCAGTCATCCGCAACAGCCCCACTTCTGACCTTATGATGGAAGGGAGGTCATTGATGAAGCATTCATGTCGAGAGAGCTAGAATACAAGAACAGAGATGTACTTCTGAGGCTGTCTTAGGCTTTGGTCAGACCACATTTGGAACATTGTGAGCAGTTTTGGGCCCTGTATCTAAGGAAGGATATGCTGGCCTTGGAAACGGTTCAGAGAAGGTTCACAGGAATCATCCCTGGAGTGAAGAGCTTGTCGTATGAGGAACGGTTGAGGACTCTGGGTCTGTATTTGTTGGGCGTTTAGAAGGATGAGGGGGAATCTTATGGAAACTTACAGGATACTGCGAGGCCTGGATAGTGGACGTGGAGAGGATGTTTACACTTGTAGGAAAAACTAGAACCAGAGACTAAAGGTATATGCTTTAAACCAGGTGAGGAGGAATTTCTTCATCCAGGAATCTGTGGAACTCTTTGCCACAAAAGGCTGTGAAGGCCAAATCACTGAGTGTCTTTAAGACAGAGATGGATCGGTTCTTGATTAATAAAGGGATCAGGGGTTATGGGGCGAAGGCAGGAAAATGGGGATGAGAAAAATATCAGCCATGATTGAATGGTTGAGCAGACTTGTTGGGCCGAGTGGCCTAATTCTGCTCCTGTGTCTTATGGTTGGGCCTAGGACACTAACCTGAGGAACTCCTGCAGCGATATCCTGGAGCCGAGATCATTGACCTCCAATCACCTTCCTTTGTGCCAGGTAGAATTCCAACCAGTGGAGACTTTTCTTCCTGATTCTGCTCGGGTTCCTTGAGGCCATACTCTGTCAAATGCTGCCTTGATGTCAAGGGCAGTCACTCTCACCTCACCTCTGGCATTCAGCTCTTTTGTACATGTTTGAACCAAGGCTGTAATGAGGTGAGGAGCTGAGTGACCCTGGAGGAACCGAAACTGAGCGTCCGTGAGCAAGTTATTGCTGAGTAAGTGCTGTTAGATAGCACTGTTGATGACTCCTTTCATCGATTTGCTGATGATGAAGAGTAGACTGATAGGGTGGTAATTGGCTGGGTTGGATTTGTCCTGTTTCTTGTGAACAGAGCACATCTGAATAATTTTCCACATTGCTGGCTAGATGCCAGCATTGTAGCTGTACTGGACCAGCATGCAAAGTGCAATCCTGGCAGCCATTGTGTAAAAAAAAAGGTACAATTCTAAAGTGGGGGAGGCAGGAGCAGAGATACATGGGTATTCCTCAATCAACGAAGGTGGTAGGATACTTTTTGTAAAATTCTTGCACCAAGTGACATCCTTGAACTTGTGACCAGGGAGGCAATTCACCATCCTGGATTCACAATTGCAGCCACAGAAACACCTCTGTACCCCAGGATGTTGTGGGAGGCTAGGGAGGAAATTGCTAGGGGACCCGCAGAGATATTTGAATCGTCGACAGGCACAGGTGAGGTGCCTGAAGATTGGAGGGTAGCACATGTTGTGCCTTTGTTTAAGAAGGGCTGCAGGAAAAAGCCTGGGAACTACAGACTGGTGAGCCGAACATCTTTGGTGCAAGTTGTTCAAAGGTATTCTGAGAGACAGGATCTACAGGCATTTAGAGAGGCAAGGACTGAATTGGGACAGTCAGCATGGCTTTGTGAGTGGAAACTCATGTTCACGAATTTGATTGATTTTTGAAGGAGTAACCAAGAAGGTAGATGAGGGCCGTGCAGTCGACGTTGTCTACATGGACTTTAGTAAGGCTTTTGACAAGGTATCATAGGTATCATTGTTGCACAAGGTTAAATCTCACGGGATCCAGGGTGAGGTAGCCAATTGGATACAAAATTGGCTTGACAACAGAAGACAAAGGGTGGTTGTAGAGGGTTGTTTTTCAAACTGAGGGGCCTATGGGATCACTGTAATTTATAGAACAAAGCACAGGAGCAGGCCCTTTGGCCCTCAAGCATGTACCGGTCATAATACCACCCTTGGCAAATGCCCTCAGCACTTCCTAGCTCCGAATCCATCTATACTCATCTTATTCATGTATTTGTTGAGATGCCTTTTGAACGCCCTTAATGTATCTGCTTCCACAACCTTCCCTTGCAACGCCGTCCAGGCATTCACCACCCTGTGTAAAAAAAAAGCGTGCCTCACACATCTCCGGTGCAGACGCGATGGGCCGAATAGCCTCTTTCTGCACTCTAAATTCTACGATTCTATGACCTACCAAAATGCATTGCCTCACATTTTATTAATGATTTGGATGTGAATTTAAGAGACATGGTTAGTACGTTTGCAGATGACACCAAGATTGGTGGCACAATGGACGGGATTGCAACGGGATCTTGATCAATTAGGCCATGGCCGTGAATGGCAGATGGAGTTTCATTTGGATAAATGTGAGGTGATGCATTTGGTAGATCAAATCAGGGCAGGACCTACTCAGTTAATGGCAGGGAGTTGGGGAGAGTTATAGAACAAAGTGATCTAGGGGTACAGGTTCATAGCTCCTTGAAAGTGGAGTCACAGGTGGACAGGATGGTGAAGAAGGCATTCGGCATGCTTGGTTTCATTGGTCAGAACATTGAATACATGATTTGGGACGTCTTGTTGAAGTTATACAAGACATTAGTACAGTTCTGGTCATCCTATTATATAAAGGAGATTAATAAACTAGAAAAAGAGTGCAGAAAGATTTAATAGAATGTTACCGGGACTTGATGGTTGGAGTTATAAGGAGAGGCTGGATAGACTGGAACTTTTTTCCCTGGACCATAGGAGGCTTAGGGGTGAACTTATAGAGGTCTATAAAATGATGAGGGGCATAGATCAGGTAGATAGTCAACATCTTTTCCGAAAGGTAGGGGAGTCTAAAACCACAGGGCATAGGTTTAAGGTGAGAGGGGAGGGGTACAAAAGGGACCAGAGGGGAAATTATTTCACACAATGATTCACCTGATGAAGGAGCAGTGCTCCGAAAGCTAGTGATTTGAAACAAACCTGTTGGACTTTAACCTGGTGTTGTAAGATTTCTTACTAAAAATAATTTGGCATGATATAGGGCAGTGCTTTAATTTGAAAAACAGTCGGAAAAAAACTGACCACATTTAAGAGTAATTCTATACAAGAGGCCTGGACAAGTTGAAAAACATTATTAAATCAATTATTTACTGATCAAGATGCACCATTGATAATTAAACCAGGTTTTAAAACAATGTGCTCAGAAACCTCTTCAAATTTTGACAAATACAAGAAGCGACTCTTTGTGCCAAGCATGAGTAAAGTGAATTGCAACAGATTCAGTAAAACAATTAGCATTAAAAAAAAACAATCCAGATGAGTACAATACTTTACTTTGGACAAATTTCAAACCTGTATACAGAACAAAGCAGCTTTTCATGTTTGCAGTGTGACACCATTGACAAATACAGATAAAGAACATCAACAATTATGTGCTGACTCGCTAGCTTTATTTTCTCAGTGGCAGCAAGCTCAGGGAAAAGTTATCATTTGCATCAACATAGCGAGTTGCATTATTGTGTTGGTTTAAGTTAAAATAACGAAGATTGAAAATGCACTTTCAAAAAGCTTTCTGCAAGTTTGTACTCCAGTTTCATAGGATAGATTAACTAACAATTGCCGAAGCATGCACATTATCACTTGATTTAGACAACACATATATACATGATAGATCATAAATACGGAATTCTATTTAACATGTACAAATATTTAAACTTTTAAGCATATGTTTCCACATCACGGGATAAGTGTAAAAGGAACACTTTAATGGTAGCGAGATCCAGCCTTAATGGTACGTTTCATTTCGCTGTGTGCAATAGTATTTCAAAGCTACAACGTTAATTCTGAACATATTTTTAAACTTCTCCCATTTTATAATCTTCCAAAAGTTCTGTGTCATTATTCAACATCCTCAAAGTCTTACTAGACAAAAAACAAATCTGTTGTTGTGCTGGTACAATAAATAAACTGCATTAATTTGGGATAGTGTGATATATGTTCAGAAGTCTTTAAAAAGAAAGTGTTCTTTACAGCAAGATTTCTTTACACCAATTTAAAATAGTCTAGGTAGAACCAGAAGAAATTGTACCTTTAAGATTACATTTCCAAAACAAAAAAGCACACATAAGGTTATCTAACAAATTATACATAATGCAGAATTAGCCAAATCTAAATGTTGTCACCAAGCTTAAATACTTCACAATGTCATTTTTAAATCAATCTGTTTCTCGAGTAATTCCTATGCAACCCAGAATCTCGCAGGTTAACAGTTGGCAGCTAAACACGAGTCTGGATTGTTTTGAGCTTTGGCCTTCACTTCTAAGCAACTCAATTGGACCTGAAAGAGGTCAAATAAGAGATCTGTCCATAACTAGCACAATCCAGAAGAGTACTCATCATCCTCTTCATTAACAGTACCAGTTGCATTTTGTGCAGATTCTCCAGCTTCTTGCTGAGATTCAGGTGACTTCTTTTTTGTTCCGCCTCCAGGGACTCTCAAACTTAGAGACAGTTTGGCATACTAGAAAAAATGATTAAATAATCTTAGGTACAGAAAATGCTCAAATGTTTAATTTGGTGACAGTAATTGTTTTCTAATATACACACATTTAAGATTTTTTTCAGCCGATAATTGTCAGTTCTCGTTGTGCAAACTCATAAAAACCAAGATGATTCAACTGGTGGCAGTTAGCAATACTTTATCCTAGGCTTGTTATTGGCAGAAGATATCTGCTTGTTCACAGAATCATGCAATTGGTTACAGCACAGGAGGCGGCCATTCAGTCCATCATATCCATGGTAGCTCACTGCAAGAGGAACTCACCGAGTTTCACTTTTTCCCCATAGCCCTAGAATAATTTTTTCTTCAGATAATTATCATGTTCTCTTTTGGAGGTCTCAGTTAAATCAGCCTCCACCACATTCTGAGGTCGAGCGTCCAGATCTTAACCAAGTACTGCATGAAACTAATTTTTTCATGTCATCTTTGCTTCTTCTGTCAGTCACATTAAATAAGTGTCCTACAGTTCATAATAATAATCTTTATTAGTGTCACAAGTAGGCTTACATTAACACTGCGATGAAGTTACTGTGAAAAGCCCCTATTCGCCACATTCCGGCACCAGTTCGGGTACACAGAGGGAGAATTCAGAATGTCCAATTCATCTAACAAGCACGTCTTTCTGGACTTGAGGTAGGAAACTGGAGCACCCGGAGTAAACCCACGCAGGCACAGGGAGAACATGGAGACTCCGCACAGACAGTGACCCAGGTCGGGAATCGAACCCAGGTCCCTGGCGTTGTGAAGCTACAGTGCTAACCACTGTGCTACCGTGCTGCCCATCTTAATCCTTCCGCCAATGGGAACAGTTGCTCCCTATCTATTCTGTCCCATCCTCTTAAGATTTTGAAAACCTATACAAATCTCCTTTTAATCAGCTCTTCTCCAAGGAAACTTACTCCAATACTTCCCAAGTTTTCAGTCAATTTTGAAACTGTGCCCGAATAGGGGCTTATCACTAAGGAGGGAGTGATGGGCAAGCTAATGGGGCTAAAGGTAGACAAGTTTCCTGGCCCTGATGGAATGCATCCCAGAGTGCTAAAAGAGATGGCTAGGGAAATTGCAGATGCACTAGTGATAATTTACCGAAATTCACTAGACTCTGGGGTGGTCCCGGTGGATTGGAAATTAGCAAACGTGACGCCACTATTTAAAAAAGGAGGTAGGCAGAAAGCAGGAAATTATAGGCCAGTGAGTTTAACTTCGGTAATAGGGAAGATGCTGGAATCTATCATCAAGGAAGAAATTGCGAGGCATCTGGATAGAAATTGTCCCATTGGGCAGACGCAGCATGGGTTCGTTAAAGGCAGGTCATGCCTAACTAATTTAGTGGAATTTTGAGAGGACATTACCAGTGCAGTAGATAACGGGGAGCCGATGGATGTGGTATATCTGGATTTCCAGAAAGCCTTTGACAAGGTGCCACACAAAAGGTTGCTGCATAAGATAAAGATGCATGGCATTAAGGGTAAAGTAGTAGCATGGATAGAGGATTGGTTAATTAATAGAAAGCAAAGAGTTGGGATAAATGGGTGTTTCTCTGGTTGGCAATCAGTAGCTAGTGGTGTCCCTCAGGGATCCGTGTTGGGCCCACAATTGTTCACAATTTACATAGATGATTTGGAGTTGGGGACCAAGGGCAATGTGTCCAAGTTTGCAGATGACACTAAGATGAGTGGTAAAGCGAAAAGTGCAGAGGATACTGGAAGTCTGCAGAGGGATTTGGATAGGTTAAGTGAATGGGCTCGGGTCTGGCAGATGGAATACAATGTTGACAAATGTGAGGTTATCCATTTTGGTAGGAATAACAGCAAACGGGATTATTATTTAAACGATAAAATATTAAAGCATGCCGCTGTTCAGAGAGACTTGGGTGTGCTAGTGCATGAGTCACAGAAGGTTGGTTTACAAGTGCAACAGGTGATTAAGAAGGCAAATGGAATTTTGTCCTTCATTGCTAGAGGGATGGAGTTTAAGACTAGGGAGGTTATGTTGCAATTGTATAAGGTGTTAGTGCGGCCACACCTGGAGTATTGTGTTCAGTTTTGGTCTCCTTACTTGAGAAAGGACGTACTGGCGCTGGAGGGTGTGCAGAGGAGATTCACTAGGTTAATCCCAGAGCTGAAGGGGTTGGATTATGAGGAGAGGTTGAGTAGACTGGGACTGTACTCGTTGGAATTTAGAAGGATGAGGGGGGATCTTATAGAAACATTTAAAATTATGAAGGGAATAGATAGGATAGATGCGGGCAGGTTGTTTCCACTGGCGGGTGACAGCAGAACTAGGGGGCATAGCCTCAAAATAAGGGGAAGTAGATTTAGGACTGAGTTTAGGAGGAACTTCTTCACCCAAAGGGTTGTGAATCTATGGAATTCCTTGCCCAGTGAAGCAGTTGAGGCTCCTTCATTACATGTTTTTAAGGTAAAGATAGATAGTTTTTTGAAGAATAAAGGGATTAAGGGTTATGGTGTTCGGGCCGGAAAGTGGAGCTGAGTCCACAAAAGATCAGCCATGATCTAATTGAATGGCGGAGCAGGCTCGAGGGGCCAGATGGCCTACTCCTGCTCCTAGTTCTTATGTTCTTATGAACACCAAAGATCAATACAGATCAAAAGAAGCACTGATCCCAACACTGTCATCTGGAGAATCCCACTATTCATCTTCTTCCAGTCCAAAAAACAACTGTCCAACACTGCTCAGCCAACTTTGTATCCACACTGCCACATTGTTTTATTCCATGGCTTTCAACTTTGTTGACAGGCCTGGTATCTGGCAGTTTGTCAGATGCCTTTTTGAAGTCCGTATACATTACATCGACTGCGCAACCTCATCAAAACCTTAAGCAAGCTATCTGAACACGATTTGTCTTTAACAAATCTATGCTTTCTAGCCTTAATTGATTCCCATTTGTCCAAGTGACTGTTAATTTTGTCCCAAATTATCTTTTTGAAAAGCTCTCTCAGGACCAATGTTAAATTGAGCGGTCTGTAGTTGCTGGGTTCATCCCTACACTACTTTTGAACAAGGGTCCTCTGGTACCACCCCTGTATCGAAGGAGGATTGGAAGATTATGATCAATGCCACTGCCATTTCCACCCTTACCTTCCTCAGTTACTCAGATGTGTCTCATCCATCCCTGGTGATTTAACAGCTTTTAAGCACAGCCAGCACTTTATCAATTTTTAGTATATCTCTTCTTTCACCATGACTTGCAACTTCTTACTTTGTAAAGGTAGATACAAAGCATTAATTTAGCACCTCAGCCATGCTCCCTGTCTCCGTGCATAAATCCACAGTTTGGTCACTAATTGGCCCCACTCTTCTCACCAAACTATTATTATTTATCTGTCTCTGCTTTACAATATACTAAACCATGCCATATGCTGCACAATAATACATATAATGCATGTGCATCGGGGACAGCATTTCACATAAAAATGAAAGGTGCCATCGTATAAAGCTTTGAAGTCACCTCAGAAGATATTTGCCATGCTAGGTATTTGGCAGGGCACACATTAATCATGGAATTATTTTCAGAAGGCAACAGCTTTTTCTGTAAAAGAAACATTGGGAGCACAGGATAAAGGATAAATTACAATCAGAATTATTTGTGCAGAGTTTCACATGTTACCCATACGGACATTAGGGTTCTTCATAATATTCATGAAGCAAAATGTTTTGTTTCAATTAATTTTCACATGGTATCCGAAGATAGAAATAGCATTATGTCATGTCAATGGCTATTAGCTGTTAAGCTGCCATAAAACCTTCATTCGACAACAATTCACAGGAAGTAACATTATTTAATGAAACAACATTACGTGCATGATTTTTAGTAAAAGTCGATCTTTTTGAACAATTGATTTTGGTAAATCTGAACTGTGCTGCCTCAAAGGTCATTGGGCCAAATACTCCCGACAGCAGCATCACGATCAGATTGCCAATTGTTTCTATTTTCTCATCCAATGCTGGAGCTCCACATTTCTGGCCCGAACCTCTCAACCAAGCCGCTTCAGAAATGCAGAGCATACCTGTTCTCGGAGTCCTTATTCATGCAGGATCATCAGGGGAAGCCAAGCTGCACCCACTTTCAATAGCACTTGCTGTCGTATTCCGGTAAACCTTCATTCACTAAACACACGGAAAAGCTTTGGGACATTTAAATAGCTGTTCAGTGTGTTAGTGAATGAGTGCGACTGAGATACGTTGGCAGGGCAGCGACGGCGAAACAAGAGGAGGGCAGGGTGGCGAGGCCAAGTCAGGTCTTGTAGAGTCAGAAGGTCGGCGGGGGGTGGGGGGTCAGAGTCATGGAGGGCGTTGGAGGGTCGAGGGGGGCTAGTCTGAAGGTCAGGGGGTCAGAGGTGTTGGTGAAAAAAATTATGATTATGGAAAATAAATCACAGGATTTTTACAGAAGTAAACCACATCATTTTTTACAGTAATAAAATGTACAAAATTATTAGAGGAATTGGTGGGGTTGATGTTGAGAAGTTGTTTTTCCTAACTGCACAGCCTATAACTAGTAGGTCACAGCCTCAGGATAAGGGATCAGCCATTTAAGACTGATACCATGAGAAATGTCTTCACTTGGGTTGTAAATCCTGAGGAGTAGAGATTGGTGGAGTTTTATCTAAGGAAATAAAGGGGTATAGGGATAGGGCAGGAATAGTGAACTTGGAAGTAGAAGATCAGCCACAATCTTACTGACTGATGCAGCAGGTCTGATGGACTGTCTGGCTTTTCTTGTTATATACATGTGTTCTAACATAAAATATTAGCACTATAGAAAGTATTGTTAACCAAGCTTACATCATTATCCATGTATTTGAATAGAGGTGAATTACAGATTGCAGAAACCTGATCCTGGTCTTGTTGATCAAATCCTTCCAATAGCTGCTCCAAAGCAATGGAGTCTTCACTGCCATTAAATCCAGGTATACTAGGCACAATAAGAACCATATCAGAAATTGTATTAGTAATTTATACCTTATGAACTTTGAGGAAAAAAAACAAATAAACATGCTTCATCAGCTTTTTGGTTAATTTTTCGTGGTTCAAACTTGGGATCAGAAAATAAGATTTGTCCATCTAGCTTACACATTCGGGATGTCAAACACACACAGATCAGTACTGTGTATTTTTCAGCTTGCTCCATCATCTCCATAAAAGCATGACGGGCCTCTTTGTCAAAACTAAAGATCATTCGAATTTAAGATAAAATCTTTGTTAGGAGGTCTAATTACAACTTTGTATTTGGATAAAATATCTTTTAAGCAGATTAATATTCAACTATCTCAATTTTTTCCAACTTGGTCACATTATAAAAATGGAAAATACTCAATTTCTAACAAGTACTACAAATTCTTATTGACCACTGTAAGATACAGTTCGAAACAGGAAATATAAAGATATAATTTTTTTGAAAATATTTTTATTGAACTTTTAACATTTTATACAAATCAAAACAACAATAATGTCAACAATAGAAAAAGGCTCCTACCGACAACTATGGCAACACTCCCAAAGAAAACAACATAGAACAACACCCCATCCTTAAAGTGCAATTTGAACAGCCACCATCTATGATAGAACCCATCGATTATCCCCCTCATAGTGAACTTGATGTTCTCAAGGTGCAAAAACCCCATCAAGTCACCTAGCCACTAGGTGGTGTCGCCTGCCTCCAACTCAGCAGAACGTATCGCTGAGCCAGCACCAATACGAATGCTAGAACATCTGCCCCGACATCCGTCCTCAACTCCTGCTGATCCAACACCTCAAATATAGCTACTAATGGGCAGGGCTCTAAATCAATGTTCAGGAGTGCTGATATGGTGTTGAAAACATACCCCCAATAACCTCCATTTGGGGCAGGACCAGAAAATGTGCGTGTGGTTTACTGGGCATCTTGAGCTCACACCTATCCTCAACCCTCTCAAATCTGGCCTTGGTGAGTTGTGCCCTGAACACCATTTTGAGCCGCATCAAAATCAACCTCGTGCAGGATGACGTAGCATTTACCCTGCGGAAGGACTCACTCCACACATCCTCCTCCAAAATAGGTCCCAGCTCCTCCTCCACCTGGTCTTCACTTCTTCTACCTAAACCTGCTCTTCCCCATGAGCCATCCATATACCCCTGACGTGCTGCCCTCCTCCGACCCCACACAGGAGAGTATCGTTTCCAGCAAAGTAGATGAGTAGATGTCGGAAATGCCCGCCGAGCAACATTCCGCACCTAAACATATCTGCACCCCCTCCCCCAAGTTCTGCTTTCTCCTTCAACTGTTCCCAGCCAGCAAACCGTCCTTCGAGGAACAAGTCCTTCACCCTCTCCAGTTCCTTACCTTTCCACCCCCCAAATGTGGCATTCAATTTCACCGGTTCAAATAAATAGTTCCTACAGATAGTGGCCCACCTTGACACCACCCTCAATGTAAAAGGCTGACGGTGTTGCAACCATATTTGTAACATGGAGGCGGACACCGGGTTCAAAGAATATTTTGTTGGGACAAACGGCAGAGATGCCGTCACCAGCGCTTTCAAACACGACCACTTCCATGATCCTGACTCCATCCGCATCCAAATAACCTCCTGGTCCCCAAACCAACCCAATATCTTCTCCGCATTGGTTGCCCAATAATAAAACATCAAAGTCGACAGCACCAATCTCGCCACCTGCCTATCACTCCGTCAAACCCCCCTCCAAATTCGAAGACTTCTCCCCACCCATATAAAACCCTTTATGAGCTGCTCCAACCCCCCAAAAAAAAGCCTTAGGTAGAAAAATTGGGAGGCATTGAAACAGCCACACCCACGACACAAACTAGGACCTCTCTAACTTCGCCAGAACCTCAAACAGGTAGCTCCATTCAACCCTACTGAACGCCTATTCTGCACCCAGAAACACTATTATCACTGGTTCCGGCTCCAGCCCTGCCGCTGGTGTAAGAATTATGCAAAGTAAGATGGGCAGCACAGTAGCACTGTGGCATCACTGCTCCAGGGTCCCCGGTTCGATTCCCGGCTGGGTCACTCTGTGCGGAGTCTGCACGTTCTCCCCGTGTCTGTGGGGGTTTCCTCCATGTGCTCCGGTTTCCCCCCACAAGTCCCGAAAGACGTGCTGTTAGATAATTTGGACATTCTGAATTCTCCCTGTGTGTACCCGAACAGGCGCCGGAATGTGGCAACTAGGGAATTTTCACAACAACTTCATTGCAGTGTTAATGTAAGCCTACTTGTGACAATGAAGATTATAAAAAATAAATAAATAACAGCCTCACATTGGAACTCACTAGTCTGCCCTTCACAAAGCCTGTCTGATCTTCCCCCACAACCTCCTGGAGACAGGGCTCCAACCTCAATGCCAAGACCTTAACCCAAAGGTTTGCATCCTCATTGAGAAGAGAAATTGGTCGGTATGACCGACACTCTTGGCAGTCCTTATCCTTAGAATGGAGATGGATGCTTGCCCCAACGTCTCCGGGACGGGACCCCAATCCAATGAATTATTAAACATCCCCAGCAACAATGGTTGTTCCGCGTCCAATCTGACCCCAGCGGCTTCCCCATCTGCATCTTTCCCAACCTCCTCCAACCACAATGGCGCCTCCAACTCCTTCCGCAATTCCTAACTCCAACCCCTCTAAGAACTCGATCATCCCCTGATCGTCCTCAAGCCACTCCGACTTATGAAGCCTCTCTTAGAAGGACCAAAACACCCCGTTGACCTTTTCTGGGGCGGAAACTAACACACCCCTCTGCTCCTGCACCATTCTCTAGCAGCCTCTTGCTGCCTTAACTGATGGGCAAAAAGGCAGCTAGCCTTCTCCCCATACTCTTATATCTCCCCATTTACCTGCTACAGCTGGCGCATACACATAGTTCCAAACAGTCCTCCTCACACTGGTCCAAACCTTTTCTCTCTGATGAAGGCCTCTGCCTGCTCCGGCATGTTGAAAAAGTAGTCTTTTGAGTCCAATGTGACCCACAGTCATGCCAGGTACACCATCCCAAATTGGATGCCCTTGCTGTAAAACATGGCCTTCAACCTCTTGAAGGTCGAACGTCTCTTCACCAGCTCAGTTCTAATGCCCTGATATATCCGCACCGTGTGTCCATCCCAATCAATGTTCTGGATCCTTTTCACCCACTCCAAGACCCTCTCTATCCTTTGATAGCTATGAAAGCGGATGATCACCATCCATATTGGCTCCTTCGGCCTTGGCTTCTGCCAGAGAGCCCGATGAGCTCTGTCCAACTCCAGAAAGGCAAACACTTCACCCCCCTCCCACCAGTCGAGGAAACATCTCCGAAAAATACTGGATCGGGTTTGAGCCCTCAAACCCTCCTGCAGCCCCACCAACCTGAGGTTTAACCACCTTGACCAGTTCTCGAAATCCTCCACTTTTAACGTCAGGCCTTTATTGCTACCCGCCACGAGCATCAACTTTGCTTCCAAGAAGATGAGCCAGACCTCATGCTGCGACAAGGCCTCCTCCACACCCTTCACCTTGTGCTTGCACCACATTCAAGATTTTCACCAGCTGATCATGAATCGGGCCCAAAACCTCCTCAACAGTAGCTTTAAAGGATTCCTTTATTTCTTTGCACTGCCGCCCGAACTGCCTATTCATCCGTTTCCCAATTTTTTCCAGCTCCTGCGTCATCACCACCACCAATTTTTCCAGTGTAATGGGCGTGGAGGCTATCTTCCCTCCTTCAATTTCTTTCAATGGGCTACCCTCCCGAGTCTTTTTTGCATTAAGCTTCTCCGTCGACGTTTTCGACATGCCGCCATCGAAAGAGAGTCCACCCACTCAACAAACTGAGCTTGGATACCAAATACGCCCCCAAAAATGGGTAAAAGAGATCAAAAACGAAGACCTTGCCGGGAGCCACTTTTCATGTGTCTTGCCCTTACATGAAGTCACCAAAAGTCCCAGGTATAATAATTTGAACTGTATGAGAGGTGTTGGAAGGAGGCCAGCAAACCATCCACATATGTTTTGGGGAAGTGCAAAGCTGGAGGATTTCTGGAGGGCAGCGTTCGAGGCTTTGGCAAGGATAGTGGGGGTCAGGATGGCGCCATGCCCTTTGAGGCGATTTCTGGGGTGTCGGACTTGCCGGAGCTGACAGAGGAGAAGGGAGCCGATGTTGTAGCCTTCACCTTTCTGATTGCCCGGCTGTGGCTTCTGGGGATCACAGCGTGGTTGGGGGATTTGTACAAATTTTGACTTTGAAAAAAATCAATTTGCCCTTAGGAGGTCAGAAGAGAACTTGTTTGTCGGAGTGGGGGAAACTTTATAAATGTTGTGTAACATGTTTATTTGAGGTGTCATTTGTTGTTTGTATCTTACCGTGTTTGGAATAAAATATATTTAAAAAAACAAATAAACTGAGCATTGGTCCGACAGAAAACGAGTTTGGAAAGTGAGTCATGAAAAGTAAGGAGATGGCATATGAGTTGGTCTTCACTATGGAGGATTATAAGTTCATTGAAGTAACATGTGCTGTGGAGAAGGAAAAAAAAACAGCGGATGTACTGTACTTACTAGACTTCCAGAAGGCATTTGATAAGCTGCCACATCAAAGGTTATAAGACCCATTTGCATCCACTTATCATGGGGGTACCACATTTTCCAGATCTGCATGATTCTCTAGTCCTCTGACAATTACTACTAGATAGAAGATAGAACAGTACAGCACAGAACAGGCCCTTCGGCCCTCGATGTTGTGCCGAGCAACAATCACCCTACTTAAACCCACGTAACCCATATCCCAACAATCCCCCCATTAACCTTACACTACGGGCAATTTAGCATGGCCAATCCACCTAACCCGCACATCTTTGGACTGTGGGAGGAAACCGGAGCACCCGGAGAAAACCCACGCACACACAGGGAGGACGTGCAGATTCCACACAGACAGTGACCCAGCCGGGAATCGAACCTGGGACCCTGGAGCTGTGAAGCATTGATGCTAACCACCATGCTACTGTGAGGCCCCTATTGGGCCTGACAAACATGTACCCGGAACAGTGGACCTTGTGGTGAGCCAAGGGGGCAACGCTTTAAGGCAGTTGCCCCAACGTCCATCAGAGAGTCACCCACAGAGACCCCCGAAATAAGAAGATCCCCCCAGACACTGCCCCTACAAACATCAAACTTTGATTGACAGCTCCTGGACCACTTCAAACAGAGTTAAGTGCTGTTGCAGGAGATTTGCATGGCTACGGATTGGGAATCTATTCCTGATGTGCGGCAGGTGGAATTCAGCTCTGGCGGAAGAACATTGGAGAGGATTTTCCGGTTCCCCAGCCGTGTGTTTCTCGGCAGCACGCCGTTCGATGGTGGCAGGATGTTATCTTATTGCCACATGTCAATGGGGTTACCCATTGAATCCACCCCATGACACCACGAAACCCGCTGGCGGAGTACGCTACTGATAGGAAAGTGAATCACAATGAGCCGAGAATTAGACCATAGTCTCCCAAACGGAGAATCCTGTCCCTCATTTCAAACACAAAGGGCAGGATTTCACTGTGGAATTCAGAACTCCAGTGATGGGACCAAATGGGATACTGAGCTCGAACCTATCAGCAGCAAGAATGGCACAGCAAGATTCTGTGAGGTGGTTTCCTAACTGACCATCTCCTAGCTCACCATTCTACTGAGGATGACAGACAGGCTCTGAAGCCTCAGCGTGTCACCAAGAGACAGGTTAAATGGAGGCATCCTCAGAGGGGTTACATTAAATTAAATGATGAGGAAAGGAAGCCAAAAGGTCCCTCAGGTCAGAGGTGAAACCACTCTCAATGGCTCATTGGGCCACAGGGCCAGCCGGCCTTTTCTTCCCCTTTTTGGAGCATTGTGGCTCCAGCCATCACCCAATCTGCTGCAGATAGGCACTAAATTAAGCTGGTGGCCTGGGCATGCAACAGGGGACATTCCACTGCTGGCTTGAACCCATAACTTTTGATGCACTGTGATACCACATGACACAAACTACCAGTGAGTTATGCCACCCAGCGACAATGGTCATAATTTGGAAATAATCTAACGCTACATCCATTTGACTAGATTGAAACGGTTCAGCCAGTAAACAAAATATCTAAGCTATTAGTTTGAGTTGATCACCAAGCTAGCAAACTAACTTTACCATTTTCAACCAATTAAAACAACGTATTCCCTCCTTTCACCAAAACAGACAAGAAACACCCAGAAATAATGTTAATGCTTACCTATAGCTTTCTCGAACACATTTGTCTGCAGCTACATAGTCGTTCCTATGCAGATGGACCAAGACTTGTGCAATTGTTTTCTAGAACAAATAGGCAGTAATACAATTAAAAACACATTAATGTAATATATACATTTGAAGAAATAGTGCTTACAGTTTTTCCTTCCTTGTGTAAAACATATTTCAATGTCAAGCTCTTAAAATGTTATGTTTTACCTCCTCCCCACCAAGACTTTCACCATTATGTATATAAAAGGTAAGTAGCCATAGTGCCAGATGACCATAGGCTGATTTCCCTTTTGAGGGGGAAGAGTTAACTGGTGGTGATTTATCCCAAGGATCACCACACCTCAGATGAGGGGCAAGGTTGAGAAGATGGGCCTTCATGAATAACTTCAGCCGGTATGGGAATTAAACCCACGCTGTTGGCTTCACTCTGCATCACATACCAAAAGTCCAGCCAACTGAGTTGTGTATATTTTCATTGCAAATGTGGCCTGTTGGCGTAATGGTGTTGATGGAGCAAATTGAAGTTTTTGAGACCAAAGTTAAAACATATTGTCCCAAATTTCTGTAGTTGTAATGATAATGAAAAGGTCAACTCTCGCCATCATTCATCCTCAGAAATGGACAACAACTTCCAGAGTCCACATGTGCACAATTAAACATTGAAATTCAGACTTCAGTTGCCGATATTGACTGCAGAGGTTCCCCCAAATTGCAATCAAGTAGCATTCACTGCAGTTAAGAAAGCTTCCCTTTTATGATCTAGTCTCACTGTAAAATGGGGTGTAGCTGTGTTTTGAAATGCCGCACCAACCTCAATTACTGCTGCGGAACCTTACTGACCCTGAAAACTAGTTTGAGTAGAATTTCAATTTTTCCAATGAAGATAAAAAAAAGCACATTTATATTTTTTTTAAGTTTATGATATTTCAGTTCTACCGTAATCCCATGTGTATGTCCAAATCATTTATTTAACTTTCTTTTAAATTTCAACTAAAGAGTAAAAAATTCAGTGATTTTTATTTTCTGGTTTGCTGTCTATGAGAATACTTTAATTTAATCGATTGCTTACCTTGATTGATGGCATCATGGATTCAAACTGAGGTCGGGAAAAGGGAAATCCATACTACTGAGATTGCTAGATCTTCATGGCAGCTGTCTCAGAGGTCAGCAGCAAGCACAATCACTTGGCAGCCGACCACAAAATCCCAGCCACAGCTGGAGCAGATTGTTACATTTAACCACTGCCCAATCATGAAAATCAGAAAGACTGTGGGGCTTAAATTTAACTTTGATGGGTCTTTAAATGGGAAGGAGCAGATTGACCACCTGTCATACATTCTGCCTAGCTTTCTTTTGAAGTCAACGGAAAGAAATGAAGCATATAACTCAGTGACTGATTCGCTACTATCTGTTTTACCCACCTGGCATGTTGAATTTTATCTCCATACTTAATAATTAGAAAACAACATTTGTGCACCAACTTGCATTGATCACTCAAGGCCTCTTATTGTATAAAGCATCAGAGGGCCATTGTTGCTGTGCAGACTATCTAAAAGCTATCTATTTGTTGCAAATTTCTTCTTTCCATGCTATTTTATGTTTTTCAAATATTTATCCACTTTTCTTTGCATAATTTACTGTAGATTCTGCTTTAACTGAAGTGGCAGGCTTTTCCTATGTAAAGAAAACTCCCCTCCAGCTATTTGTTCTTTGAATGTGATCACAAGTTTATGCCCTCCAGTTTTTGACCCATGAACACTACAAATGTTTTTTCTATTTAACTTAGGTCTCTTCCTAACAACATTTAGAATTGTACCCAAAAATAAAAGGAGCATAATATCACATGTATAGAAAATCTTCCTAGAATGGGAGACATATTTAACCACATTATAATTATGTTTTTGATATTCAAATTTGTGTTCAGTCCTGTGGAATGGAACAATATTTTTGAGTCTCAGGTCAAATACAGCATATACTGAAGTAAAGTCAAACCCCTTCCTAGTGTGTGTGTGTGTGTGTGTGTGTGTGTGGGGGGGGGGGGTTTAAACATTTTACTGCATTGATATAAATTTGATTACTCACAGCAAACGTTCTTAAAACATCTGAGCTAGATTGACATTCAATCTTAATTTATGTTGATATACGAGCAAATTTACTCAACTCAGTAGGAATTGGGTACAGACTCCCTAAATTAATTTCACACTGAACATAACCTGTTAAACCATCAGGGTATTTTTGAAAGCCAACCAGTTCTGCTATACGAAGGATTGTTCACTAAATACTAATCAACTAGATTACCAATTAACTTTAATAGCATTTTGAGCAGGCAGGGCATGGACGTTATAGATTTTTCTTTCAATTCATTGTATAATGAATCAAGTACTTTCAAATTAGTATCTAAATCAGGATCAAGTGGACAATATACTAGCAGGCTTAGCTTTAGAATTTTATATAATTCCTGATTACACTGTTTATCAGATAGAAGTGTCAACAGTAGACAGAAATTTAAACCACAATTTTCAACCATCAATGCAAGAAAATCTTTGCCTACCTTAAAACATGTTGGGTAATTCTCAACTTCCTTATACATGTTCTTTTCCTTTAGAAGAGATGTTGCAGCTTCATCAAGTCTTAAAGACAGAAAGAATAATTTAACAGTTATAAAGCATTTATACAACCTGACTTTGCTGTGACAAATAGATTTTTTAAAAATACTCTAAATTAACAAATACTTATTCCATAAATAGAACCTTAACCATATCTACTATAGCCAATTACTTTGGCATTTGAAAAGTTAATACCAGTCAAGCACAAATGTGAGATTCTATTTTCTACCGATAAATCAGTCAGCGTTCAGTCATTTTAGAACATATCGATGGCTATTCTTGAAATTGTAAATGCAAAGAATTTAATACTGAAAATACAAACAGCAGTAGAGAAACACAGACAATTGTGAATGGTGTACCACAAAATGGTTGCACACAAGAAAAAGGTTCAATTTACAATAAGTTCACGACCGCTATGTGTGGGGCCTGTGGTGGGTGGAGGGAGGATCGAGCACCACGGGCGTGCTCAGGAGATGTCTGGGCAGCATGGTAGCATTGTGAATAGCACAATCGCTTCACAGCTCCAGGGTCCCAGGTTCGATTCTGGCTTGGGTCACTGTCTGTTCGGAGTCTGCACATCCTCCCCATGTGCGTGGGTTTCCTCCGGGTGCTCCGGTTTCCTCCCACAGTCCAAAGATGTGCAAGTTAGGTGGATTGGACATGATAAATTGCCCTTAGTGTCCAAAAAAGCCCTTAGTGTTGGGTGGGGTTACTGGGTTATGGGGATAGGGTGGAGGTGTTAACCTTGGGTTGGGTGCTCTTTCCAGGAGCCGGTGCAGACTCAATGGGCCGAATGGCCTCCTTCTGCACTGTAAATTCTATGATCTATGATCACAGCTAGGATTCTGGAGTTAGGACAGTAGAGAAAGACACAAAACTAGCAAAGCCAAAGCTGAAGGAGATTATTTCCCAGACAACCTAATGTGCTAAACCTAGTTTTAAAAAGCAAACTAAATTGCTCCAGGACAGATGGTCAGTTCTCCACGAACAAAGTCACCAATCAGTAGGGTAAAGGTTACCCAAATAGTGCTGCAATATCAGATTAAACTTTACATTGGATATACAGCACAGAAACAGACCATTTGGTCCAATGCTTCCCAGTGTTTCTGCTCCATCAAGGCTCCCCTCACCCTTCCTCCTCATCGAACTATAATATGCATATTTGAAAATTGCAGCGATGAGGAAAGATTGGGGGCGCGATTCTCCGCACCCCAAGCCGGGTGGGAGAATCACGGGAGGGCCGAGCGAATCGCGCACGTCGCCCTGGCACCCCCCGCGATTCTCCCACCCCCCCAAAATGGCGTGTCGCGTTTTGCGACAGGCCGCTCGGAGAATCGCCGCTCGCCGTTTCTCACGGCGACCGGCGATTCTCCGGCCCGGATGGGCCGAGCAGCCTGCCGAACCCGACCAGTTCACGCCGGCGCCAACCACACCTGGTCGCTGCCGGCGTGAACAGCGCGCGACCGCTGTGTGTGGGGCCTGTGGGGGGGCGGAGGGAGGATCGAGAACCACGGGCGTGCTCAGGAGATGTTTGGCCCGCGATCGGTGCCCACCGATCGTCAGGCCGGCGTCTCTAAAAGACGCACTCTTTTCCCTCCACCGACCCGCAAGATCAAGCCGCCATGTCTTGTGGGGCAGCGGAGGGGAAGACGGCAACCGCGCATACGCGGGTTGGCGCCGGCCAACCTGCGCATGCGCGGCTGACATCACTTAGGCGCCGCCGGCCGCATCATTCCCGGCACGCCGCTTTGATGCCAGCGTCGAGGCCGAGCGCTCGGAATTCACGCACCGTCGCTCCTAGCCCCGGAGGGGGGGAGAGAATAGGGGGCGAGGAGCAGCCTCCGACACCGGAGTGAAACACTCCGGGTTTCACTCCGACGTCGGCTGTTTGTCTCCCTTTGAGAGAATTGCGCCCAGGATAGGCGAAGGTTGTTTTCCTTAAAATAGAGGAGCATAAGGGGTGACCCAACTGAGGTGTTCAAAATTGAGGAGCGTAGACAGGAATGACTTGTTTCCCCTAGCTGAGGGGCCAGAGGGCATAGATTCGGGAAAGGATTAGAGGAGTCATAGGGAAAAACACAGAGGGTAGTGGATGTCTGGAAGTTGGTGGTTGAAGCTGAAATGCTCAACGCATTTAAAAGGTACCTGGATCTGCATCTGAAGTGCTACAGACCAGGTGCTGGAAAATGGGATTAAAATGAGCAGCTAGTTTCTTTTTTCTTTTTTGGCTGGCGCAGACACAATGGGCTGAATGGCCTCTTTCTGCACTGTAACATTTTTATGGTTCTATTTACAGCTACAGTTTTCCAACAAATGATCGGATTGGATAAAAGTCTATAAACAGAAAGCACTATTCCCTACATTTATCTTCATTTTAAATCTACAGGTAGCCAAATCTAGTTCGTGGAAAGGTTCTTACCTGCGAGCCCGAACCAGCAACCGTGAAACTTTTCCAAGCAATTCAGCAGACTGACGTAAACGCTCTTCATTCTACCAAATGAAAAGTTCACTGTTACAAAGTAAAGTCAAACATTTAATAATCAACTACACAGCATACTTAATCACAACATGCAGTTTGCATTCTTAAATGAGATATCTGCAGACTACTAAACTCTTCTTTTAAATAAATTCCTTGATTTTTCTGGTTATCGGCATCATCACTAACCTCCTTTCGCTTTTTGTGTTGTTGTCTCCCTCTCATTTGAATCTATCTAACATTTGCACTGAAACAGTCCTGCTTGAAGTCACAAGTGAAATTGATTGCAACCTTGGAGCATTATCCTCCCTTCACTGCTGCACAGCCTTTGACAGTTAATAAAAACCATCCTCCTCCATGCCACCTCTCCACCATGAAGCTCAATGGATGCCCTTGTTAGGTTCCACTCTCCTCTATTCAATCACTGCAAGAACATCTCAAGCAATGGCATCTGTTCCCATCCCACTAAACTACTCTGAGCCGATCAATGACAGGCTTCACCTAGACATGGAGTCAACTTCAGCTTCACCTCTACACTATATCCCTGCAGTCCTCCATTGCCTGTGCTGCCAGGCCACTTTTCCAACATTTAGTTCTGCATCAGATGCAATTTCCTCCAGTGAAATATAGGAACTGCTAAATTAAGAAAAGATCAAGGACCATTTAATTTGCATCCTTGTGGTTGCATGACACAATAGTTACTCCTTAGTTATAGGAATTAGTTTACAACAGACCACAGGGCTAAATCGCTGGCTTTGAAAGCAGACCAAGGCAGGCCAGCAGCACGGTTCGATTCCCAAAACGGGCCTCCCCGAACAGGTGTCGGAATGTGGCGACTCGGGGCTTTTCTCAGTAACTTCATTTGAAGCCTACTTGTGACAATAAGCGATTTTCATTTAATTTCATGACACAAGGAAAACCTCAGTGGTGGAGGGCTTTTGGAATCAAGGTCCAAAGCTACCTGTTTCTTTCAAGCATGTAAACCAAAATGAAATCTTCTGAAAAGGTCAGCACAAACTTCTACATCAGAAGCCTATTCCATAGATTCAAAGATTGGCCTCGATTTTAATCTCTCCCTATCCCCCATCAGGCAAGTTGGGTTGACGTATCAGACAACCTGACCCAATCCAACCCTCACGCCACCACATAAATGCAATTGGTTATTTCAGTCCAATTCTGGTTGCAAACAGAGGAAATCTGATCCTAGTAGATCATGAGATATGCTGGTCTTGCTAGTCATGTTATGCAGATAACAGCATCTCTAGCATGATGATTCCAAATCTGCTCATTTATTCATTTACGGGATGTGGGCGTCGCTCGGTTAGGCCAGCATTTTTTGCCCATCCTTAGTTGCCCTTCAGAAGGTGGTGGTGAGTTGCCTTCTTGAACCGCTGCAGTCCAAGGTGTAGGTACACCCAGTGCTGTTAGAGAGGGAGTTCCAGGATTTTGACCCAGCGACAGTTAAGGAAAGACGATACATTTCCAAGTCAGCGTGGCGAGTGACATGGAGAGGAACCTCCAGGTGATGGGGTTCCCAAGTATCTGCTGGTTTTGACCCAACCCAACTTCCAGCATCAAATTCAGAAAGGGAAGTAGCTTGAAGTAAGTTCACTTATACTGTTCACAGCCCGTTCAAACCTTAAAAATAATTTGATTTGATCTTTCCGATCCTAAGCAATTTTGGAAATTTCAGACATCTAAAGTGAAAAATAATTTAATGAGCATTTTGGGGGAGGAAGCTAAGTGGACACAATGTTTTTCTGTTGAGCTAGTAATTCACCCTGTATGCAACTGTTATGAATTTGCTTCTGAACAGATACATAGCAAAATCCTTCATGGTATTGAATCCCACAATCCAGAAATATAGAGTTACAGGATAATGCTGGATTATTGACCTCAAGAAAAAGCATTTTAGTCGCTTCTCACATCCGCAGTATTCAATTTGTCTCAGCCGATGTTGAGAGAATGTTTTCCAGACTAGGCAACATTCAGATTTCTAGTGGATCCAACTTTGGCAAACATATTTTGACACACACGTTGTGAGCACACTTACCAGAACTTTTAGAACTGCCATTTCCCAGATAAGTGGTTCATTCGAACTGAATAAATAATTGAGTTTAGTTTAACTGTGCCTTATTAGTCTGTTCTTTATATTTTGAGGCTCACCAGTATTCAAAATGAAAACTGAGCCGTTTCTGATTTTGTCTAAACTTACAATTTTTTTGAAATAAGACAGAAAGAGCTGGAAAAACTCCAAGTCCTGCAGCATCTACGGAGAGAGAATTAGCGTGACAAGTTGAGTATGACTCCCGGGTAAGACAGTCGAATCTGCAGTCATACTTGAGTTATAACATTAACTCTACTTCTCTCTCCACAGATTCTTCAGGACTTCCAGCTCTTTGTTTTGTACTTTCATAGAACATAGACATAGAACAGTACAGCACAGAACAGGCCCTTCGGCCCTCAATGTTGTGCCGAGCCATGATCACCCTACTCAAACCCACGTATCCACCCTATACCCGTAACCCAACAACCCCCCCCCCCCTTAACCTTACTTTTATTAGGACACTACGGGCAATTTAGCATGGCCAATCCACCTAACCCGCACATCTTTGGACTGTGGGAGGAAACCGGAGCACCCGGAGGAAACCCACGCACACAGGGGGAGGACGTGCAGACTCCACACAGACAGTGACCCAGCCGGGAATCGAACCTGGGACCCTGGAGCTGTGAAGCATTTATGCTAACCACCATGCTACCCTGCTGCCCCCTGCTTTCCATGTCGAGGATCCGCAGGATTTGATTTTGCTATACTTCTTTTGGGTTGATTTGTACATCCAATTTTCTCCAGGTTTTGATGCTAAGAATATAAACTGAAAAAGTTGAAAACTGAATTTTTAAGTTGGCAATTAAAACATTGAATTTCATAATTCATAAAATATAGGAGCAGAATTAGGCTATTCGGCCCATCGAGTCTGTTCCACCATTCTATCATGGCTAATATGTTCCTCATCTGCTACCTACAATGTTACAGACCAAGAGGTGCGTGAGTATCCACAACTTACCTCAAACACTGAAGCAGCCTGTTGGTAAAGATCTACAGCTTTTTCCAAGTTTACATTTTCTATCAGCCTGAAACAGAACAAAAATATTATTTAATCTGGCACTACCTTTTAGTCAGTTAATAGTATTGTAAAACATACTAACACAATTACCATCTAAGGGACAGGCAGGTAGACCACAGAAAGTGGAAGATTCCATAATCAAGTGAATAGTTTTTTATGGCAGTCATGACTGGGAGTCCTGAATCGTATGCTACTTTTCTGTCATCAAGGTGAAGGATACCACAGAACAAGTGGGCAAACTTCATGGGTGGGAGGAGAGCAGCTTAGTCTATGTTTTAACCATGAATTAAAGTGTGTTTCAGGTCATGCAGAAGAAATTTAAGGAGCTATGCATCAATTATGAAAAGTACACGGGTTGCAAGAAAGGCGTGCTTTGGGTTGCTTCCTCTGCTACCTACTGAATAGAGAGGAAGGTTAGGAAGATCGATATATGGTGGTAGCGCTGGTGCCAGCAGGACAGGTTCACATACGACCAAGAAAGCACAACACGTTTATACTTTCTCAGGAAACTAAGGAAATTCGGCATGTCCACATTGGCTCTTACCAACTTTTACAGATGCACCAGAGAAAGTATCCTATCTGGCTGCATCGCAGCCTCATATGGCAACTGCTCGGCCCAAGACCGTTAGAAACTACAGAGAGTCGTGAACACCGCCCAGTCCATCACACAAACCCGCCTCCAATCCACTGACTGTCTACACCTCCCGTTGCCTGGGGAAAGTGTGTACCATAATAAAAGTCCCCGCCCACCCAGCTTATTCATTCTTCCAACTTCTTCCATCGGGCAGGAGGTACAAAAGTGAGAACACACACTAACAGATTCAAAAACAGCTTCTTCCCCGCTGTTACCAGACTCCTAAATGACCCTCTTGTGGACTGATCTGATCTCTTCACACATCTTCTCTACTGAGTAGTACTACACTCCTGTATGCTTTACCCAATGCCTGTGTCTATGTATTTACTTTTTTTTAAATACATTTAGAGTACCCAATTCTTTTTCTTTTCTTTTCAATTAAGGGGCAATTTAGGATGGCCAATCCGCCTAGCCTGCACATCTTTTTGGGTTGTGGGGGCGTGACCCACGCAAACACGGGAAGAATATGCAAACTCTACATGCACAGTGACCCGGGGCCGGGATTGAACCCAGGTCCTCGGCGCGTGATGCAGCAGTGCTAACCACTGCGCCACCGTGCTGCCCAATGTCTATGTATTTACATTGAGTATTTTATGTTTTCCTTATGTATTTTCTTTTCATGTATGGAATGATCTGTCTGAACTGTACGCAGAACAATACTTTTCACTATATCTAGGTACACATGACATTAAACAAATCCAATCCAATCCCATCCATTCCTGAGAGAGAGAGAGAGAGAGAGAGAGAGAGAGAGAGAGAGAGAGAGAGAGAGAGAGAGAGAGAGAGAGAGAGAGAGAGAGAGAGATAGCATGAGAATAAAGTTTCTTACTTCCCAGCACGGTCTAGTGCCATGGCAGCAGTATCAGGTGTACCACTCTCAATGAACATCATGCTGGCTTTCTCAATGAGATGAACTGCTTCTGGCAATCTGTGCATTTCCTATTTAAAAACATTAGTGCAGGATATTTAATCTGTTATAGTTGAAGTTAAATATCAGTGAGTGCAACACTCATTCGAAATTGGAGGATAAGCGATGGGGAAAATAGAAATACATTATGCAAGTTATGTGCTCTTTCCCATGCAGACTTAAAATATTACTGATAATAATTTATTAAAACAAAAGAGCTTTTATCAAACATTCCCAGAGTATCTCTGCTTCTAAAATGATGGCATCTAATTATTTCCGTAGCTAAAACAATCATCTTCAAATTATTTAGCATCACCTTTGGGACTGGGACAGTTTCTGGGGAAGGTGGTTTAATAAGGCACAGGGAATCCACAGCAAGGTGAAGTAAAGACATTTATTTAACAACAATATAGTCTATACAAGGCCCGGTTATTCCCCCAATTTTAATTGGGATAATCATAGTGCAAAGGGTTTAGAGGGGGTAGAGTTCTTAAAATGTATTCAGAAGAGCTTTTTATGTCAATGTGCAGAAGGTCCAACAAGGGATGGAGCAGTGCTGGACCTAATTCTGAGGAACAAATCCAGAAAGGCATTTAAGATGGCAGTGAGAGCATTTTAGTAATAGCGAGCACAACACATAGCGAGCAATCGTCTTGCATGAAGATCCTATACCCCAGAATGATGCGTTGCAAGACCTGTGCCTCCATCAACCGGATCTCTGTGTTTTCGGGATTCTTAAGGTGGAGGGGGAGCAGCCCCAAGTTGTGGTCCGCATAGGTATCAACAACATACGTAGGAAAGGGGATAGGGATGTAAGACAGGAATTCAGGGAGCTAGGGTGGAAACTTAGATCTAGGACAAACAGAGTTATTATCTCTGTGTTGTTACCCGTGCCAAGTGCTAGCGAGACGAGGAATAGGGACAGAGAGCAGTTGAACATGTGGCTACAGGGATGGTGCAGGAGGGAGGGTTTCAGATTCTGGGATAGTTGGAGCTCATTCTGGGGTCGGTGGGACCTCTACAAACGGGATGGTCTAGACCTGGACCAGAGGGATACCAATATCCTGGGGGGGGGAAATTTGCTAATGCTCTTTGGGAGGGTTTAAACTAGTTCAACAGGGGATAGGGAACCTGAATTGTAGCTCCAGTATACAGGAGGTTGAGAGCAGTGAGGTCATGAGTAAGGTTTCAAAGTTGCAGGAGTGTACCGGCAGGCAGGAAGGTGGTTTAAAGTGTGTTTACTTCAATGACAGGAGCATTGGGTGGGTGAACCTGCGGCATGGGTTGGTACCTGGGACTTCGATGTTGTGGCCATTTCGGAGACATGGATAGAGCAGGGACAGGAATGGCTGTTGCAGGTGCCGGGGTTCAGATATTTCAGTAAGGTCAGGGAAGGTGGTAAAAGAGGGGGAGGGGTGGCATTGTTAGTCAAGGACAATATTATGGTGGCAGAAAGGACGTTTGACGAGGACTCGTATGGGCTGAAGTTAGAAACAGGAAAGGAGAGGTTACCCTGTTAGGGATTTTCTAAAGGCCTCCGAAAAGTTCCGGAGATGTAGAGGAAAGGATTGCAAAGATGATTCTGGATAGGAGTGAAAGTAACAGAGTAGTTGTTATATAACTTTCCAAATATTGACTGAAAACGCTATAGTTTGAGTACTTTAGATGGGTCTGTTTTTGTCCAATGCGTGCAGGAGACTTTCCTGACACAGTAAGTAGATAGGCCAACGAGAGGCGAGGCCATATTGGATTTGGTACTGGGTAATGAACCAGGACAGGTGTTAGATTTGGAGGTAGGTGAGCACATTGGTGATAGTGACCACAATTCGATTATATTTACTTTAGTGATGGAAAGGGATAGGTATATACCGCAAGGCAAGAGTTATATCTGGGGGAAAGGCGATTATGATACGATGAGGCAAGACTTAGGATGCATCGGATGGGGAGGGAAATTTCAGGGGATGGGCACAATGGAAATGTGGAGCTTGTTCAAGAAACAGCTACTGCATGTCCTTGATAAGTATGTACCTGTCAGGCAGGGAGGAAGTGGTCGAGCGAGGCAACCGTGGTTTACTAAAGTAGTTGAAACACTTGTCAAGAGGAAGAAGGAGGCTTATGTAAAGATGAGACGTGAAGGTTCAGTTAGGGCGCTCGAGAGTTACAAGTTAGCTAGGAAGGACCCAAAGAGAGAGCTAAGAAGAGCCAGGAGGGGACATGAGAAGTCTTTGGCAAGGATAACCCTAAAGCTTTCTATAGATATGTCAGGAATAAAAGAATAAAAGACTAGAGTAAGAGTAGGGCCAGTCAAGGACAGTAGTGGGAAGTTGTGCATCGAGTCCGAGGAGATAGGAGAGGTGCTAAATGAATATTTTTCGACAGTATTCACGCAGGAAAAAGACAATGCTGTCAAGGAGAATACGGAGATACAGACTACCAGACTAGAAGGGCTTGAGGTTCATAAGGAGGAGGTGTCAGCAATTCTGGAAAGAGTGAAAATAGATAAGTCCCGTGGACCGGATGGGATTTATCCTAGGATTCTCTGGGAAGCTAGGGAGGAGATTGCGGAGCCTTTTGTCATAATATACACCAGTATATCATGGTGCGGACACACACTGATGGACACAAGCAGGGACCAATCAACATGTACAAACACGGCAGCCAATCACCAGTTAGAATACACACACTATAAAGGCAGAGGGCACCACGGTTCCCGCTCATTCTGGGTGCTGCCTCTGAGTGTAACAAGAACTCATTCAGCCCAGCACAGACTTACAACACGTGCTGAGAGAATCAACTGGTTCGGACAAGGCTTAAGTCTCTAGTTTAAGTTAGCATCATTTAGACCCACAGTCATCGTGTGTTAGTTAGTTAGAAGTAGTTAATAAAATTGAGTTGAACCTTCATCAGTGTTGGAAGTGTCTGTTCATCTCTCAAGTCTACACTAGCCAACACTTCATGATACCAGGAGTTGAGGGATTCTCGCACTTCGGAGACCTACCTTTCAGTGATCTGCCTTCCACCAGTCTCGTGCCATCCTACAGAATGGACTCCGTTCGCCCACCGCCACCTCTCCGCATTGCAGGGAATCTGAGCTCGAACTGGAAACTTTTCAAACAGCGCTTCCAGCTGTACCTCTAAGCCAGGGAACTGGAAGCTGCCTCGGACGCACGGAAGATTGCTCACTTCCTCTTCACAGCCGGTGACCATGCTCTGCACATTTACAACTCGCTCACCTTCGATGAGGGGGGGGGGGGCGGGGAGACGACAAATCGAAGTTCAGGACCATAATTCTGAAGTTCGACAGCCACTGCGCGGTCGAGGTCAATGAGAGCTTCGATAGATACATGTTTCAGCAGCGAATTCAGGGTAAGACGAGCCTTTCCAGTCCTTCATTACCCACCTCCGTGTCCTTGTGCAGTCCTGCAACTACGGGTCTACCTGATTCCATGCTCCGTGACCAGATTGCTTTTGGTGTTCAATCTGAGCCCCTGTGCCAGCAGCTACTAAAAGTAATGCAGCTAACTCTCTCCACGGCCATTGAGACCTGTGTACTTCATGAGCATGCCTCCATGTGCTACTCCTGCATCCAGGCTGCTGAAACGGCGCGGCAAGCCCCTTACGAGGCAGAACGGGTCCAAATTATTGAATTTTTTCAGGCTCTGGATCTGAACAATGGCGCCCATTTCGTGCGCTTTTCGCGGAGTTCGCTGCGTGTAAGCGCGGGACGTGCTGACATCACGGACCACTTCGCGCAGATGCGCGCTACGCTGGATCGCCCCGCGCATGCATGGTGGCGCAACGAATGTTCCGACGCTCCGGCGTGCGGCAACTGCAGCTCCACCCACTTAAAGCGGCAATGTCCCACGAAGTCCCGACGTTGCCTGCAGTGTGGCAAACGAGGCCACTACGCTGCAATGTGCAGATCTTCCATGCCTGCTGTTTTTCGAACGTCCACCCAACCCCACAGAGACGTCAGGGCTATCCAGCCTGCCATCAATGAACCTACTCTAGACCTTGATTCCGAAATGTGCTTGCAATGACCCACAGGTCCCGTTCCAAATCGGCGTTGTTACTACGAACAGGATGTCCCCCAAGCATGGCACTGAACATGTCCACGTCCACAGCGTCAGCCAGGATGATGAGTGGTGTGCCACCCTTACGGTCAACCGGTCCCCTGTCAGGTTCCGCCTGGACACTGGCGCTTCTGCCAATCTCATTGAGTCATCTGATTTTCGCAAACTCTGCGTACAGCCTGCTGTCCTGCCATCTGCGTGTAAATTGCTGGACTACAATGGCACTGCCATCGCCGCCAGCGGCTCCTGCCGCCTTGAGGTGACACATCGTGCTCACAGTCATTCTCTCGTTCGAGATTGTTGCTGCCAAGCCTCCTTGCTTGGTGAGCAGGCATGCAAGCTGCTCCACTTAGTGCAGAGAGTACACTCTCTCTTCAAACGATGTGTCTGCATCCTCTGACACAGACTTCAGGGCGCAACTCAACTCCATCATCCAGCAATACCATGATGTTTTCTAAGGCATGGGCACGGTCCCCTACACATACAAAATCTTACTCAAGCCCAACGCCATGCCTGTCGTTCACGCACCTCGCAGAGTCCCAGCGCCCCTCAAGGACCGCCTCATTTCTAGGGTCACGGAATCCACAGACTGGGTAAGCTCCATGGTCTGTGTCAAGAAGCCATCCGGCGAGCTGCGGATCTGTATTGATCCTAAAGATCTGAATCAGAATATCATGCGGGAGCACTACCCGATTCTGAAACGCGAGGAGCTCACGTCCGAGATGGCCCACGCCAAACTATTGTCAAAACTGGATTCCTCGAAGGGTTTCGGGCAGATCCAACTAGATGAGTCAAGCAGGAAGCTGTGTACATTCAACACACCCTTTGGGAGGTTCTGCTACAACCGGATGCCATTCGGCATCATCTCTGCGTCCGAAGTTTTCCACCGGATCATGGAGCAGACGATGGAGGGGATCGACGGCGTCCGGATATATGTCGACAACATTATTATCTGGTCAACCACCCCGCAGGAACACATTTCCCGCCTTCAGCGTGTTTTCAGGCGCATCCACGAACACGGCCTCCGCCTCAATAGGGCCAAATGCATCTTCGACCAGTCAAAACCACAGGGCAGCAGGGTAGCATGGTGGTTAGCATAAATGCTTCACAGCTCCAGGGTCCCAGGTTCGATTCCCGGCTGGGTCACTGTCTGTGTGGAGTCTGCACGTCCTCCCCCTGTGTGCGTGGGTTTCCTCCGGGTGCTCCGGTTTCCTCCCACAGTCCAAAGATGTGCGGGTTAGGTGGATTGGCCATGCTAAATTGCCCGTAGTGTCCTAATAAAAGTAAGGTTAAGGGGGGGGGGGGGGGGGGGGGGGGTTGTTGAGTTAAGGGTATAGGGTGGATATGTGGGTTTGAGTAGGGTGATCATGGCTCGGCACAACATTGAGGGCTGAAGGGCCTGTTCTGTGCTGTACTGTTCTATGTTCTATGTTCTATGTTCTAAGTATCAAGTTTCTGGGGGATCAAATCTCCCCCCAGGGGGTGCGTCCGGACGAGGACAAGATTGCAGCAATCACGTCCATGAAGACGCCAGAGGACAAGAAAGTGGTCCTCCGGTTCCTGGGTATGGTGAATTTCCTCGGGAAGTTCATCCCAAATCTCGCCTCACACACCACGGCCCTCAGAGACCTGATTCGCAAAACCACAGATTTCCGATGGCTTCCTGCTCACGAGCGTGAATGGCAGGAGCTGAAGGCCAAGCTTTCCATGGCCCCAGTGTTGGCCTTTTCCGACCCGACCAAAGAGACCAAAATCTCTACTGATGCCAGTCAGTCGGGGATTGGTGCCGTGCTCCTGCAACGAGACGAGGCCTCGTCATGGGCCCCCGTTGCGTATGCGTCACGGGCAATGACTCCCACAGAGCAGCGCTATGCGCAAATTGAGTAAGGGTGTCTCGACCTTCTCACTGGAGTCGTGAAGTTCCACGACTACGTCTACGGACTTCCGCAGTTCACGGTTGAAACCGACCACCTTGTAAATATTATCAAAAAGGACTTGAATGACACGACGCCTCGCCTCCAGCGTATCCTACCCAAGCTGCGCAGGTACGACTTTCAACTGATCTAAAATCCTGGCAAGGACCTTGCCGTTGTCGATGCCCTCTCAAGGTCGCTCACAACTCCGTGTGATCATGACGGCTTCATTTGCCAAATAGATGCCCACGTTCAGTTTGCAGCCTCCCATTTCCCAGCTACGGATGCACGACTGATGCAAATTCGCCGCCAGACAGCGGTTGATCCACTTCTGCAGTGGGTGATGTGCCTAATGTTAGACGGGTGACTCGAGGGCCAATGCCCGTAATTTTACAACGTCCGCGATGACCTGGCGGTTGTCAACAGGGTGCTCCTGAAATTGGATCGCATCGTTGTCCCACAAAGCATGCGCCAGCTAGTGTTGGAGCAAATCCATGAAGGCCATTTAGGAATCGAGAAGTGCCGCCGCAGGGCCAGAGAAGCCGTCTACTGGCCGGGCATCAATGATGACATCGCCAATGTTGTGCTCAACTGTTCTACCTGCCAGCGTTTTCAGCCCGCCCAACCATGGGAGACCCTGATGCCCCATTAACTCGTCACATCTCCTTGGACCAAAGTAGGCATCGACTTGTTCCATGCATTGGGCAGGGACGACGTCATTATCATCGACTACTTCTCCAGTTACCCGGAGGTCATCTAGCTGCACGATCTCACATCCTCGGCTGTGATCAGGGCTTGTAAGGAGATATTTGCCCGACATGGCATTCCGCTGATGGTCATGTCAGACAATGGCCCATTTCGTGAGCCAGGAATGGGGCAGCTTCACCCGACACTACAACTTCGAGCACGTTACGTCCAGTCCCCTATACCCCCAATCCAATTTGAAGGCGGAAAAGGGGTTCCATATCTTCAAGCGGCTCCTCAGCAAGGCCGCCGATGCCAGCTCAGATTTCTATCTTGCTCTGCTGGCCTATCGCTCCGCCCCGCTCTCCACCGGCCTGTCGCCTGCTCAGCTGCTAATGAATCGCACCCTCAGAATGACGGTGCCATCAATTCTCGCTCCCAACCTCGATTATGTTCCCGTGCTCCACCGCCTGCACATGTCTCAACTGCAGCAGAAAACTTCCTACGACTCACGGGCTGCTGACCTTCCTGACATCCATCCACACGACAAGGTTCACATCCACCTCCTGGATGGTGGCTGGGCTGCGCCTGCTGTCGTTCTAAGGCAGGTGGCCCTCCTCTCCTTCCTGGTTCGCTTACCGGATGGATCCATTCGGCACCGCAACAGGCGTGCTCTTCGCCTGGTTCCAGGGTCGTAACAGGATCCTCCGACCAGCTCTTCTACTGATCCCACCGTGGACTGTGTGGCGCGTCCAGTCACTCTGCCTGCCCCTGACAGTGCTGCAGCCCTCCCGGCTCCTGAGGCACCAGCCATTGCCCCACCCTTGAGACGGTCAACCAGTGTTCGTCGCCCACCTCAGAAACTGAACATATGAACTCTGTACACATGTGGACTCTCTGAAATGTTTTTTTTTCCCCTATATCCTTTATTGTTGCATTCTTTATCCAGTGATTTGTAAATAGATTCGTTGGTTGTTCCAGTTCATGGTAGTCATCTGCACCAGGCACCTTCCTCTGTAAATAGTCTTGTTCCCTGTATATAGCTTTGTATATATGTCTTCGCATCTCACACGTAGCTAGGTACATTCTCCACTCAACCACACTATTTATTATCACATGCCTATATCAACATTTTTTTTTAATAAAAGGGGGATGTCATAATATACACCAGTATATCATGGTGCAGACACACACTGATGGACACACACAGGGACCAATCAACATGTACAAACACCGCAGCCAATCACCAGTTAGAATACACACACTATAAAGGCAGAGGGCACCACGGTTCCCGCTCATTCTGGGTGCTGCCTCTGAGTGTAACAAGAACTCATTCAGCCCAGCAGACTTACAACACGTGCTGAGAGAATCAACTGGTTCGGACAAGGCTTAGGTCTCTAGTTTAAGTTAGCATCATTTAGACCCACAATCATCGTGTGTTAGTTAGTTAGAAATAGTTAATAAAATTGAGTTGAACCTTCATCAGTGTTGGAAGTGTCTGTTCATCTCTCAAGTCTACACTAGCCAACACTTCACCTTTGGCTTTGATCTTTAAGTCATCTTTGTCTACAGGAATAGTGCCAGAAGACTAGAGGATAGCAAATGTTGTCCTGTTGTTCAAGAAGGGGAGTAGAGACAACCCTGGTAACTATAGACCAGTGAGCCTTACTTCTGTTGTGGGCAAAGTCTTGGAAAGGTTTATAAGAGATAGGATGTATAATCATCTGGAAAGGAATACTTTGATTAGAGATAGTCAACACGATTTTGTGAAGGGTAGGTCGTGCCTCACAAACCTTATTGAGTTCTTTGAGAAGGTGACCAAACAGGTGGATGAGGGTAAACCAGTTGATGTGGTGTATATGGATTTCAGTAAAGCGTTTGATAAGGTTCCCCACGGTAGGCTATACAGAAAATACAGAGGCATGGGATTCAGGGTGATTTAGCAGTTTGGATCAGAAATTGGCTAGCTGGAAGAAGACAAAGGGTGGTGGTTGATGGGAAATGTTCAGACTGGAGTCCAGTTACTAGTGGTGTGCCACAAGGATCTGTTTTGGGGCCACTGCTGTTTGTCATTTTTATAAATGACCTGGAGGAGGGCGTAGAAGGATGGGTGAGTAAATTTGCAGATGACACGAAAGTCGGTGGAGTTGTGGACAGTGCGGAAGGATGTTACAAGTTACAGAGGGACATAGATAAGCTGCAGAGCTGGGCTGAGAGGTGGCAAATGGAGTTTAATGCAGAAAAGTGTGAGGTGATTCATTTTGGAAGGAGTAACAGGAAGACAGAGTACTGGGCTAATGGTAAGATTCTTGGTAGTGTGGATGAGCAGAGAGAGCTCTGTGTCCATGTACATAGATCCCTGAAAGTTGGCACCCAGGTTGAGAGGGTTGTTAAGAAAGTACGGTGTGTTAGCTTTTATTGGTAGAGGGATTGAGTTTCGGAGCCATGAGGTCATGTTGCAGCTGTATAAAACTGGTGCGGCCACATTTGGAGTATTGCGTGCAATTCTGGTCGCCGCATTATAGGAACGATGTGGAAACATTGGAAAGGGTGCAGAGGAGATTTACCAGAATGTTGCCTGGTTATGGAGGGAAGATCTTATGAGGGAAGACTGAGGGACTTAAGGCTGTTTTCGTTAGAGAGAAGAAGGTTAAGAGGTGACTTAATTGAGGCATACAAGATGATCAGAGGATTAGATAGCGTGGACAGTGAGAGCCTTTTTCCTCGGATGGTGATGTCTAGCACGAGGGGACATAGCTTTAAATTGAGGGGAGATAGATACAGGACAGATGTCAGAGGTAGGTTCTTTACTCAGAGTAGTAAGGGCGTGGAATGCCCTGCCTGCAACAGTAGTGGACTCGCCAACACTAAGGGCATTCAAATGGTCATTGGATAGACATATGGATGATAAGAGAATAGTGTAGATGGGCGTTAGAGTGGTTTCACAGGTCGGCGCAACATCGAGGGCCGAAGGGCCTGTACTGCGCTGTAATAATCTATGTTCTACGTTCTGTGATGGCAACAATATCATAATTCCATGTGTCAATCCATGCCCTTAACTCATCAGTCTTACCTGTAACATTCGTAGCATTAAGTTTGTTATGGAAAAGGAAAAGATGGTCTGCAAAAAGTGGTTTTGGATTGGGGAAGACAGATTTTATTAGAAAAAGACAAGATCTGGACAAAGTAGACTGGGAACAGCTTCTTGAGGAAAAATCTACAGCAGAGCTGTTGGGGGCGGGGGGGCATTCAAAAAGAAAATGGGGAGAGTACAGACCCAACATGTTCCATTTAAGGTGAAATGTAGGAGCAACAAACCCAGAGAACACTGGATCTCTTGGAATATTCAGGGCTGGACAAGAGAGGCCTTTAGCAGGTACAAAGGGAGCAAATCAGCAGAGGCTTTTGACCTAGAAACTATAGAATACCTCCAGTGCAGAAGGAGGCCATTCAGCCCATTGAGTCTACACTGACCCTCTGACAGAGCACCATACCTAGGTTCATTCCCCACCCTATCCCCGTAATCCCACTTAACCTGCACATCTTTGACATTCAGGGGCAATTTTAGCTTTGCCAATCTATCTAGCCTGCACATCGTTGGACTATGGGAGGGAACCGGAGCACCCGGAGGAAACCACACAGACACAAGGAGAAAGGCAAACTGCACACAGTCACCAAAGGCTGGAATTAAACCCGGGTCCCTGGCACAGTGAGGCAGCAGTGCTAACCACTGTGCCACCATGCCACTCTTGGGAGCATCGCAAGTGCAGGACGAACTTAAGAAAGCAAATAAGAGAACAAAGAGGAGCTCGAAAACGCACAGGCAGGTAGGATTAGAGAGAATCCCAAGATATTCTATAAGAACATTAAGGGGATGAGGATAACCAGGGCCCATTACGGACAAGGGGACAATCTGTCCGTGGAGGCGGAGGGCATTGGTTTGGTGTTAAACGAGTACTTCACTTCTGCCTTCACTCGGGGACAGAAGGATGTAGGTACAGAATTTGGGGAGGAACTGTGAGGTTCTTGAACAGTTTGACATAGGGAGTGAGGAGGTACCAGAGGTTTTGGCGGGCCTAAAAATGGACAAATCCCCATGTCCAGATGAGCTGTATCCCAGGCTGCTGTGGGAGGGAAAGGAGTAAATTACAGGGGCTCTGATCCAAATGTTAATTCCTCTCTGGCTACAGGGGCGGTGCCAGAGGATTGGAGGAAATCTAACATGGTTTCACTTTTCAGTAAGAGTGGTAGAGATAAACCAGGGAATTACAGAACAGTGGGTCTCACATCAGTGGGAGAGGAACAATTGGAGAAAATTCTGGTAGAGAAAATTTGATCAGAGATAGTCGGCATGGCTTTGTCAGAGGTCATACCGAACATATTTGATTGACATTTCCAAGGTGACCGTTTGTGTAGATGAGGGTAGTGTAGTTGATGTAGTTTATATGGATTTTTGCATATCCCTTTGACAAGGTCCCAGATGGGAGACTGATAAAAAAGGTAAAAGCACATGGGATCCCGGGTAACCTGGCAAGTTGGATCTAAAATTGGCTTAGTGGTAGGAGACAGAAAGTGGTGGTAGAAACCTATGTGTGTGACTGGTATGTCTCAACCTCCGCACAGACAATGACCCAAGCAGGAATCGAACCTGGGACCCTGGCGCTGTGAAGCAACAGTGCTAATCACTGTGCTACCATGCCTCCTCATAATCATCTTAGATACAGAGGTGGTACCAAAGGACACTTGTTCAAAAACAAAGTGTGTGGGGATGAACCCAGGAACTATGGACCGGTCAATTTGGGACAAATGGGGATCAATTAAGGCTAGCCAGCATGGATTTGTTAAAGACAAATTGTGTTCAGCTAACTTACATGAGTTTTTTGATGAGCAGTTGATATCATGTTTACGGACTTCAAAAAGGCATCATGTGCCACCCAGAGGAGATTCACTAGGATGCTGCCTGGGATGGAGCAGTTGAGCTATGAAGAGAGGCTCGATAGACTCGGGTTGTTTTATTTAGAGCAGAGAAGGCTGAAGTGGCACCTGATTGGGGTGTATAAGCATTATAAAGTACGTCCAAAGATGTGCGGGTTAGGTGGATTGGCCATGCTAAATTGCCCGTAGTGTCCTAAAAAGTAAGGTTAAGGGGGGGTTGTTTGGGTTACGGGTATAGGGTGGATACGTGGGTTTGAGTAGGGTGATCATTGCTCGGCACAACATCGAGGGCCGAAGGGCCTGTTCTGTGCTGTACTGTTCTATGTTCTATGTACGTGGATAAGCATTTAAAATGTTGTGATATTCAACGCTATGGGCCAAGTGCTGTAAAATGGGATTAGTGTAGATTTAGTGCAGTTTTGTCAATGCAGATTCGATCGGCCACAGACATCTGGTTATCACAGACATCTTTAACCTATCCCTACTCCACTCCGAGGTCCCCACCTGCTTCAAGAAGACCACCATCATACCGGTACCAAAGAAGAACCAGGCAACGTGCCTCAATGACTACCGCCCGGTGGCCCTGACGTCAGTTGTAATGAAGTGCTTTGAGAGGCTGATCATGAAGCGCATCACCTCCATACTCCCGGAACGCCTTGACCCACTTCAATTCGCATACCGTCGCAACCGGTCCACATCAGACGCCATTTCCCTGGCCCTACACTCATCCCTAGAGCATCTCGAAAACAAGGACTCCTACATCAGACTCTTATTTATTGACTACAGCTCTGCCTTCAACACCATAATCCCAGCCAAGCTCATATCAAAGCTCCAAAACCTAGGACTTGACTCGCCACTCTGCAACTGGATCCTTGACTTTCTGACCAACAGACCACAATCAGTAAGAATGAACACCAACACCTCGTCCACAATAGTCCTCAACACCGGTGCCCCGCAAGGCTGCGTACTTAGCCCCCTACTCTACTCCCTGTACACACACGACTGCATGGCAAAACTTGGTTCCAACTCCATCTACAAGTTTGCTGACGATACGACCATAGTGGGCCGGATCTCGAACAACGACGAGTCTGAATACAGGAGGGAGATAGAGAACTTAGTGGAGTGGTGCAACGACAACAATCTCTCCCTTAATGCCAGCAAAACTAAAGAGCTGGTCATCGACTTCAGGAAGCATAGTACTGTACACACCCCTGTCAGCATCAACGGAGCCGAGGTAGAGATGGTGAGCAGTTTCAAATTCCTTGGGGTGCACATCACCAAAATCTATCCTGGTCCACTCATGTCGACGCTATCACCAAGAAAGCACAACAGCGCCTTTACTTCCTCAGGAAACTAAGGAAATTTGGCATGTCCACATTAACCCTTACCAACTTTTACAGATGCACTATAGAGAGCATCCTCTCGGGCTGCATCACAGCCTGGTATGGCAACTGCTCGGCCCAGGACCGCAAGGAACTTCAGAGAGTCGTGAATACCGCCCAGTCCATCACACGAACCTGCCTCCCATCCATTGATTCCATCTACACCTCCCGCTGCCGGGGGAAAGCAGGCAGCATAATCAAGGATCCCTCCCACCCGGCTTACTCACTTTTCCAACTTCTTCCATCGGGCAGGAGATTCAGAAGTCTGAGAACACGGACGAACAGACTCAAAAACAGCTTCTTCCCCACTGTCACCAGACTCCTAAATGACCCTTTTATGGACTGTCCTCATTAACACTACACCCTTGTCTGCTTCATCCGATGCCAATGCTTATGTAGTTACATTGTATATCTTGTGTTGCCCTATTATGTATTCTCATGTATTTTCTTGAATTCTGTTCAATTCCCTTTTCTTCCCATGTACTGAATGATCTGTTGAGCTGCTTGCAGAAAAATACTTTTCACTGTACCTCGGTACACGTGACAATAAACAAATCCAATCCAATCCAAAGAACCGCTTCTGTATTGTATGACCCTTTGACATTTTGTGTACTGTTAGCTATTCAATTACAAGGTTTAAAACAATCCATTTGTGACGTGGAGAAACATAAATTTCTACTGTGAGCACCAACTAACACCAGACAAAATGATCACAAGAGCTACCAGCTTGTCATTAAAAATTCAACTGGTTCACGGATGTCTCTCAAACCTATATATGATTCCCGTCCCTTACTATAACAATTTTCAAGGGATGACTACATTCAGGCCAAAAATGGGTGGGCAATAAATGTGACTTTGCAATGATCCTGAGTATTGTTTTTTAAATAAAGTTTTCAAATGCATTTTGCTGGATGATCAGGATAATAAAAATACTCATGAAGACGGTACTTAAAACATAAGATTTACTTGTACATTAACAAAGGAGCAGGGGCAGGCAGAAAAGTGGAGTTAAGATCACAATGAGATCAGCCATAGTCTTATTGAATGGTGGGGGTCAGTCAGCTCAGTTGGCTGGACGGCCGGTTTGTGATGTGGAGTGACGCCAACAGTGCGGGTTTCTTGTGCTGGCTGAGGTTATCCATGATGGTCCCACCTTCTCAATGCTGCCCCTCGCCTCTCTCAAAGGAGAGACCAACCTATGGTCCTCTGGGACTTCAGCGACTTTCGTTTCATTGAATGATGCAGCAGGCTGAATGCGCTGAATGGCCTACTCCTGCTCCTATTTCTTTTAGTTTTGAGGCTATTCAGGCCTTCGAGTCTTCACCGCTATTCAACAAAATCATGATTGATCTGATTGTGGCCTTAATTCCACTTTGCTACCTGTCCCCCATAAACCATAACTCTCTTGTCAATCAAAATTGTCCAACTGAGCCTGGAATACATCCAATGGCCCAGATTCGTTTGCTTTCTGGGGAAGAGAATTCCAAAGACTAACAACATTCTTAAGAAAAAAAACCTCATCTCTTTAACTCATCTCCATATTAAATGGAGATTTTTGAACCGTCGCTTGACCCACGAAGGGAAAATGCCTCACAGTTAATGGGAGAAGTAAAGAAGCTATTGACTCAAACACAGCCACATCACTTCCTGCTCTTCAGAGTTGAAAGGTCAAATGGAGATATACATTTTTTTCAAATAGTAGACAAATAAATTAATGAGCAACAACACTAGGGATGAAATGTGTGCCTGGCTGCTTCTCATCAGGACTAGGTGGAGCTGAGGCCTTCCTTCAAATTATTTGATACATTCACAATGACACACCAAGTATATATTATATATATATATATTATAATATCAGTAGTAACCAACGGTTATATTATAATAAATCTGTAGTGTAATATCACTTTTGTTAAGATTGTGTGTCAAGAAATAAAAGCAAAGATAGTTTCCACATGGACAAAGTTATCTGAAACTTAGGGAGGGAACATGCTGAGGCGAGGGGTGGGTGGGGCAGTAGGCTCCACCATAGGGAAGGGGGAGTGCCCATCACCTTCCCGACTCACCCTCCACCCCGATTAAGTAAGGAGCAGAGAAGGTGATGAGAGCATTCCCGCCCTGAGGCCAAGTGAGCCCCTCAGGTGGACAATTAATGACCACTTCAGGTCTTCACGTAGCTGCCGCTGGAGGCACAACAAGCCACATGGAAAAGACACCCAGTAAAAGATTGGCCAGCAGCTCGACGGCAGGTGCTTCACCCTTAAAAGCATCGAAGCCTAAGTGGCAGGCAATTAACTGCTGGATTCACGGTTAAACCCAATAGAGCTTCAGAAAACAGTCATGGAGGAGTTGCAACCAGCATGGCCATTAAATCTCAGTCCTTAAGAAAGCAAGAATAATCTCCATAATAACATGAAGAATACCAATTTTCTTCCGTAAATACAAACTAACAAAATTGCATTTTCAGAACTTTCACTAATCAAAGTTGGGACATTTCTGCCATATTGTTAGCAAGTTAGCCAGAGACAAAGGAATGAATATTCTTAGTTTTTTTGCTGAAAAGGAAAGTTTATGCATTACCTTTTTGTAATCAAAAATAACTCATTTAAAGTTTTAGATTTTAGAAATGAAAAATAAAGCCAAGGAACCAACCTTCAACATCATTCCAGCCTGCTCAAATGCTCTGTGGAGAACAAAGGAATCACAGGTTGAGGAAATATTGCATCATAAATCTACAGTACAAAACTGGCAATAATTCATTAATTTCACATAACAAGAGAGGTAAAAGATAGGTGATGCTGTCCCAGACAGATGTAGTCCACGTCATACCGAACTGATAATGCATAATAGCACTACTCAGGAGGCAATCGCCATGTTCCAACACAGATTGCTGCGGTTAAGAATGAATTCACCAGGCCACACACCCACACCCACAGAGTTCCAACATTTTGGCCAAATATATAGTTCCCAGTCAACATGGTGTGTGGCTTGGAGATGAACTTGTACTCACCTAGTGACCTTCTAAATGGGAAGGATCATGGGTTGGAAGATGTTGTCGAAGGAGCATTGATCAGTTGCTGCAGTGCATCTTGTAGATGGTACGCACTGTTACCAGTGGTGAAGGAAGTGAATGTTTAAGGTGGTGGATGGGCTGTCAATCAAGCGGATTGCTTTGTCTTGGATGGGAACTTCGAGTGTTATTGGAGCTGCACTCATCCAGGCAAGTGGAGAGTATTCCATCAAACCCCTCACTTGCGCTTTATAGATGGTAAACTGTCTTTGGCACAGAATTGAGCTTCTGACCTCTTGTAGTCACAATATTTATATGACAGATCCAGTTCAATTTCTGGTCAATGGTTTGCTGATGGTGATGGATTCAGTGATGGTAATGCCATTGAATATCAAAGGGAAATCAGTGGATTCTCTCTTGTTCGAGATGGTTATTGTATAGCACTTGTGGGATATGAAGTTTACCAGCTACTGATGTCTATCGGGAGGCGGAGGGGGTTATTGAGAGGAGTTATAGGGAGGTAGTCACACCTCAGGTAAAAGAAGGTAGATGGGTTACCGTCAGGGGAACGAGAGGGAACCGGCAGGCAGTGCAGGGATCCCCTGTGGTCGTTCCCCTCAATAACAAGTATCAAGTATACCGTTTGGATACTGTTTGGGGGGGGGGGGGGGGGGGGGGGGGGGACGACGACGACGACGACTTACCAGGGGTAAGCAATGGGGCACTGATCTCTGGCACAGAGTCTGTCCCTGTTGCTCAGAAGGGAAGGGAGAAGAGGAACAGAGCACTTGTCATTGGGGACTCCATAGTTAGAGGATCAGACAGGAGGTTCTGTGGGAACGAAAGAGACTCACGGTTGGTGTGTTGCCTTCCAGGTGCCAGGGTTTGTGATGTCTCTGATCGTGTTTTTGGGATCCTTAAGGGGGAGGGGGAGCAGCCCCAAGTCGTGGTCCACATAGGTACCAACTACATAGGTAGGAAGAGAGATGGGGATTTGAGACAGAAATCCAGGGAGCTAGGGTGGAAGCTGAGAGCTAGAACATGTTACCCGTGCCACGTGCTAGCGAAGTGAGAAATAAGGAGAGAGAGGAGTTGAACACGTGGCTACAGGGATGGTGCAGGAGGGAGGGTTTTGGTTCCTGGATAATTGGGGCTCATTCTGGGGTAGGTGGGACCTCTACAAACAGGATGGTCTTCACCTGAACCAGAGGGGTACCAATATCCGGGGGGGGGGGGGGGGGGGGGGGAGGGGGGAGAGATTTGCTAGTGCTCTTTGGGGGGGGGGGGGGGGTTTAAACTAATTCAGCAGGGGGATGGGAACCTAAATTGTAGTCCCAGTGTACAGGATGTTGAGAGTAGTGAGGTCAGGGATAGGGTTAAAAGTTCGAAAGAGGGCACCGGCAAGCAAGATGCTGGTTTGAAGTGTGTCTACTTCAACGCCAGGAGCATCCGGAATAAGGTGGGTGAGCTTGCAGCATGGGTTGATACCTGCGATCTTGATGTTGTGGCGATTTCGGAGACATGGGTAGAGCAGGGACAGGAATGGTTGATGCAGGTTCCTGGATTTAGATGTTTCTGTAAGAACAGAGAAGATGGTAAATGAGGGGGCCGTGTGGCATTGTTAATCAAGGAAAGTATTACGGCGGCAGAAAGGACGTTTGAGGATTCGTCTACTGAGGTAGTATGGGTCGAGGTTAGGAACAGGAGAGGAGAGGTCACCCTGTTGGGAGTTGTCTATAGACCTCCAAATAGTTCCAGAGATGTAGAGGAAAGGATAGCAACGATGATTCTCGACAGGAGCGAGAGTAACAGGGTAGTTGTTATGGGGGACTTTAACTTTCCAAATATTGACTGGAAACACTATAGTTCGAGTACTATAGATGGGTCAGTTTTTGTGCAGTGTGCGCAGGAGGGATTTCTGACACAGTATGTAGACAGGCCAACAAGGGGCGATGCCACATTGGATTTGGTACTGGGTGATGAACCTGGCCAGGTGTTAGATCTAGATGTAGGTGAGCACTTTGGTGATAGTGATCACAATTTGGTTACGTTTACTTTAGCAATGGGCAGGGATAGGTATATACCGCAAGGCAAGAATTATAGCTGTGGGAAAGGCAATTATGATGCTATTCGGCAAGATTTAGAATGTATAGGATGGGGAAGGAAACTGCAGGGGATGGGTACAATCGAAATGTGGAGCTTTTTCAAGGAACAGCTACTGCGTGTCCTTGATAAGTATGTACCTGTCAGGCAGGGAGGAAGTTGTCGAGCAAGGGAACCGTGGTTTACTAAGGAAGATGAAGCACTTGTCAAGAGAAAGAAGGCGGCTTATGTTAGGGTGAGACAGGAAGGCTCAGTTAGGGCACTTGAGAGTTACAAGTTAGCCAGGAAGGACCTAAAGGGAGAGTTAAGAAGAGCGGGGAGAGGACACGAAAAGTCGTTGGCGGATAGGATCAAGGAAAACCTTAAGGTTTTCTATACGTATAGCAGGAACAAAAGAATAACTAGAGTAACATTAGGGCCAATCAAGGATAGTAGTGGAAAGTTGTGTGTGGAATCAGAGGAGATAGGGGAAGCGTTAAATGGATATTTTTCATCAGTGTTTACACTGGAGAAAGACAATGTTGTCAAGGAGAATACTCAGGTACAGTCGACCAGGCTAGATGGGATTGAGGTTCACAAGGAGGAGGTGTTAGCAATTTTGGAAAGTGTAAAAATAGGTAAGTCCCCTGGGCCAGATGGGATTTATCCTAGGATTCTCTGGGAAGCCAGGGAGGAGATTGCAGAGCCTTTGTCCTTGATCTTTATGTCGTCTTTGTTGAGAGGAATAGTGCCGGAAGACTGGAGGATAGCAAATGTTGTCCCCTTGTTCAAGAAGGGGAGTAGAGACAACCCTGGTAATTATAGACCTGTGAGCCTTACTTCGGTTGTGGGTAAAATGTTGGAAAGGTTATAAGAGATAGGGTTTATAATCATCTTGAAAAGAACAAGTTGATTAGCGATACTCAACACGGTTTTGTGAAGGGTAGGTCATGCCTCACAAACCTTATTGAGTTTTTCGAGAAGGTGACCAAACAGGTGGATGAGGGTAAAGTGGTTGATGTGGTGTATATGGATTTCAGAAAGGCGTTTGTTAAGGTTCCACACGGTAGGCTATTGCAGAATATAAGGTAGTATGGGATTGAAGGTGATTTCGCGGTTTGCATCAGTAATTGGCTAGCTGAAAGAAGACAGAGGGTGGTGGTTGATGGCAAATGTTCATCCTGGAGTTCAGTTACTAGTGGTGTACCGCAAGGATCTGTTTTGGGGCCACTGCTGTTTATCATTTTTATAAATGACCTGGAAGAGGGTGTAGAAGGATGGGTTAGTAAATTTGCAGATGACACGAAGGTCAGTGGAGTCGTGGATAGTGCTGAAGGATGTTATAGGATACAGAGGGACATACATAAGCTGCAGAGCTGGGTTGAGAGGTGGCAGATGGAGTTTAATGCGGAAAAGTGTGAGGTGGTTCACTTTGGAAGGAGCAACAGGAATGCAGAGTACTGGGCTAATGGCAAGATTCTTGGTAGTGTAGATGACCAGAGATCTCGGCATCCAGGTACATAAATCCCTGAAAGTTGCCACCCAGGTTAATAGGGCTGTTAAGAAGGCATATGGTGTGCTAGCCTTTATCAGTAGGGGGATTGAGTTTCGGAGCCACGAGGTCATGCTGCAGCTGTACATAACTCTGGTGCGGCCGCACCTGGAGTACTGCGTGCAGTTCTGGTCACCACATTATAGGAAGGATGTGGAAGCTTTGGAAAGGTTCAGAGGAGATTTACTAGGATGTTGCCTGGTATGGAGGGAAGGTCATACCAGGAAAGGCTCAGGGACTTGAGGTTGTTTTCGTTAGAGAGGAGAAGGCTAAAAGGTGACTTAATAGAGACATACAAGATAGTCAGAGGGTTAGATAGGGTGGACAGTGAGAGTCTCTTTCCTCGGATGGTGATGACCAACATGAGGGGACATAGCTTTAAATTGAGGGGTGATAGATATAGGACAGATGTCAGAGGCAGTTTCTTTACTCAGAGAGTAGTCGGGGTATGGAACGCCCTGCCTGCAACAGTAGTAGACTCGCCAGCTTTAAGGGCATTTAAGTGGTCACTGGATAGACATATGAATGAAAATGGAATAGTGTAGGTCATATAGGCTTCAGCGCCACCCCCACGCCCCCCCACCCCAACAGGACCCCGGGGGCCGCTCGCGCTGCCTGCTCCCGCCGGCACCAGAGGTGGTTTAAACCACGTCGGCGGGAGAGGCCGGACAGCGGCGGGATTTTGGCCCATCGCGTGCCGGAGAATCGCCGCGGGGGGCCCGCCGACTGGCGCGGGGATTCCCACCCCCGCCGATTCCCGGGTGGCGCAGAATTCCGGCCACGGCGGGGGCGAGATTTACGAAGGCCCCGGGCGATTCCCTGAGGCGGGGAGGGGGTCGGAGAATTCCGCCCCAAGTGCAAAAGAGGTCACCAAACCTTTCTGGTTCTATACAATAAAACAGCAAGTTGGTGAGAAACTGCATGAGGCCAAAATCAGATATCAATTATAGCAAGGTACTGCAAAATCATAATACTAGTGTGTAAGGTTTGAATAAGCAATACATTTTTCTTGCTATTGTAATGGACACAAGCACAATTATAAAGAAGCTGCAATAGCAGAACAAAAAAAAGTTTGCCCCTAAAAATGGAACAAAATGGATCTTTACCACCTAGCAGCAAGACAAATAGATAGAATTGAAGTAGAAGGAATAAAGCCCATGAGATTGCTGCCATGTGAAGTTTGAAGTTTCATGCGCACATGCAATAAAGCAGTTTTGTTCTGCCCATTTTGTATAAACCACTAATAAAATCCCAACAAAATGAAAAAAAAAAATGTTGGCAGGCACAGGGTCCTGGCATTATCTGAGCTTGAGCTGCATGTAATTAAAATTCCACTTTTATTCAGAAAACTTTAATGCTCATTATTTTTTAAAATTATCTCAGTTAGGAAGTTTGATTCTTCCACCCTGCATCTTTCAATGCCTTTGTCATCATTACCAAATTCCAGAGATTCTGAAATTTGAATTGATCAGATATACAAAGGACATGTTTGTCCTCGATGGCTCCAACCCATTTGAAGGGCACTAGTTCAGCCTCCAACTTCACTATTTACAATAAGTTTCATTTAATTCTGTGCTGCAATAAAAATAAGAACAGTAGGAATTTACAGTACTTACTTAGCAGCATGGAAGAAACTAGAATGAACAGACTGTTAAGGAAGACAAACAAAAGTATCAGCAGCAAAATCATATCATTACACATTGTTAATTCAACTAGTCAATTTGATCTCAGACAGACCAACGTCTCATCTGGGTTTTAGCGCTGTTTAAAATATGCCAATGAGAAGTCATTAGTTCCTTTTGGGGTTCATAGTGTTTAGAAACTTTCTTTACTGTGCTGACTTCAGGATCTTGTAATAGATTCCAAAGAGAAAATGCTGGAAAATCTCAGCAGGTCTGGCAGCATCTGTAGGGGGAGAAAAAAGCTAACGTTTCGAGTACAGATGACCCTTTGTCAAAGCTATAAGACAGAAAAAGTGGGAAATATTTATACTGTGGAGTGAGAATGAAAGCCGAGTCATAGCCACAGAAACCCAGGGAAACGGGGTGCTAATAGCCATAGAAACCAAATGCAGTCCCCAGAGGGAACAAAAGGCATGAAGGCCAAACAGCAGAGAAACTATCAGAGGGTAAACTGTGACAGATGTAGATGTGGGGAGAGGGGAAGGGGGAAGCAGAGGGGAGAAAGAGTAAGGAAAGGTGGATAAGATGGTGGGGGGGTAAATATATATAAAGAAAGATAAGAGAGAAATAAATGGTAAAAGACAGTTAAAATGAAATGGGATGAAAAAAAATGGGTCAAGGCGGGGTAGAGCTAATCATCTGAAGTTGTTGAATTCGATATTGAAACCGGAAGATGAGATGTTGTTCCTCCAGTTTGTATTGAACTTCACTGGAGCATTGCAGCTGGCCAAGGACAGACATGTGGGCATGGGAGCAGGGTCTTGTGTTAAAATGGCAAGCAACGGGAAGGTCAAGGTCCTGAATGAAATGAAATGAAATGAAATGAAAATTGCTTATTGCCACGAGTAGGCTTCAATGAAGTTTACTGTGAAAAGCCCCCTAGTCGCCACATTCCTGCGCCTGTTCGGCAGAGGCTGGTACTGGAATTGAACCGTGCTGCTGGCCTGCCTTTGGTCTGCTTTTAAAGCCAGTGATTTAGCCCAGTGTGCTAACCAGCCCTAATGCGCACAGACCGAAGGTGCTCAGCAAAGCGATCACCCAATCTACTTTTGGTCTCTCCGACATAGAGGAGACCACATGGGGAGCAGCGAATGCAATGGACCAGATTGAAAGAGGTACTAGTGAAACTGCTTAACCTGGAATGAGTGTTTTGGGCCTGGAATGTGTAAGCATCTGGGTTAAACAGACTGGCATGATCGCTTTGCTGAGCGCCTTTGGAATGTGTGCATTCAGGACCCTGGCCTTCCCGTTACTTGCCACAGGCCTCTCAACATCTAGCCTTCAACTTACATAACAATGGTATGTACAGAACTGAACAACTTGAAACATCCTCTGATGTACCTTATTTCTATAAAAACTAAAATTTTTGATCAATACCATTTGAAAATATTACATATAAAACCAATAAAAGGACTTCCTTCAGTTAGCCAGCCATTTCAACATAATAAAAGGATACGCTCTATTGTTCTGATGTGACTCGGCTTCTCTTAGGTAGGCATCCTTTGCTTGGTCATACTGTTTTGCATTTTTGAATGCAACAGCTATAAATAAACAGAATAGAAATACATGTATTTTTAAAAAGAACCATCTTTATTTTAATTCCAAGTGGAGGAGAGATGTGAACGAACAACACTATATATAGCAATTTTCAGTTAATCCTTCAGTCTTCCTCAACCATGGAAACACAGAAAGTGTACAGCATGGATGAAGGCCCAAAACCGCCACATCTCAACTCGTGCTCTGCAAACTACAGCACTTCAAATGCATCTGCAAGTATTTTTTGTTATTGCAATGAGGGTTTCTGTCTCCACTACCCTTTCAGATTCCATGATGTGGCGATGCCGCCGATGGACTGGGGTTAGCACAGTAAGAAGTCTTACAACACCAGGTTAAAGTCCAACAGATTTGTTTGTAATCACTCGCTTTCGGAGCATAGCTCCTTCATCAGATTCATTCATTCAGATTCCCATCAACCTCTGGATGAAATAAAGCTCAATTCCTCACTAATGATTCCATAATTTTTTTTATCTATGCACCTGGTTGCTGAACTCCATACTATCCACATGGACTCCATACTAGACCCCTCATCATTTTATATACATCAGTTAAACCTCCCCTCAGCCTTGTCTGTTCCAATAAAATAAAATCCAGCCTATCCAAACTTTCCTCAAAATTCAAATTCTCCATTCCTGGCAGTACCTTCATATATCTCCTCTGTATCCTCGGTGGTATAGCGCAGTGAGAACTGTGAGCAGTAATCTAGCTGTGGCTTAACTATTGTTTTATACAGTTCTAATGTAAATTGCCTGTTCTTAGATCCTATGCCTTAACCAATAATAGAAGCATCCTATCTGCCTTCTCAACCATTTTATCTACCTTCAAGAATCTATGCTCCACCACACTTATCAGCATCCTAACAGAGGAGAGGTCACCCTGTTGGGAGTTGTCTATAGACCTCCAAATAGTTCCAGAGATGTAGAGGAAAGGATTGCAAAGATGATTCTCGACAGGAGCGAGAGTAATAGGGTAGTTGTTATGGGGGACTTTAACTTTCCAAATATTGACTGGAAATACTATAGTTTGAGTACTAAGATGGATCAGTTTTTGTGCAGTGTGTGCAGGAGGATTTTCTGACACAGTATGTAGACAGGCCAACAAGGGGCGAGGCCACATTGGATTTGGTACTGGGTAATGAACCCGGCCAGGTGTTAGATTTAGATGCAGGTGAGCACTTTGGTGATAGTGATCACAATTCGGTTATGTTTAATTTTAGGCTATTTTAATTTTAGGAACCTTATCAAACACCTTACTGAAATCCATATACACCACATCAACCACTTTACCCTCATCCACCTGTTTGGTCACCTTCTCGAAAAACTCAATAAGGTTTGTGAGGCATGACCTACCCTTCACAAAACCGTGTTGAGTATCGCTAATCAACTTGTTCTTTTCAAGATGATTATAAACCCTATCTCTTATAACCTTTTCCAACATTTTACCCACAACCGAAGTAAGGCTCACAGGTCTATAATTACCAGGGTTGTCTCTACTCCCCTTCTTGAACAAGGGGACAACATTTGCTATCCTCCAGTCTTCCGGCACTATTCCTCTCAACAAAGACGACATAAAGATCAAGGACAAAGGCTCTGCAATCTCCTCCCTGGCTTCCCAGAGAATCCTAGGATAAATCCAATCTGGCCCAGGGGGATTCGGTTATGTTTAAGTTAGCAATGGGCAGGGATAGGTATATACCGCAAGGCAAGAATTATAGCTGGGGGAAAGGCAATTATGATGCTATTCGGCAAGATTTAGGATGCATAGGATGGGGAAGGAAACTGCAGGGGATGGGTACAATCGAAATGTGGAGCTTTTTCAAGGAACAGCTACTGCGTGTCCTTGATAAGTATGTACCTGTCAGGCAGGGAGGAAGTTGTCGAGCAAGGTAACCGTGGTTTACTAAGGAAGTTGAAGCACTTGTCAAGAGGAAGAAGAAGGCTTATGTTAGGATGAGACATGAAGGCTCAGTTAGGTCACTTGAGAGTTACAAGTTAGCCAGGAAGGACCTAAAGGGAGAGTTAAGAAGAAAGAGGACACAAAAAGTCGTTGGCGGATAGGATCAAGGAAAACCTTAAGGCTTTCTATAGGTATATCAGGAACAAAAGAATAACTAGAGTAAGATTAGGGCCAATCAAGGATAGTAGTGGAAAGTTGTATTTGGAATCATAGGAGATAGGGGAAGCGTTAAATTGATATTTTTCATCAGTGTCTACACTGGAGAAAGACAATGTTGTCGAGGAGAATACTCAGGTACAGTCGACCAGGCTAGATGGGATTGAGGTTCACAAGGAGGAGGTGTTAGCAATTTTGGAAAGTGTAAAAATAGGCAAGTCCCCTGGGCCAGATGGGATTTATCCTAGGATTCTCTGGGAAGCCAGGGAGGAGATTGCAGAGCCTTTGTCCTTGATCTTTATGTCGTCTTTGTCGAGAGGAATAGTGCCGGAAGACTGGAGGATAGCAAATGTTGTCCCCTTGTTCAAGAAGGGGAGTAGAGACAACTCTGGTAATTATAGACCTGTGAGCCTTACTTCGGTTGTGGGTAAAATGTTGGAAAAGGTTATAAGAGATAGGGTTTATAATCATCTTGAAAAGAACAAGTTGATTAGCGATACTCAACACGGTTTTGTAAAGGGTAGGTCATGCCTCACAAACCTTATTGAGTTTTTCGAGAAGGTGACCAAACAGGTGGATGAGGGTAAAGTGGTTGATGTGGTGTATATGGATTTCAGTAAGGCGTTTGATAAGGTTCCACACGGTAGGCTATTGCAGAAAATAAGGAAGTATGGGATTGAAGGTGATTTCGCGGTTTGCATCAGTAATTGGCTAGCTGAAAGAAGACAGAGGGTGGTGGTTGATGGCAAATGTTCATCCTGGAGTTCAGTTACTAGTGGTGTACCGCAAGGATATGTTTTGGGGCCACTGCTGTTTATCATTTTTATAAATGACCTGGAAGTGTGTGTAGAAGGATGGGTTAGTAAATTTGCAGATGACACGAAGGTCAGTGGAGTTGTGGATAGTGCTGAAGGATGTTATAGGATACAGAGGGACATACATAAGCTGCAGAGCTGGGCTGAGAGGTGGCAGATGGAGTTTAATGCGGAAAAGTGTGAGGTGGTTCACTTTGGAAGGAGCAACAGGAATGCAGAGTACTGGGCTAATGGCAAGATTCTTAGTAGTGTAGATGAACAGAGAGATCTCGGCATCCAGGTACATAAATCCCTGAAAGTTGCCACCCAGGTTAATAGGGCTGTTAAGAAGGCATATGGTGTGCTAGCCTTTATCAGTAGGGGGATTGAGTTTCGGAGCCACAAGGTCATGCTGCAGCTGTACATAACTCTGGTGCGGCCGCTCCTGGAGTACTGCGTGTAGTTCTGGTCACCACATTATAGGAAGGATGTGGAAGCTTTGGAAAGGATTCAGAGGAGATTTACTAGGATGTTGCCTTGTATGGAGGGAAGGTCTTATGAGGAAAGGCTCAGGGACTTGAGGTTGTTTTCGTTAGAGAGGAGAAGGCTGAGAGGTGACTTAATAGAGACATACAAGATAGTCAGAGGGTTAGATAGGGTGGACAGTGAGTCTCTCTTTCCTCGGATGGCGAGGACCAACACGAGGGGACATAGCTTTAAATTGAGGGGTAGTAGATATAGGACAGATGTCAGAGGCAGTTTCTTTACTCAGAGAGTAGTCGGGGTGTGGAACAGTAGTAGACTCGCCAACTTTAAGGGCATTTAAGTGGTCACTGGATAGACATATGGATGAAAATGGAATAGTGTAGGTCAGATAGGCTTCAGATGGTTTCACAGGTCGGCGCAACATTGAGGGCCGAAGGGCCCGTACTGCGCTGTAATGTTCTATGTTCTATTTATCATGTATTTCACTGCCTTGTTTTCCCTTCCCAAATCTATTAACTTCACACTTAGAACATAGAACAGTACAACACAGAACAGGCCCTTCGGCCCTCGATGTTGTGCCGAGGATTGTCTGAAACCAAGATCAAGCTATCCCACTCCCTGCCATTCTGGTGTGCTTCATGTGCCTATCCAATAACCGCTTGAAAGTTCCTAAAGTGTCCAACTCCACTATCACAGCAGGCAGTCCATTCCACACCCTAACCACTCTCTGAGTAAAGAACCTACCTCGGACATCCCTCCTATATCTCCCGCCCTGAGCCTTATAGTTATGCCTCCTTCCTCTTCATGTCTTTGGTATTTAATGAACTTACTCTACCTTAACTCAGGAAAGCCTGGTTAAAGTGGCCCATTTTTAAGCATAACTATTTGTAGAATCATAGAATCCCTGCACTGCAGAAGGAGGCCATTCAGCCCAGCGAGTCTGCACCGACCCTTTGAAAGACCCCACCCAGGCCCAATTCCCCCATCCTATCCCCGTAACCCCTCCGAACCAGTACATTCCTGGACGCTAAGGGGCAATTTATCATGGCAATCCACCTAACATTCACATCCTTGGACTGTGGAAGGAAACCGGACACGGGTAGAAAGTGCAAACTCCACAGTCACCTAAGGCCGCAATTGAACCCGGGTCCCTGGCACTGTGAGGCAGCAGTGTTTACCACTGTGCCGCCCAATCTGGGTCTGGAAAAGATATCCAAGGAAAAGGGAACCTTGTTACATTGAATCTTTGTTGCGACCAACAGAATGTGCGTTGATTAAAGACACAGATCCAGTCATTCCTCCTCACTCGGGTTTGTGATATTTGGCGGGTCTCCTTCACAAAAATACATGAGTGTACAAGCTGGATTTTTATGACAGTGGATGATCATTTCCTTGTCACCATTGCTAGGGGTAGTTTTCAATTCAACATTTATAAAATGACCATGGTGGGATCTGAATCACTGCCCCTGCCCGCCCCACCCAGAGCATCAGACGGTACCGTGACCATTATCCCAACATCTCGCCAGATAGGGAGATGTACCACCCACAGATGCTGACAGATCTGCTGAGATGTCTCTGGATTGAATTCTATTTGCCATTTTTCTTCCCACCCGATCAGTCAGACAGGATATCTGCCTGCAGACTACAGCATCCTTCCTCACTATAAATCACAACAAATTTTTGTATCATCTGGAAACTTTTTAATCATTCCTCCACTTTTAAATGTATATCATTGACATATACCCTGATAAGGAGCTGGAACTGAGCTGTGTGAAACCCCACTAGAAACAGCCTTCCAGTAACACAAATGTGCAGATATCTAGACACAGTCCAAAGATGTGCAGGGGAGGTGGATTGGCCATGCTAAATTGCCCCTCCATTGGAAAAATGAATTGGATACTCTAAATTTATTAAAAAGATAAATATTTTTTTTAACGTTTGGGGAGTGGAAAAAGGACTTATTTTTGGAGGATTGGTTTGCTGATTGGGGGGAGCCGAGGGAGAAGACAGGCATTGGTGGGATGGATGTGTTCAGGTACTGCCAGGTGCATGACTGAGTCCAGCAGAGTTCCCGGCATTCCCAGTGGCACAGCCGTCTACTTTCCTGGAGAGAATTATTTAATATGTAGGGTTGGAGGAGGGCAGCACCTCCAGGATATGCAGACGGTTCATGGGCGGGGGGGGGGGGGGGGGGGGGGTCTCGGTGGGGGGGGGGGGGGGGGGGTGTCCCATTTTGGAGGAGGTGTGGAGTGAGTCTCTCTGGAGGGTGAATGCTACGTCATCATGTGCGAGGTTAAATTTGATACAATTTAAGGTGGTGTTCAGAGCACATCTCACCTAGGCCAGAATGAGTCAGTTTTTTGAGGGGGTTGAGGATAGGCACAGCCGGTTATCGAGGGGGTCTGCGAAGCATACGCACATGTTCTGTTCCTGGCCCAAGTTGGTGGGTTTTTGGAGGCCATTTGTTAAACACCATATCAGCAATTTTAAATGTGAATTTGGAGCCCTGCCCATTAGTAGCGATATTTGGGGTGTCAGACCAGCCAAACTGAGGACAGGGTGATGGTGGATGCTTTGGCTTTTGCCTCATTGCTGGTTCGACAGCGGATCCTGCTGAGTTGGAGACAGGTGGCACCCATTGCCAAAGCATGGCTGGGTGATTTAATGGAGTTCTTGTATCTCGAGAGCGTTACGTTCGTGGTGAGGGGAGCGACTCATGGGTTCTATCTGAGATGGTGTCCTTTTATATTGCATTTAAGGATCTGGTCATTGTTAGCTGTTAGTGGGATTTCTGTTTTTGATCAGTTGAAGTTTGTTGAGGGTGTTGATACATGATTTGATTTATATTTTGTATAAAATGCTAAAAACCTAATAAACTATTTTTTTAATGTTTAATTGTGGTTTAACAGAGGTATTTTCAATTATGATATATTTCTTTTGAATCATTCTGCTTTATAGATGCTACAAGTCCAAAATCTTACATACCCGACAAGACAGCGTGATAAATTTACATCTATGTTTTGCTATGAATTTTATTGTGTGGCTTTTATTGCAGTACTCAGTAGAAGTAACACTCCACAGAGGAAACCGATATGCTTTAGGATGAGACCAACTTGAATTGTGTGATTGATACTCCACCAAGTAACTTCAGATGCAAAGATTTTCTGTCTCTTACCTGCCTTTGCATATTCAGATGCTGCACTGTCATAATCAGGTTTCCACTTCAGAAATCCTGTTTTCAAACTGAAAATAAATGAGGATCAATTACATGAATCTTATTCCATGTACTTTAACATATTTTCTCAGCTGCAAAAGCAGGTTTACATTAGATTGTAGTAAAATACATACACTGATTCTTTTAGCGATATTAACGATCTGGACTTGCGTATAATTTCAAACTTTGTAGATGACACAAATCTCAGAAATATAGTGAACAATGAGGAGGAGAAAAAAAGACTTCAGGAGAAGGTAGATAAGACTGGTGAATTTGGGAGAAGCATGGCAGATGAAATTCAGTACAGAGAAATGTGAAGTGACATGTTTTGACAGGAATAATGAGGCAATATGAACTAAACGATTCAATTTTACAGGGTTTGCAGGAACAGAAAGATCCGGGGGGGTCATGCTCAAAAATCATTGGTGATAGGTCACATTGAGAAGGCTATTAAAATGCATATGGGATCCATGGCTTCATTCATAGAGAAATAGAGTACAAAAGGAAGTAAGTTACACTAAACCTTTATAAAATACTGGCTCAGTCTCAATTGGAATTTTATATTCAATTGTGGGCACCACACTTTAGGGAAGGATATAAAGGCCTTAGACAGGGCGGAGAGGAGATTCACTAGAATGGCAATTATACTTCAGTTATGTAGGGAGACTGGAGAAAGCAGAGGTTGTTCACCTTAAGGCAGAAAAGGTTAAAAGGAGTTTTGGTAATGATAAGCAAAGTCTTGAATGACTTTGATACAGTAAATAAGGAGAAACTGTTTACAGTGGCAGAACGCTTAGTAATCAGAAAAAACAGGTTTTAAAATGATTGGCAAAAGATTGATATGAAAAAAGCCTTTTTGTTTTTATACAGCGAGTGATCACGAATGCACTGCCTGAGCGAGTGGTGGAAGCAGATTCAATAGTAACATGCAAAAGAGAACAATTACTGGAAGGAGAAAAAAGTACAAGACTCTGGGAATGAGTAGCAGGGTGGGATTAATTGGATAGCTCTAACACAGACACAATGAGCTGAAAGCCCTTCATTTCACCGTTAATGCGCCATTAAATGACTTAACCTAGAGTGGTGAGCCTGTGGAATTCGCTATCACAGAAAGTAGTTGAGGCCAAAACATTGTTAGCGGGATTTTCTGGTCCGCCAGCCACATGTTCCTCAGCCCTCACCAGCCACGGGATTCTCCATTGTGGCCACCCCATACGACCGGGAAACCTGCAGGGGTGGGTGCGCTGTCGGCACAACGGAGAATCCCGCATTGTATGTTTTGAAGGAGTTAGATATAGCTCATGGCGAAAGGGGTCAAAGGGTATGGGGGAGGGAGGATCGTGGGGAGGCAGGAACACGCTTTTTAGTTGGATGCTCAGCCATGATCATAATGAATGGTGGAGCAGGTCAAAAGGCCTCCTCCTGCTCCTATTTACTATGTTTCTTTGTTTCAAATTGAACCTCTCCACCTTTCTCTTCTTGGAAGTGTCAATTTTGGTTCCGTTACACTCCTGTGAAGCACCTCCATATTAAAAATAAAGCATTATGTAAAATAAAAGTGTTATTTAATAGATATTTAATTAGAGTTTTATCATTTTTACAGATGACGCAACAAACTTTCAAAACGTAAACTGGTACTATACAGTACAGAAAGACAGGATAATTTCAGAACTATGGTCCTTCAGAACTAGTGCCTCTAATTACACAACAGATCAAAGAGTGGGGGGGGGAAATAAAAGAGGACAAAGCCATACAAATGTGGTAGAATGACAGAACAAGATGCACACCTTTGATTTTAACGAAAATGGTTCACCGAAAATCTTGTAGGGGCAGGTCAGACAGAATGGGTCCTATAAACTGGAGGTGGGGGTCCCATACTTTACAGAATGTATCTGACTTAGGACGCAATGTATCTGGCTTGGGACACAGAAGTCAGGAATTCCATAGGAAATAATCCATAACCGATGTCAGAGGTAGGTTATTTACACAGAGTAGTGGGTGTGTGGAATGCACTGCCAGCAGAGGTTGGGGAGTCAGAGTCATTAGGGACATTTAAGCGACTCTTGGACAGGCACATGGACAGCAGTAAATTGAAGAGGTGTAGGTTAGGCTAATCTTAGATTAGGATACATGGTCGGCACAACATTGTGGGCTGAAGGGCATGTACTGTGCTGTACTGTTCTATATTCTATAACTACTTCATGCTAATTTTGAATCAAAGGATATTTGTCACTAATTCAGGAATAAAGGATCTTTTTCTGAGCTGCAAATGTTAGGATGGGATACAACCTTTTTTCATTAGCGCAATAATTCTCCTGTCTGGAAGACAAGAATTAATTAATTAATAATAATCTTTATTGTCATAAGTAGGCACACATTAACACGGCAATGAAGTTACTGTGAAAAGCCCTTAGTCGCCATATTCCAGCGCATGTTCGGGTACACAGAAGCAGAGTTCAGAATGTCCAAATTACCGAACAGCACATCTTTCGGGACTTGTGGGAGGAAACCCACGCAGACACAGGGAGAAGGTGCAGACGCCACACAGACAGTGACCCAAGCTGGGAATTGAACATGGGACTCTGGAGCTGTGAAGCAACAGTGCTACCCACTGTGCTACCGTTCTTTCCTTAGGAATAAAGATCAAATTCCAAGGCCCTGCCAAACATCCTTTCAAGTTCCTTAACTACACCAAACCAGTAGGATTGAATCTTTTTTTTTTGAAAAAGTATTTTATTACAAACTTGTATCAAAGCAGGTGACAGCAAGTAAACACCCCGGGAAACATACTTCCCAACAATCAACTATACAGTCTGTACAGATTGTTCCCTTTTTCACCCGCTCACTCATTCTCGCCCGAGTCTTATGCACCTGTGCACCACCTTAAACTGTATCAGCTTCATCCTTGCACAAGAGGAGGTCCCGTTTACCCTCCACAGTGCCTCACTCCATACTCCGCGATTAATCTCCATTCTCAACTCCGCTTCCCATTTCTCCTTATCTTCACGGCCTGCTCACCTCCGTGCTCCCCCAGCTACTTATATATATCTCTAATTTTTCCCTCCCCTTCCACATCCGGAAGCAGCAGTCGCTCCAGCAGGGTGTATCACAGCAACCTAGGGAAAGCCCTCCAGACCTTTCACGCAAAGTCCCTAACCTGCAGATATAGAACATAGAACAGTACAGCACAGAACAGGCCCTTCGGCCCTCGATGTTGTGCCGAGCAATGATCACCCTACTCAAACCCACGTATCCACCCTATACCCGCAACCCAACAACCCCCCCTCTTAACCTTACTTTTTAGGACACTACGGGCAATTTAGCATGGCCAATCCACCTAACCCGCACATCTTTGGACTGTGGGAGGAAACCGGAGCACCCGGAGGAAACCCACGCACACACGGGGAGGACGTGCAGACTCCACACAGACAGTGACCCAGCCGGGAATTGAACCTGGGGCCCTGGAGCTGTGAAGCATTTATGCTAACCACCATGCTACCGTGCTGCCCACCTGAACTCACTACCCCTCGGCAGCTCTACCCTCTCCCTTAGCTCCTCCAGACTGGCGAACCCTTCCTCCAAATAAAAATCCTTCACCTTGACCAGCCCCACTTCCCTCCACCTCCTATATACATTATCCCCACCCCCCGGCTCAAACGCACAATTCCCGCACAGCGGCGTTAGCACCAACATCCAGTCCATCCTAAAATGCCTCCTCAGCTGATTCCATATTTTTACCGTGGACTGCACCACTGGGCTCCCTGAATACCTACTCAGAGCAATTGGCAATGCTCATGTCACCATAGCTCTCAAACTAGATCCCTTACAAGATTCAATAGGATTGAATCTTGACACAGGGCTAGACGCAGCGTAGGTAATCACCCTCATCCATCCGGCACTTTATTGGGGAAATAGCAGGATCAAATGTGTCTCTCAAGCTTGGTGTAAGTAATATGAAAATGGTGTAGTATCGTGAACCAAGTCTCTTTCAATAATAATAATTGTATTATTATGGTGTAGTATCGTTGAACTAAGTCTCCTTCATTCTGTTACATACCAAAATGTTATTGGTGTAATCCCATATACTAAACTTGTCTCTTAATATTAGTTGTCAAGTGTCTTTTCAAAGGCTGCAACGTACCCAATATATTCACACAGGATCAAGAACACCAAGTATCATAAAACTTGCTAATTAACTGTTTACGCTCTGCAGAAGTCAGGATTTTTTCCATTGGGGAAAATGTGTCCCGAAGTGTCTAGATGCATAGTTGTCTCATTCAGGATAAAGTCTCTAAGTTGCAAATACTTCAAAAAGGAATATCTCAGACGAACAAATTGCTGTCATAGCTCCTCAAAAGATGACAAGGAGACACCACTAAACGTATCTCCCAGCCTACAAATGCTTCTATCTCTTCAAATATCAAATCCATGGTCCATAAAACCTGGTGGAAAGTCCATGTTGCCCTGAATGGGAGAGAGAGAGCAGAGGTCAGTTTAGATCTCCCTCCTAATTGAAGGCTTATCTTCACGCTCTAAGAGTGTTAATAATGATAAGATTCTCATATCTAGCAGTGCCCGATCTCAAGTCCCTGCTAAACAACAAGGCCTGTAAAGGATACACCAACTGGCCTGCTTCAATATCGAGCCAAATGGAGATGGGGTCCTTTCTAACCCAAACCCTTATGAATCTAAGGTGAGAGGCTAATTGGTACATTCTAATATTCAGCACCCCCAATCCCCCCTTAGCTTACTATTGGCAGAGAATGAAGTGAAGTAAACCTACCCCTCCCAGTCCCGATTTAACTTTTAAGTGCTCGTCGTTCAAATAAGCTTCCTGTACAAGGCTGTGTCCACTTTCTCCTTTTTAAAGAAGGAAAGGATCTTTTCCTTTTAATATGATGAATTCTCCACACATTCCAGGAGCATTGTTTTAAAGCTACCGCCATTGCACAATCCACCAGAAGAAATATAGGATAGGATTTTCACAGCACATTCAAGCATGTACCAAAACATACCTCCCCATCTCAAGTCACACCACACCAGAGGCACCACAAAGTCCTTACCTGTCTATACCACTGCAGGATCCAGTCAACACCTTACAAACCCCAACACAACCAAAGTACAAAATAATCACGACCACTAAGATGATATTCCTCAACACAAGTAAGGGCCATAAGGTTAACCCTACAGCCATGCTATCATTACCATCAAGAGGCATACTCCAATGCAGAGAGGAAAAAAAACAAGAGAGTAGAAGTTATGTCCCCACCACATTTTGGGCCCACCCATGAAGACATAAACCCCTCACCCACCTCCTGGCAATGGTGCAATTCGATTCTACATGATTAAAAAAAAGAATACAGTTTTACTATCCATAAAAGTATGGATAAGAGGAGAAAACGACAGGTAACTAACGTGCGGCACAAATACCATAAATGAAGGTCCCTGAAATTCGTATGGATAGAGCATGCATAGTGCTCAATTGTTAACACCTCCCAATAAACATGATATATGACAATATAAGAACAGATAAAAGATATTATAAGAAAGTTCAAATATTTCAATGTGCTGCAGACAGAGTGTAAATCCTCGCCTTCTATGAACTTTACGAAGGCCAAGGCACTAACCGGATTGTCAAAAGACTTAATGGAGTTGTCGAATATCACCCTCGGTGTCGCATGGATAAAGCAGAGCATAATTCACTCCAGCTGTCTGGAGCTGTTTTCTGACTTCATTGAAGTGTCTACACTTTCCTGTGTCACTGCTGAGAAGTCCTGGAAAAATTAGATCTTCGTCCCCTCATGGAACCAGATCCTGCCACGTCTCACTGACCCAGAGCCTTCTGCCGATCTTTGAAGTTGTGAAAGCAAATCAATATGGGTCTGGCATATTGATTGCCCCAGCCTCCAATACAACAAACAATGTGCCCTTTCCCGTTCTAGCACTTTTGAAATGCCCAGTTTTCACATCCAGCTTAAGGAAACACGATAGCCAGCTCTCAAAGAGGTTCTTCCCCTCTACTCCTTCTGGCCGGCCAATGGCCTGGACATTCTTCCTCCTGCCTCGGTTCTCCAGGATTTCTGACATACCACGTAACTTGTGGCAGACCGATGGCCTGGACATTCTTCCACTGGCCTCGGTTCTTCAGATCTCCTCCAGGATTTCTGACATACCATGCTGCTTCTGGCAGACCGATGACCTGGACCTTCTTCCTCTGGCCTCGGTTCTCCAGGATTTCTGATGAGTCAAGAGCCTGCTTGAGGATCAGGTCACCACATTGAGATGACGGCTCCACTCCCGTTGCATCCGACTACCCCTTTTTATCACTAGCTGATTTCACATGCCAACAAGGACCTTTCAATTGGCTCCTTATTTTCCTGATGTTTAGCTGGAAGTGCTTTTCATTCAGAGCGTGAGGAAGTCAGTCTAAAGAGACACAGGGTTTTTGTTTTCGGAAAATGTTTTTGTGATGCAATTTCAAATAGTTCAAGATTTGGAAGCACTTTCCCTATGGAGGAATATTTTGTCAGAAGAAGCCCAATCATTGATTTTTCTGAGACAATGAAAATAATTGCAAGATTTGGATTACAGTGGGCATCTGCTTCTTCGTAGGGAAGCACAAGATGACCCTCCAACTTGCTTTGTTATAACTTTTACTATTGCGGAGCAGGGAATAAAGTAATTGGCTTGAAAGGCTATATGTATATATCATCAGTGCATATTTCTTCACTTACTTTTGCTTATACATGCTCTGCTTCACCTGGATTTCCTTATCCTAGACCTTCGGAACAGATTTGCCTGTCTCCGTGTGAGCAGAGAATGATGCAGGGTATGTGAAGTTTTACGGAGAATTAAGGGCAGCCACAGTGGTTAGCACTGCTGCCTCGCAGTGCTAGGGACCCGAGTTCAATTCCGGCCTTGGGTCACTATGTATGGAGTTTGCACGTTTTTTCCATGTCTGCGTGGGTTTCCTCCGGGCGCACCGGTTTCCTCGCACAGACCAAAGATGTGCGGGCATGGTGGATTATCTATGCTAAATTGCCCCTTAAGTGTCCAGGGATGTGCAGGTTAGGTTATGGGATAGAGTGGGGTGGACATGGTTAGAGTACTCATTTAAAGGGTCGGTGCAGAATCGATGGGCCGAATGGCCTCCTTCTGCACTGTAGGGATTCTATGATTCCTCGGCATTTTTCCACCAGCACTCAACTAAAAGTCTTCTTGGGACATACAATAACTCCCAGTTTAGGCAAGCATTAATAAATGAATGGAAAAGCTGCTCATGGAAATGCTGCTATTCCTACGCCTGCATCAAGTGATCCCAATAGAAGTGTTTTTAAAATCAAAAGATGAGAAAAATTAACGCTTGTAGGAACTAAACTGTAATCCATGCCATTTCTGGAAGTTTGGGTGCTAAACCTAAAAATAAGTGGATCACAAATCACCATCTGCACAAATGCTGCTCATCTAGCTTAACAGCCATAATATCGTTCACAATTCAGTTCTTAAAGCCCTTTTTACCTGGTGTGGCCTGCTTCAATTTTCAGACCTAGAGATTGAGAAGGGCTGTTTAAGTGGTGTTACAGTACTGGTGAATTACAACAACCAGTTTAATTAGTAAGAAAAATTTGGGAAAATTAAAAACCTTATGGATTTAAATTTCATATATGTAGCCAGGGGCTCCACTACACTATAAAAGCAGAAAATGCTGGAAACACTGAGCAGATTAGACAGCATCTGTGGACAGAAACAGAGTTAACATTTCAGGTTAATGACTGCTCACCAGAAACAGTCTGATCTACTCAGCATTTGCAGTTTTTATTCTGCATTTCCAGCATCTGCAATAATGTTTGTATTCGACTTCACAGCACACACCTACTTGGTCCACGAAGGCAAAAAGTCTCAGTGGCCCTGCAAACATCAGATCATTTGCCAATTATTTTTTGAAGATCCCGGTTGAATTTGCCTCCGCCGTACTCAGAGCACTCCAGATCCTAACCATACTCTGCATTAAACGGTTTTTACTCATGTGACCTTCACTTCTTTTGAAAAACATCTTAAATCGTTACCCCTTGGTTCTCAATTCTTATAAGATCAGAGTAGGCCATTCAGTCCAATAAGCCTGCTCTGCAATTCAATAAGATCATGGCTGATCAGATTTTTGCCTTAACTCCACTTTTTGCCTGCTTCCCCCCACCATGGTGGTTAGCATCAATGCTTCACAGCTCCAGGGTCCCAGGTTCGATTCCCGGCTGGGTCACTGTCTGTGTGGAGTCTGCACGTTCTCCCCGTGTGTGCGTGGGTTTCCTCCGGGTGCTCCGGTTTCCTCCCACAGTCCAAAGATGTGCGGGTTAGGTGGATTGGCCATGCTAAATTGCCCGTAGTGTAAGGTTAATGGGGGAGTTGTTGGGTTACGGGTATACGGGTTACGTGGGTTTAAGTAGGGTGATCATTGCTCGGCACAACATCGAGGGCCGAAGGGCCTGTTCTGTGCTATACTGTTCTATAATGAAGCATACTGTGTCCTGGGCTTTATTAATAAGGGCATAGAGGACAAGAGCAAAGAGGTGTTGCTGAACTTATACATGACACCACTTAGACCTCAGCTGTAATATTATGTGCAGTTCTGGATGCCACACTATAGAAAGGTTATGAACGCATTGGAGAGTGTGCAGAAGAGGTTTCCAAGAATAGTTCCAGGGATGAGAAACTTCAGTTATGAGGATGGATTGGAGAAGTTGAGGCTGTCCTTGGAGAGGAGGCTAGGAAAAGATTTAATAGCAATGTTCAAAATCATGAGGGGGCTGACCAGAGTAGATAGGGAGAAATGGTTCCTGCTCGTAAAAGGATCGAGAACAAAACTGAGAATTGCAAATGAGATGTGAGAAAAAAGCCTTTTCACACGATGAGTGGATTGGGTCTGGAAGTGTGGTGAAGGCAGGTTCAATCGAGGAATTTAAGAGGGTATTGGACGATTATTTGAAATGAAACAGCATGCAGGAGGACGAGGAAAAGGCAGGTGAATGGCAATAAGTCATAATGTTTATTTGGAGAGCTGGTACAGACACAATAGACCAAATGGCTTCCTTCTGCATCGCAACAATTCTATTATTCTAGCCTCCACTGCTCTCCAAGAAAGAGAATTCCACAGACCCCTTGAGAAAAGAAATCCCACCTCATAGAATTCCTACAGTGCAGAAGGAGGCCATTTGGTGCAAAAGTCTGCACCGACCCTCTGATAGAGCTCTCTATCGAGATCCACTTCCCCACCAACCCAACCCTTATCCCTGTAACCCAACCTGCATATACCTGCACATAAGGGGCAATTTAGCATGACCAATCCACCTAACCTGGACTGTGGAAGGAAACCGGAGCATCTAGTGGAAACCCACACAGACAAAGGGAGAATATTCAACTACCACACAGACAAGGCTGGAATCGAACCCGAGTGGCTGGTACTATGAGGCTCCAGTGCTAACCACTGTGTCACTGTGCCACCCAGCTCCATCTTAAATGTATCTTTAAATTTGCCCCCCTACCGTTCTAAATTCCCCAATGAGGGCCAACGTCCTCCTCAGCATCTACCGAGACCCCTTATGATTTTGAAAACATCTATTAAAAAGCCTCTTCAGCTTTTCTCCAAGGGGAACAGCCCCAACTTCCCCACTTATCCAGCTGAAGTTCCTCATCCCTGTATATAATATTTATAATTACAAATAACTCATAAAGGTATGCTGCATATCTGAAATGATAAAGGATGATTTTAAGAACTGATGCCAGTAGTTAACACTTCGATTGAAATGGAAATGTAGGCTTCAAATGAAGTTACTGTGAAAAGCCCCTCGTCGCAACATTTCAGCGCCTGTTAAGGAAGGCTGGGACAGGAATTAAATCGTGCTGCTGGACTGCCTTGGTCAGCTTTAAAAGCCAGCTCTTTAGCCCTGTGCTAAACCAGCCCCTTGGATACTAAGTGGTGTCAAAAATGATTGAAAGCATTTAAGGACTTATTTGTAATGCACCAGTTCCATAAACAGGATTGGCCGCAGGTTTTGTAGCAGAACCTAATAATTTTTTTTCACTGATCAGTATTGATGTTGCTGGACAGAAACCAGGAAACATGCCAACCCGCAAAGGGTACCGGGGGTTGTAGTGCGTCAGCTGATACGGGCCAGCAGCAGCCAGCGAGGAGAGGACTACAACACCCAGAATGCTCCGTGTGACCCCCAGAAGGTCAGGAAGGCGGTCGCGCGAGTCACTTCAGTTAAAGGCCTGGCGTCACCTCATTGAACATTGTAACAGGGAGGGAAATATAAAAAGATTCACCGCTGTCGTTGGCTTACTTACTATTTTTCGGCTGCCGCTATGTGTTCCAATGCCTCGTTGATTTTCTGAGCCATTCGCCTCACCCTTCACGAAATCTCGCACTTTCTTTTCCGTTTGGAAATAAGATTGGGGGAAGGAACAGAAAACAACTTATCTGCGTGCGGAAAGACTTTTTACCCTCCCCTCCTGAAAAAATGACAGGCGAAGAGCGATATTGCTAGTCTTGCCCAGACCTGCTGTCCGCCCCCCTCCCTCTTGTCTCGGCCGGCTAGACTCGCTTAAACCGACAAGATGTAGGAACGGCCGTCTGACCACAATGCGCAGGCGCGCCCCCGGCTTTCCTTCCAGCCGCGCAGGCGCGTCTCCCCACCCGCATTACTGCCCACCCGCATTCCTTCCAGCCGCGCAGGCGCGTCCGCCCACCCGCATTCCTTCCAGCCGCGCAGGCGCGTCAGCCCCAGCTGCCTTTGGGTAGTTCCCCTAGCTGTGATAGAGTAGATCCGATTTACCCAACTTTTTGGTCACGTTTCAAATGTTTCCTCACTCGGAGAGGTCGATAAACTAGTTTCGGAAAGACAAAATTTGGCACAAATTGTGTGGGGAGGTAGTCGTATTGTCATTGGGCGAGTAAGCCAGTGACCCAGAATCGTGCTGTGGGAATCTGGGTTCGAATCCCACCATGGCAGATGGGGAAATTCAAATTCAATTTTAAAAATCTGACTGTGGTGATATGCATCACTGTAAATACACAAGGGGTTAATGTAAATACATACAGCTAATGAACACATAGAATAGGACACAATCAATGGGCAGTCAAGACACCCAGAGGTGACATTACCACAAGGGGGAATTACACAACCCATATATAAGGACAGGGCACCCATACTCTTTTTGTTTCCACAGGCAACACTCAGAGAGTAGGACAGGGACAGATCAGAACCATCACACCCACCACGTGGCTGAGAGCAGACTGGTTAGTTAGACTGAGTTACTATAGCTAGATTAGCAGGAGAGTCAAACTCATAGAGAACTGAACGGCCTACATCTACAAGGTTATGCAGGAGGCGGAGGAGGCATCAGTGTGAGGAGCTGAAAGCTAAGTGGGAGGGGGAACTGGGGGAACAGATCGAAGACGGGACATGGGCAGATGCTCTGGAGAGGGTTAATTCTTCCTCCTCGTGTGCGCGGCTTAGCCTCATCCAGTTCAAGGTGCTGCACCGGGCCCACATGACTGGGACGAGGATGAGTAGGTTCTTTGGGGGTGAAGACAGGTGTGTCAGGTGCTCGGGGAGTCCAGCGAACCATGCCCATATGTTCTGGGCATGCCCGGCACTGGAGGAGTTCTGGAAGGGGGTGGCGAGGACGGTGTCGAGGGTGGTGGGATCCAGGGTCAAGCCAGGCTGGGGACTCGCGATTTTTGGGGTTGGGGTAGAGCCGGGAGTGCAGGAGGCGAAATAGGCCGGTGTGCTGGCCTTTGCGTCCCTAGTAGCCCGGCGAAGGATGTTGCTACAATGGAAGGATGCGAGGCCCCCAAGCGTGGAGACCTGGATCAATGACATGGCGGGTTTCATTAAGCTTGAGAAGGTCAAATTCGCCCTGAGAGGGTCGGTACAAGGGTTCTTTAGGCGGTGGCAACCTTTTCTCGACTTTCTGGCTCAACGATAGGGTACAGGGACAGTAGCAGCAGCAACCCGGGGGGGGAGGGGGAGGGAAAAGGGGGGGGGGGGGGCGGTCAATGACTATGTTTGTTTATTTAATTTTAATTTATTTTTAAGTTCTTTTGTTGTTCATTGGGGGTGGGGGGGATGGGATACATATGGTCTGGGGGTGTTACAGTTATTATGGGTTATTTTGTTGCATTTCATTGCTTGTCGTTATGTTTTATATTTTCTGTAAAAAATTCCAATAAAAATTATATTTAAAAAAAAACTGAACGGCCTACATATGACTCCAAATCCACAGCAATGTGGTTAATTCTTCAGTGCCCTAAGGGATGGACAATAAATGCTGGCCCTGCCAGCAATGCCCACATCCCATCAATAAATAAAACAAAAATCAAACATGAACTTTTTTTAAACTGAGCTGTGAAAAGAAACTATTTGCTCAGCAAAATAAAGTGATGCAATAAGTAAAGCAGAGTATTAGAGTAAGAGGATGAGAGTCGGTATTTCTGGCTCATTGCCAGGCTCAGCGTGCTCACTTAGTCATCCTTATCTACAGAGAGTTCATGATAGCGTATATGGGAGAGGGTGAAAGAGAGCCCTGATACTGGGAGTGAGCTAGATTCTGCCTCCACATACACACTCCTGTCAAAAGCATACACACTCAGCCCCCCCCCCCACAACTCTCTCCACCCCTCCACGCACTCTGTAACCCTCTCTATGCCTCAACACCTCTACCCCTTTGCACTCTCTTCCCCCAACTCCTTCCCCCACACTCCCCCCACATTCCCTCTCCCACACACTCACTCCCCATCCTCTCACTTTCTCTCCTCCCACACTCTCTATCCCCCCACATTCTCTATCCCTCCACACTCTCCATCCCCCCAGGGGCTGGTTTAGCTCACTCAGCTAAATCGCTGGCTTTTCAAGCAGGCCAGCAGCACGGTTCGATTCCCGTACCAGCCTCCCCGGACAGGCGCCGGAATGTGGCGACTAGGGGCTTTTCACAGTAACTTCATTGAAGCCTACTCGTGACAATAAGCGATTTTCATTTCATTTTTCATTTCACACTCTCCCCCATACTCACTATCCCCCCCACACTCACTACCCCCCACACTTACTACCCCCACTCTATTCCCCCCACACACTCTCCCCCAACACTTCCTCCCCAACATGCTCACTCCCCATCCCCTCACTCTCTCTCCCCCACAATCTCTCCCCCACACTCTCTATTCCCCCGCACGCACTATCCCTCCCACAATCACTAACCCCCACTATATTCCCCCCACACTCTCTCCCCCACACCCTCCCCCACATACTCACTCCCCATCACCTCACTCTTTCGCTCCCCCACACTCTCTCCCCCAATCCCATACTACCTTCCACTCTGCCTCCCCCCACCCTCTCCACTCCCCATTCTCTGAACCCCCCCACACTCTATATCCCACTCCCTCCCCCACTCTCTCCCCGACGCTCTTTCCCCCACTCTCCCTCGCCCCACTCTTTCTACCCCCCACTTCTTCCTCCCACTCTCTCCCCCCAATTCTGTCTCTCCCAGCAACACTCTCCCACACAAGCTCTTTTCCAACCTAGTTCACATTCTCTCCCCCTCCCACACTCTCGCCCCCTGCCGCACACTCTCTCCCCTCTGCCCAACTCTCCCTCCCGCCCCACTCTCCCTCCCCCTCACCACTCTCTCTCCCCTCCAACCCCATTCTCCATTCCAACCCAACTCTTTCTCCCCCTTTCAGTCTCACTCCCCCCACCCCCCCCACCCCCCCCCCCCCCCCCCCCCCCCCCCCACCGTCAGCCCAACTCTCTCTCCCTTTTAGCAGGGTAGGGATCAGCAACCCCACAGTGAGGATAGTACGGTGGAACATGCAAGGTCTGAATGGTCTGGTTAAACGGTCTTGGTTGTTCGTGCACCTAAAACATTTGAAGGCAGATGTGGTTTTCTTTCAGGAGACACACCTATGGATGAAGGACCCCACGCAGTTAAGGAATGGGTGGGACAAACATTCCATTTGGGATTTGACTCAAAGTTGAGGGGGGTTGCAATCCTGTTTATCAAAATGGTGGCATTTGTGGTGGCCAGGGAGGTGTGGGACCGGGGGGCGGGGGTGGGGGCGGTGGTGGGTGGGGGGAAGGGTTTGTGTTGTTGAGTTTGTTCCTGGCCTGGACATCGGTTGTTTTAGTTAATGTATATGCGCCCGACCCATGGAGGTTTAGGCAGCCGACGGGGAGGGAGTTATCTTTCTACTCGCATGTGCGTAAAGTGTACTCCCGGATTGACTTTTTCATTTTGAGCAGGGATCTGCTGGCGGGGATGGTGGACGCGGGGTATTCGGCCATCACTATTTCGGATCATGCCCCACATTGGGTGGAACTGCAAGTTAGTGAGGAGAGCTTCCAGCGCCCGCCATGGCGATTGGACGTGGGCTTGTTGGCTGACGAGGCGGTGTGCGAGAGAGTAAGGAAGTGAATGCAGAACTACCTGCAGGTCAACGACATGGGGGAAGTCTTAGCAGCGATGGTCTGGGAGGCGCTGAAGGCGGTGGTGAGAGGAGAGCTAATTTCGATCCGAGCTCATAGGGACAGGACGGATAGGGCAGAGACGGACCGACTGATTAATGAAATTCTACAGATAGATTGGAGGTATGCAGTGACCCCGGGGTGGAACTGTTAAGGAAACGTTGAGGCTGCAGGCTGAGTTTGCGATACTGTCCACGGGCAAGGCAGTGAAGCAGTTTAGAAAGGTGAGGGGGATGTTTTATGATTATGGGGAGAAGGCCAGCAGAATGCTGGCACAGCAGTTTAGGAAGAGGTAGGCGGCCAGGGGAATAGATAAGGTGGTTGATGGGGATGGGAACCTGGCAGGGGATTCGGCTGGGTTAAGCAGGTCGTTCAGGGACTTTTACAGCGAACTCTATCACTCTGAATCCCCCACGGGGCCTGAGGAGATGAGACACTTTTTGGACGGGCTAACCTTCCCAAGGGTGGGCAGGGAGCTGGTGGATGGGTTGGGGACTCCGATCAGGGCCAAAGAAATATCTGAGGATTTGAAGGCAATGCAGTCGGGTAAAGCCCTGGGGCCGGACAGGTTCCCGGTGGAATTCTGCAAGAAATTCTCGGGGATACTGGAGCCGTTGCTGGTCAAGGTTTTTAACGAGGTGCGGGATAGAGGGATTCTGCCCCCGACGATGTCACAGACCACCATTTCGTTAATATTGAAGCGGGACAAGAACCCGGAGCTGTGTGGGTCCTATTGGCCGAACTCACTGCTTAATGTGGACGCTAAGCTGCTGGCCAAAGTTTTGGCCTCCAGGATTGAAGACTGTGTGCCTGTGGAGGACCAAACCGGATTTGTCAAGGGTAGGCAGTTGGTGGCCAATATAAGAAGACTGCTCAACGTGATTATGATGCCCCTGGAGAGCAGGGAAGTTGAGGTAGTTGTGGCCATGGATGCAGAGAAGGCGTCCGACCGGGTGGAGTGGGACTATCTATAGGAGGTGTTGGGACGGTTTGGGTTCGGTAGGAGCTTTATTGACTGGGTTAGGTTGCTGTACCAGGCCCCAGAGGCTAGTGTAAGGACAAACAGGGTGACTTCGGACTATTTTAGGCTGCACCGGGGGACAAGACAGGGATGTCCCCTCTCCCCACTGCTGTTTGCGTTAGCCATAGAGCCGCTGGCAATTGCTCTTAGAGCTTCAAGGGGCTGGTTGTGTGTGTGGGGGGGGGGGGGGGGTGGGGGGGGGGGGGGGTGGAACATAGGGTATCGCTGTATGTGGATGACCTGCTCCTATATGTAACAGATCCAGGGGCAGGGATGGGGAAGATCATGGCGATTCTGGGGGAATTTGGCCGGTTTTCAGGATACAAACTGAATATGACAAAGAGCGAGATGTTTGTAGTCCAGGCAAGAGGTCAGGAGGGTCGGCTGGGGGAGTTACCGTTTAGGTTAGTGGGGGAGAATTTTAGATATCTGGGGATACAAGTAGTGCGCGACTGGGGCAGTTGCATAAGCTGAACTTGTCCCAGTTGGTCGAGCAGATGAGGGGCGAGTTTCGGAGATGGGATGTGCTACCGTTGTCGCTGACTGGGAGGGTGCAGACGGTTAAGATGACGGTCCAGCCGAGATTTTTAGTTGTGTTCCAATGCCTCCCGATTTTCATCCCGTGGTCCTTTTTTAAAAGGATTAACAAAATCATTTTGGGCTTTGTCTGGACGGGTAAGTCCCCACGGGTGAAGAAGGTGATGCTCGAGAGGAATCGGGGAGAGGGGGGCTTGCCCTGCCAAATTTCAGTAATTACTACTGGGCTATATTGCTATGATAAGGAAGTGGGTGTTGGAGATGTGGTGGGTTTGGGAGCAGATAGAGACAGCTTCATGCAGGGGCACCAGCTTGGGGGCGTTGATAACGGCACCTCTGCCATTCCCGCCGGATTTGGGGTCAGTGGAGGAGGTACGTTGTAGCAGTGGGTGCATCGGGTTGGTCCCCAATATGTGACAACCACCGGTTTACTCCGGGAAGCTTAGATGGGGGGTTTCGGGTATGGCAAAGAGTAGGAATTGAGAAGATGTGGGACCTGTTCCTGGAAGGGAGCTTCCCTAGCTTTAGGGCGCTGGAGAAGAAGTTTGGGTTGGCAACAGGGAATTACTTCAGATATCTACAGGTGCGGGACTTTCTGCGCAGGCAGATATCATCCTTCCCACTCCTGCCACTAAGAGGGATCCAGGACAGGGTAGTGTCTAGGGGATGGATGGGGGAGGGGAGCGTCTCAGACATCTACAAAGAGCTAATGGGGGTGGTGGAGATGCAGATCGAGGAGCTGAAGCGTAAGCGGGAGGAGGAACTGGGGGGAGAGATAGAGGACGGCCTATGGGCGGATGCGTTGAGCAGGGTCAACACGACCGCTACATGCGCAAGGCTTAGCTTGATCCAATTCAAGGTGGTACACCGGGCGCACATGACAGTGGCCCGGATAAGCAGATTCTTTGGGGTGGAAGGCAAGTGTGTAAAATGTGCGGGTGGACCAGCGAACCATGTCCGTATGTTCTGGGCATGTCCAAACTTAGGGGATACTGGCAGGGGTTTGCGGACATCATGTGCAGAGTATTGAAGACAAGGGTGGGAATGAGTCCAGGGGTAGCGATTTCTGGGGTGTTCAAAAATCCGGGAGTCCAGGAGGAGAAGGAGGCAGATGTTCTGGCCTTTGCCTCTCTGGTAGCCCGGCGACGGACACTGCTAGCTTGGAGGGACTTTAAACCTCCAAAGTCGGAGGCCTGGTTAACCGACATGGCGAGTTTTCTCGGCCTGGAAAAGATTAAGTTCGCCTTGAGAGGGTCAGTGTTCGGGTTCGCCCGGAGGTGGCAACCATTCATCGACTTCTTTGCGGAGAATTAATCGTCAGCAGAGGGGGGCTAGGGTAGCATAGAGTAGGGGGTTAAATAGGCAGACCTTGGAGGGACGGATGTTGGCGGTTGCACTATGAATATTGTTCTTTGTACATTATTTTTATACTGTTGTTGTTTGTAATGCCAAAAATACCTCATTAAAATTGTTTGTTAAAAAAAAATGTATATGCGGCCAACTGGGACAATGCGGACTTTGTGAAGAAGATGTTAGTGTCCATCCCAGACTTAAATTCATATCAACTGATAATGGAGGTCATATAATTGCGTGTTGGACGCTTGGAGGGGTAGACCCAACCCCAAGTTCATGGCCATGTTGGGGAAGACAAAGGAGCTGGGGATATTTATGGATCAGATGGGAAGGGTAGATTTATGGAGGCTTAGGCATCCGGGAGAGAGGGCATATTCCTTCTTCTCCCATGTACATTGGATTTACTCCCGTATTGTTTTTTTTGTGGTGGGGAAGGCAACGCTGTCAGGGATCGGGGTTTGTATAAATCAGAGTCCAGAGAGAAGGACGCGGAAATGGGGCATATTTTGGATGGGTTGGTGTTTCCCGGGGTGGAGAATAGAAAGAGACAGGGATTGGAGGCCATTGGAGTTGCAGGAGATAATGGATTTGTTATAGGCCAGGGTTTAGAGAACACCAAAGTGTATCATGGAGTTCACCTGACCCACAACTTTTAATAGATTGTGGTATGGGGAGCACACAGCCCACTCTACAGGTATGGTACAGCAGAAATGGAAAAGTATTTTTGTTTATTCTATGAACTCAAGTTAACATTTTTTAAAACATACATTGAACATCTCAGTGACCATTAATTCAAATACAACCCCCAGAGAATACGACACTAAGTAACCCTTAAGCTGTCCTTTTAACATCCATAAGACTTTAAAAAAATCCTTTAAACAGAAGCACATCAGGTTAAAGTCACTACTGAGAGCAGTTATTAGTTGTAAATCACCAAGGGATCGATTTACAGTCTTTTGATTACAGAGAGAGAGAGACTAATACCCCTTCTGGCTGTGACTGCAGCTATCCAGCTCTGAAAGCAAAACTAAAACACACCCTGCAGCAAACAGCCTGAAACGAAAGTAAAAAGCTGGCAGACAGCCCAGCTCCACCCACACTCTGACATCACTGATAAACACTCATTTCTTAAAGGTACATTTCTTAAACACCCATTTCTTAAAGGTACTCTCACATGACAGTGTGCATAGGTTTATGCACCGGGGCCAGATGGCTTCCCGGTAGAATTTTACACCGTTTTTGGCAGAGTTGCCCCCCCATCTCCTGGATATATACAACGAGTAGTTGGCACGCGGGGAGTCGCCGGCCACACTTGCGCAAGCTCCAATCCTTTGATCCCAAAGAAAGATAAGGACCCAGCAGAGTGTGGGTCTTAGAGGCCCATCTCCCTGCTGAATACAGATGTGAAGGTATTGGCTAAGGTGTTGGCAAGGCGGTTGGAAGTGTGCGTGCCAAATGTGGTCTCGGTGGACCAAGCAGGGTTGTTAAAGGGCGGCAGTTGTCAAGCAACATCAGGAGGCTGTTGAATGTGGTAATGACTCAGTCAAGGGATAAAGCGCGAGAGGTTATCATAACAATGGATGCCCAGAGGCCTTTGACTGGGTAGAATGGAGGTACATGTTCGAGATCCTGAGGAGGTTTGGTTTTGGACCAATGTTTGTTTCATGAGTGCAGTTGCTCTATGCAGCCGCCACGGTGAGTGCGAGAATGAATGTGATGAATTCAGGGTATTTCAGGCTGTATCGGGGAATATGGCAGGGGTGCCCGCTGTCAGCGTTTTTGTTTGCATTGGCTATTGAGCGGGCGAACCCACACCTAGCACCACATGTCGGTACCCATACCAGCCACCATGTGCCATGGCAACTGAGGCCACCAGCTACCCACTCGCTGGGCCGCATGCGTCGGACTGTCTAACGCTGTTGTTTTCTTCCCCTCCCCCAGGAGAAAGCCGTGCACAACGCTGGGAGCGGGAGAAGACAGGAGGGGGACCGCCGGATCTATGGCCCTAACTGTGGCTGAGCAGAGGCCCCTGGATGTGGTCGGCAGCCCGGAGGAAATGGAGGTCGCCGAGGTGGAGCTCGGCCGCAGGGCAAGGAAGTGAGACCCCGCTTAGTGCGGTTCCCATGGCATGTGTGTCAACCCCCACCCTCATCCTCACACCACCCTCACCCCACACATCACCCACACCCCCATACCACCTCAACACCACCCCACACCATCCTCACCCTACACCACCTCCACCCTCACCATACCCCACTCCCATCCACACGCTCACCCCCACCAGCCCCTGGTGCAAGGTCTAATCATGCATCTTGTCTTTTGTCTTATAGGACCTGTTAGTGATGGGGTGGGTCCCTCTGGCGTGTCCCCCCCCCCCCCCAACCCCCCCGCCCTGTGAGCCGAGCAGTGACGAGAGCAGCTCGAACACCAATCCTCCACCTGAGACTGTGGAGACCCTGGAGCTTGGGTTGGAGGATGACAGTGATTGCCCATCATAGGTGTCTCTAACACCCTCCACCATCTCAGAGACTCTCACCTCAGTTGGGCACTTTAATGAAGAGGCTCTTGGGACACTCTCTGGTGCTCATCAGATCCAGCTGATTTGGTACAGCAGGTGGAGGTAGCAACACCCGAGGGGCGGACAGTCGGAGGTCAGGCCGATCCCAGGGACTAGCTGCCGCCCAGACAGGTTTTGGGCTCTTGGTACGGACAGTCCCATCTACAGTGGAGATGCAGTCGCAGAACCAGGGACTACATGAGAGGTTGTCAGCGAGCATCCAATGCCTGCAGGTGCAGTTGGAGGAGATCAACAGCGTGCAGCGGCAGGAGGTGGTGCCGACAATGCGAGCCACCCAGGCCAACACCGCACGGGTGGTGTCCATGGTGGAGGCAGGCGGGCACATTTTTGGCTATGGATCAGCATGTCCAAGGCCTGGGGAATTCTGTGCGGACGCTGGCCAAGGCCCAGGAGAGGGTTTCCGCCTCACAGGCAACCATGTGCCGGAGCCACCTGGACATCGCAGTGACGCACCTGAGTGTGGCCCAGTCACAGCGGGCCATGGCCGGGAACGTCGGCGGCATTGCCCAAGCGCTGGCCAACGTGGTGCAGTCACAAAGGGAGGTGGCCCAGTCCCAGAGGGAGAAGGCGCAGTCACTGGCTGATGTCACACAAACCCAAAAGGTGGTGGCACAGTCAATGGGTGATGTGGCGCAGTTCCAGACGGAGATGGTCCACTCCCCATGCTCTATGGCCAGGAGTATGTAGACGCTGGTCGAGACCAGAGTGGGCCTCCAGGGCTGGCAGCGCTAGGTGGCAGGGGAGCCTCAGGGGATAGCTTTGCTTGCACCCCCGTTGCATGGAGTAGCCCAAGGCCCAAGGACAATTGGGCACCCCAAGAGAGGAGGAGGTGATGGGGCCCAGACCGGTGACTCCCGCAGGGGAGGTCCCGGCACACCGCAGCACCTCGGGCTCCCCCCCCCCTCCTACCCCGGCGCATCTGTTGGGCAGCGGGCAGAATAGGATGGCACCACGGCACCTGGGGCATCCGGCCGTCCCCACCATCATCACCCCAAGGAATCGATGGGACTGTGTGATGTAATGGCCAGCTCGCATGCAGGGATCTCCCAGGTGGACAGTGGAAAGTGCCACCATGCGCAGGAGTCAGACATTGGCAGATGATGTGGAGCACCAGAGCTCATCACAGAGCGGGTTGTCATCACCCTCCATCCCATGGACCGGACCCGCTGTTACTGCCAACCTCGGGCTCTACCCCGTAGTGCGGCAGGTATGTATCTCGGAGGGGGTTGCACGCAGGAGGGTGGCGGAGGGGGTGTGAGGGTAGATGCAGTGTCCATGCCCCTGGCCAGTCCCCCTCCCCCCCTGGTCAGTGAACCTGGTGGTGGTCAGAGCGTGTGGTCTCCTGTGCCTGCCTGGGTTCCATGTCCTGCCCATCCTCTCCCTCCCCCGCATCCTCCTTGTCGGATGAGGCCTGGGGTTCCTCCTTCTCCAGCACACCGTCCCACTGCTGTGCGATAATGTGGGGATGCAGCAGGCTGCCATGGTGTGGACGAACCTCTCAGTATCATACTGCAGGGCCCCACCAGAGCGGTCCAGGCACCTTTTTTTGAAATTAATTCATGGGATGTAAGTGTTGGAGGCTGTGCCAGCATTTATTGCCGGCCCTAATTGCCCTTGAGCTGGCAGTAAAGTGTCAACCACATTGCTGAGGGTCTGGAGTCACATGTTGGCCAGATCAGGTAAGGATGTCAGATTTCCTTCCCTAAAGGACATTAGTGAACCAAATGGGTTTTTACGACAATCGACAATTGTTTCATGGTCATCATTTGACTTTTAATTCCAGATTTTAAATTTCACCATCTGCAGTGGTGTGATTTAAACCTGGGTTCCCTGAGCATTACTCTGGGTAACTAGTTCAGTGACAATACCACTACTCCAACGCCTCGTGTAAAAGTTGAGAGCAATCGTCACCCTGATGGCCAGCAGAAGCTGGTGTCCTCCCCCATACCGCCCGTGGTGCCAGGTGTGCCAACATTTGGCAGATATGTTGCATGGTCTCTCTGCTCAGCTTAATCTTCGATGCATGTCCAGTCCGGCAGGTCTTCAAATGACAGGTGGTGCCAGTACATGCGTGTGGTGATCTACCACTGTATATATGTGCGTGCTAGCATTAGGTGATGTATGACAGTACCTGTATTACAGGTTTTCCGGTAAGCCCCTGCCGGCTAGCCCCGCCCACAGGGAGCTGTATAAATATTCATAAGTTTCCCTGAGATGCCATTCTCCAGCTGCAGCCGAAGGAATAGCATCTCACTGTAATAAAGCCTCTCTTGTACCAATTTGAGTCTTTGTGTGCAATTGTTAGCGCCACAATTTATTACGGTGAGATTTTCCAAAATCATGGACATCAGAATTAAGCCTGATCGCCTGCAGCTGGATCCGCAGTCGCCGCACGCCAGGAAAGACTTTAACCACTGGCTGGCTGTTTTCGAGGCCTACATCACCTCAGCGGACCCTACACCATCGGAGGCTCAGAAGGTACAACTCCTATACTCAAGGTTGAGCTCCAGCGTGTTCCCGCTGATTCAGGACGCGCCTACCTACGCCCGGGCCATGGAACTTCTCAAAGAGAATTACGCCCAGTCGACGAACACTCTGTTTGCGAGACATGTACTCGCCACTCGCGTTCAGCAACCAGGTGAGTCGATTGAGGACTTCTGGCGGGCCCTTATCCCTCTAGTACGGGACTGCGACTGCCAGGCCGTCTCGGCCACGGAACATTCGAATCTCCTCATGCGGGATGCCTTTGTGACGGGTATTGCATTGGACCCCATCCGGCAACGACTGCTGGAAGGGACCACTCTCGACCCTGCGGCAATAAAGACTTTAGCGCTCTCAATGACGGCCGCTTCCCGTAATGTGCAATCCTACCCCGCCCGCCACGCGGCCCACCCATCCTACTCCTCGTGGACCCCGCAACCGACCCCCCGACAGTGGGCGCCGCCATCTTTCGCCGCCCCCGCCATGTGCGCACCATGGGCGGTGTCATCTTCATCCTCCGACTCCATGTGCGTTCCATGGTCGCTGCCATCTTGCCCCGCCCCCACAAAGTGCGCTCCATGGTCACTGACATCTTGCCCCACCCCCGCAACGTGTGCTGCATGGGCGCCGCCATCTTCTTCCCCGCAGGTACTCCAGACACCACCATTTTGTCCTCCCCTCGGAACTGGACCACGGGACCCAGGTCGCTGCCACTACTCATCGGACTCTACGGTCGATCGCCCACTACTCGCCTCCATGACGCTCGACCAATCCCTTCCTCGCAACCTGGCCACCGCTTCTACGACGGTGCTTGTCAACGACCTCCTGCCTCATCGACTCCGGGAGCACGGACAGTTTCATCCATCCGGACACGGTAAGGCGCTGCTCCCTCGCGGTCCATCCCGCCAACCAGCGGATCTCACTGTCTCCGGATCCCACTCTGTCCCGAACCGGGGCTTCTGTCTGGTCAAACCCACCGTACAAGGCGTTGAATTCAACCGTTTCCGCCTGTACGTTCTCCCCAACCTCTGTGCGACACTGTTACTGGGCCTGGATTTCCAATGTAACCTCCAGAGCCTCACCCTCAAATTCGGCAGACCCCTACCTCCCCTCACCGTTTGTGGCCTCACGACCCTCAAGGTTGACCCTCCCTCCCTCTTTGCCAATCTGACCGCAGATTGCAAGCCCGTCGCCACCAGGACAGCACCCAGGACAAGGCCTTCATCAGGTTCGAAGTCCAGCGGAGCGTATCATCGAGGCCAGCAACGGTCCCTGGAGAGCCCAAGTGGTGGTGGTTAAAACTGGGGAGAAACACAGGAAGGTCGTGGACTACAGCAAGACCATCAACCGGTACACGCAGCTCGACGCGTACCCCATCCCTCGCATATCTGATATGGTCAATCAGATTGCACAGTACCGGGTCTTCTCAACAATTGACCTGAAATCCGCCTACCACCAGCTCCCCATCTGTAAATCGGACCGTCCCTACACAGCCTTCGAGGCGGACGGTCGACTGTATCAATTTCTTAGGGTTCCCTTCGGCATCACTAACGGGGTCTTGGTATTTCAGCGAGAAATGGACCGAATGGTTGACCAGTACGGACTGCGGGCCACGTTTCCATACTTAGACAATGTCACCATCCGCGGCCACGACCAGCAGGAACATGACGCCAACCTTGCAAAATTCCTCCACACCGCATCTCTCCTCAACCTCACTTATAACAAAGAGAAGTGCGTATTCAGCACAGACCGCTTAGCCATCCTCGGCTACGTAGTCCAAAGTGGACTACTGGGGCCCGATCCTGACTGCATGCGCCCCCTCATGGAGCTTCCCCTCCCCCACTGCCCCAAAGCTCTCAAACGCTGCCTGGGGTTCTTTTCTTACTACGCCCAGTGGGTTCCACAATACGCAGACAAGGCCCGCCCACTGATGCAGTCCACGCAATTTCCCCTCACGGCCGAGGCACAACAGGCCTTCGCTCGTATTCGCTCAGACATAGCCAAGGCCGGGATGCACGCAGTAGACGAGACACTGCCCTTCCAAGTAGAGAGCGACGCTTCAGATGTCGCCCTTGCCGCCACTCTAAACCAGGCTGGCAGACCCATGGCATTCTTTTCCCACACCCTCTATGCCTCCGAATTCCGACATTCCTCTGAGATTCCCTGAGATGCCATTCGATAGCTGCAGCCGAAGGAATAGCATCTCACTGTAATAAAGCCTCTCTTGTACCGATTCGAGTCTTTGTGTGCAATTGTTAGCGCCACAACGCGATGCCTCATGCAGCGCCTCCTTGACACCGCCTCCTCCTCGGCCTGTCAGGCGGCTCGCTCTCCAACCTGGATTCCGATTCTGGAGTCGGTCAACAGAGAATCCCGCCCACTCTCTGGGTAATATTGAACACATTACTTCAGATGGGAATCTGAAGGCACTGCTTCTTCACTTTGCTTTCCAAACCCTTTGAGATAAAAGCCAGCGTTCCATGATTTAGCTTTTAGTGATTTATGTGCTTGAGCACAATTTCTTTAATTCATCTGTGGGACATGAACATGGCTGGAAAGCCCAGTATCGATTGCCCATCTATAATTAAACTTGAGAATGTGGTGAGCCACCTTCTTGAACCACTGAAGTCCATGTGGTGTAGTTACATCTACAGTGCTCTTAGGGAAGACGTTCTGGGACTTTGACCCAGTGATGGTGAAGAAGCAGTGACATAGTTCCAACACAGGGTGGTGTGTGACTTGGAGTTGTGCTGTTCCCATGTATCTACTATCCCTATTCCTGTAGCTGATAGAAGTTGTGGACTTGGTAATGCTGTCTGCCAAGATGATACACTGCTGCCGATGGTGGAGGGAGTGAATGCTTAAGGTAGTGATCTACCCTGGTAGTATTTATATGGCTAGTCCAGTTCAACTTCTGTCAATGATAACCTCCCAGGATGCTGATAGTGGGGAATTCAGCAATGGTAATGCCATTGAATGGCAAGGGAGATGGATAGAATTTCTCATGTTGGGAAGTGGAGGGAGGTGTGGCTGGTGAGGGCAAGGATATCTGGAGGAGAGGTTTGCATGTCTGGAAGAGTTGGAGAAGAGGGTTGAGCTGCCAAAGGGAAGCCAGTTCAGGTATATAAATGAGGGTCTTTGCGCAGAAGGAATGGCGAGGGCTTCCCAAGTTGCCGGACTGTAGCATGTTGGAGCGGTTGCTGCTCCCGGGTGTGGAAGGGGAGGGGAGGATTGGTGATAGATATGGGTGGCTGGGGGAGCAGGGGGAGGTGCAGGTGGTGAGGATTAAGTGGGGGAGATAGGATGGGGCGTGAGACGTGAGGCGACGAGTAAAATAAATTCGACCTCCTCGTGTGTGAGGATGAGTTTGATTCAGTTTAAGGTGGTACACAGGGTGCAGAGTTCTCGGGCGAGGATGAGTGGGTTGTTCCAGAGGGTAGCAGATTAGTGCGAGAAGTATGGGTCAGGACCACCAAATCACACACATATGTTCTGGGGCTGCGAGAAGTTGGAGTAATACTGGAAGTGGGTGTTTGGGATGCTATATCAGGGATTGTGGGGGGTAGAGGCCAGGCCAGATCCAATGGTGGCCATTTTTGGCTTATCGGAAATGCCGGGGTTGCTGGAGGGCCGATGTTGTGGCCTTCACCTCTCTTGTTGCCCTGCGAAGAATTCTGTTGGAATGGTGATCGACAGCGCTACTGGGGGGGTGGCGGACGAGCTGGGGGACCTGTACCATTTTCTCCAGCTGGAAAAGATCAAGTTTGAGTTGAGGGAATCAGCGGAGGGCTTTGAGACACGGTGGGGACTGTTCATGACAATGTTCGAGAAATTGTTTGTTATGGGGGGGGGGGGGGGGGGTAGAGAGTGGGAGGGGTGAAACATCTTTGCACTATTGCACTATTGAATCTGTTTGGAACAAAATGCATTTAAAAGAAAAAAAATTCTCTTGTTGGAGACAGTCACTGCCTTGCATTTGTGTGGCGTGTAATATTTTTTGCCACTGATCAGCTGAAGCCTGAACATGGTGTAGGTCTTGCTGTATATGGGCACAGACTGCTTCAGTATCTGAGGAACTGTTGCTGAACATTGTGCAATCGTCAGCGAACACCCAACTTCTGACTTTGTGATGGAGGGAAGGTCATTGATGAAGCAGCTGAAGATGGTTAGGCCGAGGAGACTCCCCTGAGCACAAAAAACACCTTTGACTGGCAGGCTGCTCTCTGAGGTGCGACTTCATGTCCTTGAGGGAGGGAAGTGCCACCTAGAATGTATTAATGGCCAATCAGCTGTTAAATAACTGCAAGGCAGGTGTTCTTCTCTTGGGCGTGCTGCTCCTGATTATTTAGCGGGTGGGGACCACAGCGTCCTGTAAAATCCAGCCCAGAGTATTGTCAATATTTGCTTCGCTGCATCGTTTTTTCAAGAGGCCAATAATCCCTTTCACCACTGCTATACTGTAAATATATTTATAATAACCTGTATTACAGCTTTGATATTCTTCACAAGCCCTTTTTTCATTATCCTCTCTGCTTCTTATTACCTTCTTTGTAGTCGTGCCTTATCATTAAATATCAATACATCACTTAGCAAGTAAAATTCTGACACAAAAGTTGAAATATTTGAAATGAAGTAAATCACATTTTTACAAAAAAAAGCTTGAAATGCCTCTGATCACAGTAATGATTTATTCTGCTCAGATGATTGTTACAACCAATCTTCCCTTTAAATGGCAAGAACATTGACGAAATATGACTTAATTATTAAATCTAACTTCAGAGTGGTTTAATTATGGGGAGAAATGTCTTCTTCAAGGTGATAGATCATTTTGAACACATTCAAATACTTCCAAGGATTTGATACTTTAAGTTCTTTTAGGAAAATAAACTTGAGTGAAGCTCACAAATGGCTGAAGTATTTTTAATTGAATTCAGAAAGTTTATTTTTCTTTCCTTGTTTCTGTCGAATTTTTTAAAAATGTCTTCAAGTTCTTATTGTTTTTAATTAAGTATCTGAAATAGTGAAGGATTGTAAAGGAAAATGGCCACCTTGAAAATGGGCTCATATTTAACTTTAAATGGCACAGACAATATCCCTATTTTACCACATTCATTTTGAATAATGAAAACGGAACTCACAATAGCAAATTTGTTACAGCATAGAAGGAGGCCATTCAGCCCATCATGTCAGAGTTAAACATAGAGGCACTGCCGAGGTTCGAACCCATAGCACCCAAACTTAACTGCTGGATATGTAATACGGAATAAAAGCAAAGTTCTGGAAATGCACAGCAGAGCAATTAGCATCTAACAGCAAAACATAAACTAATGATTCTGGTCGGACTGCTCGTATGAACATTTAACTAATTTTATTTGTAGTTTTCTTACTTTGTAAAATTTAGATTGATTCTTGGTATAAGAAAACTCTTTGTATGCTCTCCTGCACTACTCATTGAACCAGAGTCAGAGCAAGCATATGTGCTAATTCTAGAGATGATTAAGGGGTGAACTAATTCAGAGGTACTGGAAAGACTGGGGAATATTGCCAGCTCCATTCGGAGGACCCGAGTTGATTTCAGGTCCATCTTGCAACGGATGTTGCTGGAGATCCTGGATGGGATTCTCCGTAGCCCGACACTGAAATCGAGAATGGCTATGGGGTTTAGAATGGCTCCTGACGCCGAAATCGGGGCAGGCTCCGGTTCATGATGCTCCGCCACCTCCAAATTGGTGTCATTGGGACGCGCACCATGCACAGTCGCAGCCCCGTTGGAGTGTCATCAGCCGGCCCAGCCACAATGTTCCACCTCCGATGGGCCGGGTTCCCGACGACGCAGGCCACGTGTGGTCCCAGCGGTCAGGAGCCTGGCGTGCCAGCTGCAGACCTTGTCCAGCGCCGCCACACTCGGTCGCGATCCGTGCCGCTGGCTGTGGAGCTTCTGCTCAGGCTGGGGGTGTGGTGGGGAGTGGCCAGGAAGTGGGCTGTGGGGTCGGGGTGGGCGGGTACACAGTCCAGCATGGCCGGCACCATGTTTTCTGCCACGACCGGTATGTGTGTGGGGGGGTTTCAGGCGTGTGCTGTTGCAGCTTGTCAGCCGTGTGCATGTGCGGCCCGGCGATTCTCTGACTGTTTTCCGCACGTTCCTTGGTTGTTTCACGCGGCGCCGGTGCTGGCCCCTCATTAGTACCGGAATCGCTGAGGTTTTTGGGCTGGTTTTACCATCATGAAACCCCATGGAACCTCCGTTGGCGCCGGCACTTAGCCTCAGGAACGGAAAATCCAGTCCCCTGACTCTTTAAGGACAAGAGTCTGCCTCCAAGGGCTGCTGGTCAATTAAAAGGCCAGAAGCTCTTCAGTCCTGGCAGCAAAGGGAGTGGTAGCCGCTGTTGATACTGAAACCAGGTGTGACACGCCGTGATGGAAGACCGCTCTACTCCCTTTACAGTGAGGTAAATGGAGCGAAGGTATCATTGGGAACCTGGCAGTAGGTGAAGGCAGTGGTGCTGTTGCTACAGGAGCAGCTATTGCAGCCAAAAGACCATTCTGTGTATCACAGGCAGTTCAATTCGGAGAGCCATCTCCAACAACCCCACAGGGAGGTTACCAAGCAGAAGGCCTACGCCAGCAGCTGCTAGAAGAGGCCCTGAATTGGCCATTTAAGTGGCACAATTGACCTCTGGGCAAGAAACCAACCTTTATGTTCCCTGCCTCTGGCAGCAGGCCTCAGCACCAGAAAGGCAACGGGAGGCCACCCTCCCATCAGCCCGCCTTTCCAACCTTTCAACACCGCAGTTCCCCTAACCCAGCACTCCTTCACCACCTTCTATCCACTCTTGCAGGCCCCATAAAATTCATCTCTCTATGTGATCTGACCAACAACTGTAGAATCGCAAAATTATGTAGTTACATTGTATATATTGTGTTGCCCTATTATCTATTCTCATGTATTTTCTTGAATTCTGTTTAATTCCCTTTTCTTCCCATGTACTGAATGATCTGTTGAGCTGCTTGCAGAAAAATACTTTTCACTGTACCTCGGTACACGTGACAATAAACAAATCCAATCCAATCCAATTATGTCCTTTAATTTATACCAAATGGTTCTATTGCTAAAACCCAATACCTTATTAATTTTAGCTACAGTTTCGCTACATTCGTCATTAATGATCAGTGCACAATATCATCCAGATCTCTGGGCGCGATTCTCTGCTCCCCACGCGGGTGGGAGAATCGCGGGAGGGCTGGATGACACGCCCCCCTGGCGCCCCCCGCGATTCTCCCACCCCCCGCTTGGAAGAATGGGCGCTCGCCGTTTTTCACGGCGACCGCCGATTCTCCGGCCCGGATGGGCCGAGCGGCCTGCCGTTCCCGACCGGTTCACGACGGCGGCAACCACACCTGGTTGATGCTGTCGTGAACATGGGCACCAAATGCTTGTTTGAAGCTTGTGGGGGCGGAGAGGGGAGTGAGCACCACGGCCATGCTCGGGAGGTGACTGGCCCGCGATCGGTGCCCACCGTCTCAAAGCGACGCATTCGTTCCCCTCTGCCGCCCTGCAAGATCAAGCTGCCACGTCTTGCAGGGCAGCGGAGGGGAAGACGGCAACCGCGCATGCGTGGGTTTGAGCCGTCAGCCGTCGTGACGTCAGCCACGAAGCGTGGGTTGGAGCCGGCCAACCTGCGCATGCGCGGCTGACGTCACTTAGGTGCCGCCGTTACGTCATTCTCGGCGCGCCGTCTTGACGCAAGCGTCATGGCCCAGCAGCCGAGAGCTATGGAGCGCCTCTCCTAGCCCCCCAGGTGGGGGTGAATAAGGTGCGAGGAGCGGCCTCCGAGGCCGTCGTGAAACTCGGCAGAGTTCACGAAGGCCTTCCCGATTTATCGCGGGAGCGGAGAATTCCGCCCACACTATCTCACCTCTTTCAATATTGTTCCCTGCAAATGGCATGTATACTATGTGTTGGCCCAACATGCAGAACACAATATTTATCTAAATTAAACACCATTTGCCAATATGTGGCCTACCATTGTAATACATCTAATTTGTTGGGGATATGATTCTATTTTACTTTTGCACGAATTTTGGCGTCATCTACAAACTTACCTATTATACTCACAACATCACTCTTCAGGTCATTGATGGTGAAGAGTTTTTTTTTAAATTTAGAGTACCCAATTCATTTTTTCCAATTGAGGGGAAATTTAGCGTGGCCAATCGACCTACCCTGCACATCTTTGGGTTGTGGGGGCGAAACCCACGCAAACACGGGGAGAACGTGCAAACTCCACATGGAGAGTAACCCAGAGCTGGGATCGAACCGTCGACCTCGGCGCCGTGAGACTGCAGCGCTACCACTGCGCCACCGTGCTGCCCTGATGGTGAACAGTTGCCACACTACTGACCCGTGAAAATCATCAATAGTAACATGTCTCTAACCATGGGCTGGATTCTCCTAAAATGGGACTATATCCCCATGCCGGCGTAAAAAAAAATTCCGATAAACAAGTTGAGCTAATTCAATGCCCTAGCAGGGACCCAGAGTAAAACTCAAAGCTTTAGCTGCGGACATGGGCCCCTACACTTCCGGTTCGGAAACCGCGTATGCGCACGCTGCCAGCCTCCAGTGGCCGCGCAGGGCTCCATGGTGGACTCGGATCGCAGAGCCACACCAAGAAAGAAGACTCCCCCGATTGGCCGTGCACCCGAGCATCTAACCCCGCGGATCTAATTCCCAGCCGCCTATAAGGCCCCCCCCCCCCCCCACCCCCCCCCCCCCCCCCGGCCTCCGATCCACCCACCCCTGTCCGCAGCCGCCACGCCAGCATCCCGACCGGCAATAGGTGGTTAGTTCCACGCCGTCGGGAACTCGGCTGGTCGGGAGCGGAGGTTTGCTGGGTGGGCCTCTGGCAATGGGCCCCCAGCTACGCGGCGTACTCCGTGGTCACGCCGATTTTCAGGGCCTGGAAAATCGCCAGACCGGCGCCGGGCCCCAAAATCACCAGCTGCGATTTTGGCACAGGGCTACGGAGAATCCAGCCCCATAACCTGTTAACTATACCCTTTTGAAAGTGGAATTGGACCTAATTTCTAAAATGGCATTTCAAACCTCGACTGATATTACAAGATGAAATCTTGTGAAGTAATCTAGTGCAGCATATCTTATCAAAGGCTATCTGAAAGTCCACGTAAATGATGTATACTTGGATTTTCAGAAGGCTTTTGCAAAGAACCCCAACAGGAGGTTGGTTAGCAAAATTAAAGCATATGGGATGGTGATAATAGAGTGGCATTGATTAAGGATTGATTAACAAGCCGAAAACAGAGAGTAGGAATAAATGGGTAATTTTCGTTTTGACAGGCTGTGAATAGTGGGGTACCGCAGGGATCAGTACTTTGGATGTGGGGACCAAATGTAATATTTCCAAGTTTATGAATGAATGTGTGTGTTGTGAGGGAGATGCAAAGCGGCTTCAACGGGATTTGGACAGACATAGTGAATGGGCAAGAACAGATGGAATAGAATGTGGAAAATGTGAGGTTATTCACTTTGATAGGAGGAACAGATATACAGAGTATTTGTTAAATGAGAAGAGATTAGAAGGTGTAGATGTACAAAGGACCTGGGTGGCATCATCAATAAGTCTTTGAAGGCTAACATGCATGTGCAGCAGGCAATTAGAAAGGTATGTTCTTAAAATCCATTTACGCAACATCCCTTACTTTCCCTTAATCAATCCTCTGTGTTATTTGATCAAAAATTTTAATTAGATTAGTCAAGTTGGTTTGCCTTTTACAGATCCATGATGGCTATTTTAATTGCCTTAAACCTGGTGTAGCTGTTGATGTTTCCCCCCTGATTTTTATTTCTGAACATTATTATCCAATCCTCTGGCACCTCCCCCATTAGCTCGGGAAAATTGGAAGATTATGGCAAGCTCTTCTGCCATCCCTACCTCATTTCCTTCAGTGGCCTTATCAAATCTAAGCATATCCAGACTTTCCAGTACATCCTGACTCTCAATTTTCAACCCATCCATTACCTCAACCATCTCTGATTCCACCGATATCTCATCAGCTTCCTCATTCTTTGTAAACACTGATGCAAAATACTCATTAAGTGTTCAAGCCTTGCTCCACTCCTCTAAGCTTATATCACTCCCTTTGTCCCCAATAGGATCCACTCCAACTTGTAATACTCACATACTCTTTACAAGCCAGTCGAAGATTTTTGATTTCTCCCTTTCATGTTGGCTGTTACTCTACCCTCATAGTGGGCGGTATTCTCCCATCCTGCTCGTGGACAGGTTTGACCGCCGATGTAACAATATGAAATTCTCTCAACGGTGGATTAATGGTGGGTTGGTTCTCCTGCTGCCTGGTGGCGTGAGTGCCATTTGCATCTCATGAATGCTCATTGAAACAGCGACTCACCAAAATCTCATCAGGCCTTCCAATCTTATGTTCTGCCAGCAGGAATTCATGTCGGCGCCAAACCCTTTTGAAAAAGAGTGATGTGAACAAGGTGGACCTCAGTTTTCTGGAGACTTCAAGAAATTGCCTTACCATCAGACAACATTCGCCACTCCCTCTTGATAATCTTCACCCCTCCCAATGATGTTCTCTCCTCCAAAGATAATGTTCACCCTTCCTGACAATGTTCACCCCATCCTGACAACATTAACCCCACCCCCTCCCAGCAATTTTGTCCTCCCCTCCATGCAATGTCCACACCTGTCATGAAAATATTCACCCCTTGTTGTGGATGAGGGAGGGGGGTTAGCTCTTTTTGGGGGGTGGGGGGGGGGGGGCAAGGTGTGGGGGTGAACATTGTCAGGGCTGAGAGAGAACGTGAACATTGTTAGGGATGAGGGATGGGGCAAATATTGTTGTGGGTGAGGGGGGTGATCATTGTTACGAGTGAGGGGAGAGATGAACATTGCTGGAGGTGAGAGAGCGGATAAACATTGTTGGGGGTGAACATTCTGGGAGTGTGAGGTGCTGAGCATTGTCAGGGCTGAACATTGTCGGGAGTGAGATCGGGGAGGGGTGAACATTGTCGGGGGTGAAGGACGGGGTGAACATTGTCGGGGCTGGGGGGGGGTGAACATTGTCAGGGGTGAGGGACGAGGGTGTGTCATAATATCCACTCATGTATGTCATGAGATACAGACAGGCAGTGATTGACACACAGGATAACCAATGAACACACACGGCACAGAACAACCAATCACCAGACAGGAAACCACCACTATAAAGCCCACAGGGCATTAAGGCTCTTTCTCTCTCTCACAGGACATGGCTAGGGAGATAGTCACAGTGCACAGGCCAATTAACATCATCACCATGTGGTAGAGAGCTAGTCTGGTCAAGCCAATAGGAGGTTATCAGTTAGGTTAATAGAGTGTCAACCTACGGCAGATTATGCACAGCAGTCAACAGGTTCAATAAAACAGTGTTGGACCATCTCCTGTGTCGGAAGCCTGTTTCTTGTTTTACTGCATCCAGTTGCAGTCAATGTTAGACCAGCACAGATAACACATCAGGGTGAACATTGTCGGGGGTGAGGGACAGGGTGAACATTGTCGGAGGTGAGGGGGGTGAACATTGTCAGGGGTGAAGGACAGGGTGAACATTGTCGGGGGTGAGGGATGGGGTGAACAGCGGTGGGTGTGAAGGCAGAGTGAACATTGTCAAGGGTGAACATTGTCGGGGATGAACATTGTTGGGGGTGAGATAAGGAGGTGAACATTGTTGGGGTGAGGGAGGTGGTGAGACCAGGAAATCCAGGCTACTCTGCTTTAATGATGTTGATTGAGGGATAAATATTGGCCAAGGCACCAGGATTAACCCCTATTTGAAACCGACAGTGATGTAAGATCTGAGACGGCAGGTAGATTCCTGATTTAATGTTTTATTCCAAAAGTACAACGGTACAGCATTTCCTCGTGTGCTGTGATCACATGTTTTTACATCATTAATTTGGTTATCGTAATTTGAGTCTCATGGGAATAGGTAGGAACTTTGAGAGATTTGTAATCATGTTCAAGCACGAGCCCTTATATCAGAACAGAGAGCCAATGAAATTTATAGCTAATGCATATTACCCAGATCAACACTGTCTAAAATATACCACCATTGTAGTACACCAGTATAAGCTACTACTTTATATTTTTTGCAATCAGAATTGGAAAATAGGTTTTTGTACTTTTTGTCTGTGGAAATTTCACTTAATTTTGTAACACAAAAGAAACCATAATCTCCAAAATGATAAAATGAAATACTTCAGGAGCTTAGAAGTTACAATTTCTTTCCAGAGGGATTGCGGCACGTTTTAACTCCATTTAAGCAACATTGAGGTGTGACTGATTGGTTTGTTAACTAGTGGTTACAGTGATGGATTCTTTAGTTAATTTATCAGGCAATAATTAACTGTTTTTTATGCCTCCTTTGTGGGAAAATATCATTCCGAATAGGAGATTGCTAGTGTAGGAAAGTGGAAATGTCAAGTTGGTGTAGTAGGGCGCACCTTCATTAAAACACATAAGGAACTCAGTACAATGTGGGACTATATTAATAGTAGATTGTGAACTATGTGGATGTCTGATTATACCCCGGACAGATGAATTAACACAAGTGCACAGAAAATAGGAGCAGACTTAGATCTTATGGCCCATCCTTGGTCACCCTGCAGCCATGTCTCCGTAATCCCAATCATACCCGTTTACATCTATTTGCGCAATTAGATCATCCGTTCTATTGCTAATGCTCCACCATTAAGGCACAAAGCCTGTCAGCTTGTCTTTTTAACATTGCTTCTCTCACTCGTAATATTTTTCACTGTGGCCCTGCCGATCACTTTTCTTATTCCCCTTTCTGTCTTTTGTTTTTGTCCTTGCTTCCTCCTCCTCGGACTCCTTGATGTGGAGATGCCAGCGTTAGACTGGGGTGAGCACAGTAAGAAGTCTTACAACACCAGGTTAAAGTCCAATAGGTTTGTTTCAAGTCGCTAGCTTTCGTAGCATTGCTCCTCCCTCAGGTTAATGAAGAGGTGGGTTCCAGAAACATATATATAGACAAAGTCAAAGATGCAAGACGATACTTTGAATGCGAGCGTTTGCAAGTAATTAAGTCTTTACAGATCCAGAGGGGGGGGGGGGGGGGGTGGGTAATCCCAGGTTAAAGAAGTGTGAATTGTTTCAAGCCCAGTTGATAGGATTTTGCAAGCCCAGGCCAGATGGTGGTGGTGGTGGTGGGGGGTGGGGGGGGTGGGGGGGGGGGGGGGGGGTGAATGTAATGCAACATGAATCCAAGGTCCCGGTTGAGGCCCTACTCATGTGTGCGGAACGTGGCTATAAGTTTCTGCTCGGCGATACTGCGTTGTCACACGTCCTGAGGGCCGTCTTGGAGAACGCTTACCTGAAGACCATTACTGTCCACACTGAACCCCAACAGAAAGTTTGGGGATGTCTCATCAGATGGTTGTCATGTGAGAGTTTCCAAACTTCACTTCCAAAAACAACTTTTAAATCTCTCAAAAGTATGCTTTCCTTTAGCGGTTTGTATTTCAAAATCCAGATCAGATTTCCAAATTACATTTTTAAACAAAGTTTCCACTCCGTTTTTAACATTGAATCCAGTCCACTCCAACACCATAAGGATTTATTTGTTCTTACTGCTGTGCAAATTACTCACAATTGCTTTAACTCTTGATTTCCAGACTGTACTAAAATGACATCAAATGTTTATTTTACCTTTGAAGGCTGCTATCCCACTTTAAATCTGGTTATTGCAATTGTCTCTTTAACTCAGAACATTTTGTTTACTCTTCCTTGAATTATTTTGAACAATACCTTGGTCTCTGTTCACTTAACCCCTAACTTCTTGAACAGTTCTTTTCATTTCCATAGTTTCCTTAACTAGCTACTCTTCAGATCTCTGCACTTGTTTTCTTAGCCATTACTCTTGGGTATGGCTTTTGTTCTAGCAAAGCTGAGAGAGATGTTCCCCCTCTAGCCTTCCAAGCCGATTGCTTTTGGCAGAGCTACCTATATTCAACTGCCTATGTTTAACTGCAATCAAATCAGTTAAACAAAAACTTAAGAGCTTCTCTACCTTGCAAGGCCCCAGTTGCTAAGCAATCACAGCTGGTTTATTTATGTTTCATGGCATAGCCCGCTCTAAACTCAATCGAAACCCAGTTGGCAATTAACCAGAACCCAGCATGAATCTAACTATAGGTTTTATCCTTCCAGGCACAGTGACATTAAATTAAACCCACTTTAAACTATAGTCTATTTCTAATGTTTACCAACACAAATATAAATCCCTTAAAACTACCTTTGTTTTCTTAACAAGACTAATGTGGTTAACTTCATACTTCCTTACATTATACTCCAACTGCCATCTTGTTGCCCACTATTTGACCTCTCTATATCTCTTATAGCCTCTCTGTGTTCTATCCACAGCTTACCTTCCCAAATAGCTTGGAATCAGCAGCAAATTTAGAAACGTTGCTCTGTCTCTTCATTTAAGTCATTAATATAGTTTGTAAATAACTGAGGCCTCAGCATTGTCCCTTGCAGCATTCCATTACTCACTGCCTGCGAACTTTAAAAGGCTCCATTTACACCCACTCTTTGTTTTCTATCTCCTATCCATGTTAAAATATTATACTGCATTATACTATATTGAAACATAAAACACATATCAACCTAGTACAGAGTGGGACAATTTTAACTGTGTAATGTGAACTATGTGAATATCCGATTATACCCCAAGTAGATAGGTGAAAGAGTTTGTATATTACATTTCTCCAAAGGATCTTTGCTTTGATTGAAGTGGGCTACATCCTGTTGATATGACCACTTAAAGGGAAGTTTTCCTAGCAAAGGCTTGGACTGTAGATTGGAAAATCACAGCATCAGAGGCCAGCAGCTGACCATTGCATCTATCCACAAGCCTTTCTGCTCCAGGCTTAATCATGTGGAGGTTGAAAGGTGGTGGGGTCTCCACCAGCATTGTCTCACCTGATTAAACCTGCCTCCAACTTTGGAACACATCTCGGGAGAGGGCATTAAATTCCACTCATATTACAAAATCAAGGAAGTTATGGTGAACCTTTATAAGTTGCTGGTTCAGCTTCAACTGGAGTGTTGTGTCCAATTCTGGGCACCAGTCTTTATGGAGGATTTTGATTTTGTAATTCATTGAAGGGATGTGCGTGTTGCTGCCGAGGCCCGGATTCATTGACCGTTGCCCTTTAGAAGGTGGTTGTGAGCTGCCAAGAGGTGGCAGCCGTTCATCGACTTCTTCGAGAAAAATTAAGGGCGGGATTCGCCGACCCCGCTCCGATGCCGGTCCACCAATTCTCCGGTCACTGGAGAATTGCCGTCATTGGCGCCGGCATGGTTGGTGTGGCGCCGGCCCCCCCCCGGTGATTCTATGCGCCCCCCCTGGTGATTCTCCACGCACGTTGGGCCTAGTGGCCGCCGTGTTCGGCCGAGTCCCACCGGCGCCGTTCACGTGTGGTCCTACCCGGCGGGACCTCGGCGTTCATCCTGCATGTGGCGGCCTGGCGAGGGGGAGGGGGAATCCGACCCCGAGGGAGGGGGGGGGGGGGGGGTGGCTCCACTGTGGCCTGACACGCGATCGGGGCCTACCGATCGGCGGGCTGGCTTCTCCTGGTGAGGCCCTATTTTACTCCGCGTCGGGCCCCCGTAGGTCTTTGACATGTTGCATCGGGGCTGGCACGGAGAAGACAATTAGTGCGCATGCGCAAGTTCACGCCGGTCGTAACGCGCATGCGCAGACCCACGGCGCCTGTTTGATGCCAGTATCGGCAGCTGGAGCTGCGTGAGTCACTCCAGTGCCATGCTGGCTGCCTGTAGGGCTCAGGATCGCTGCTCCTATGGGCCTGTTGACGCCGTCGTAAAACCCGACAATGTTTACGATGGCGTCAACACAGCCTCAGCATCAGGGAATCCCGTCTCAAGTCTCTGAGGTGTTTGTGCACCTAGAGTGCTGTTAGGGAGGGAGTTCCAGGATGTTAACCCAGTGATAGTGAAGGAAGGGTAATATATTTCCAAGTCAGAATAATGAGTGACTTGGAAGCGAATCTCCAAGTGGTGGTGTTCCCAGGTATCTACTCCCCTTGTCCTTCTGGGTGGTAGCAATTGTGTGTTTGGAAGGTTCTGAAGGAGCCTTAGTGAGATCCTTGTGCAGCTTGTAGATGGTGCACACTGCTGCTACTGTTCGTTGGTGGTGGAGGGAGTGAGCCACATGATTGTCCTGACAATTGACAATGGTTTCACAGTCACGTTTAGACTTTTAAATCCAGATTTTTATCTGGAGGTCAGGAAATGAGTTACTCACTGCAGGACTCTGCACCTCTGACCTGCTCTGGTAGCCACAGTATTTATATGGCTCGTCTAGTTCAGTTTCTGATCATTGGTTCCCCTCAGGATGTTGAAAGTGGAATTCGGCGATGGATATTTAATAAGGACATGGGGAGTCCACACCAAGTAAAATAAAGAACATTGATTTATTTACAATAATGGTATGTACACTACCCGGTAAATATCTACCGGGTCTCTTTCTGGTCGGTACCAGTGTTAAATTGAGTTTCCCACCCCTCAATGGGGGAGCTCGTATTCTGCGAGAACCACGGGCAAGATAATCATTCCCACCCAGTAAACCGTGGGGGATACTACAGTAATGTCATTGAATGTCAAGAGGCAATGGTGGAATCCAACTTGTCGGAGATGGTCAGTAGAAGGCATTAGATAGAGTGCAGGAAAGAATCACAAACATAGTTCCAATTACGTAGATAGATTGGAGAAGCCGGGGTTTTCTCCTCAGGAAACCGAATATTGAGAGGCAATTTGATAGAGGTTTTCAAAATCATTGAGGTCTGCACAGAGTAGATAAGGAGAAACCTTTCCCGTTGGTGGAAGGGTAGAGAACGAGAGGACACGATTTAAGGTGAACGACAGGAGACACAATGTTATTATTATTATTTTGTTATTAATATTATTAGAGGACCCAGTTTAAGGTGAACGACAGGAGACACAATGGCCACAATGAGGCAAAGCTTTGTTTATGCTGAGCTTGGTTAGAGTCTGAAATGCTCTTCCAGGTGGAGGCAGATTCAATCATGGCTTTCAAAAGGGAATTGAATAATTATCTGAAGAGGAACAATTTGCACGGCTATGGAAAAGTGCATGAGGAGTGGGACTACCTGACCTGCTCTTCCAGAGAGCTGGCACAGGACTACAGACTGAAAGGTCTCCTTCTGTGCTGTAAACAATCTATGTTTCTGTGAGCCTTATTCAGAAGGATGCTTGTGAATGCGATCAAGGTTTCCTCCCTCAGTAATGTGACCTCCTGTTTATGCCCACAATCCCTCGAATTCCTAACAGTTCTCCCATTAGAAATTCCTGTTTTTATATTGATTATCGGAACTTCAATGAAATGCTTTCACCCTAGTTACAGGAGGAGGTCATTCAGCCCCTCAGAGTTATTCTGCTATTAAATTCGATCATGGCTGACCTCTATCTTTTAAAAAAAAATTTAGAGTACCCAATTCATTTTTTCCAATTAAGGGGCAATTTGGCATGGCCAATCTACCTACCCTGCACATCTTTTGGGTTGTGGGGGGGGGGGCGAAACCCCGCAAATACGGGGAGAATGTGCAAACTCCACACGGACACTGACCCTGAGCCGGGATCGAACCTGGGACCTCGGCTCCATGAGGCGGCAGTGCTATCCACTGTTCCACAGTGCGGTCCATCACCACTACCTTTAACTCAATTTACTCACCTCGATTCCCTATCCTGAAATATCTAAGTAACAAAAATCTATCAATTCAGTTGTGTAACTTTTTACTGACTGTGCTGCAACAGACTTTGGGTTGAAGAGGTACAGATTTCCTTTGTAAGAAGAGAAGCTTTCTGACACCGTCCCAAACACATGAAAGTTAAAGTTGTTCTGGACTCACCCACCAGAGGAAATATTTTCCCTTTATCCACCCCATGAACTCTTTTGATCATCTTAAACACCTCAATTAGATCACACTTTAATCTCCTACGCTCAAGGCAATGCAAGTCTCGTCAATGAAACCTGTCTTCATCATTTAACATTTTTAAGCTGTACTCTGAATGCTGTTCAAAGGGGGAACAGCAAAAGAAAATATTTGTAATGAAAGAAAGAAACATTAGAACCCGGGAGACAGACAGGACGAGAAGAGATAAAAAGGATGTAAAAGAGAAAAGTAAGATAATCCGCCAATGCCATCAGCTAATGTTTCTCACCTGAGGACAACAGAAACCTGTTTTTACATCAGATATTTAATATAGTAAAAGACATTTCATTACTTTTGTAATGTAGGAGATACAGCTCAGTTTGAGCTCAGTAATCTCTCACAAACAACATTGTGATCAATATCAGATTACCTTGTTTATATTGATAAGGGATAAATATTTTTGAAATAATCCTGGGATCTTTTGTCTCCAATTGAGAGAGTGGACAGGGCTTCAGTTGAATTTCTCGTGTGAAAGATTGCAGTGCTGTGTTCCCTGTGCACTGGAGATTTTTCAAAGTCCAGTCATGGCATGTGGGCACCCCTAGCTACCATCTCTAATTGCCGTTGACACGCTGGTGGTGAGATGCCTTCTTGAACTCCTGTAGACCATGTGGTGTAGGTACACCCACATTGCGGTTAGGGAGTTCCCAGATTTTGACCCAGTGTCAGTGAGGGATTAGCGATGTATTTCCAACTTGGAACTTTGGTGGCTTGGAGGGGAACATTCAGGTGGGATGTTCTCATGTGTCTGCTACCCTTGTCCTTCAAGATGGCAGCAGTTGTATGTTTTAAAGGTGCTATTTAAGGAGGCTTGGTGAGTTCCTGCAGTGCATTGTGTAAGGTGGCACACACTGCAACCACCGCATATCGGTATTAGAGGGAATGAACGTGTGTGGATGGGGTGCCAATCAAGCGCTCTGCTTTGTCCTGATTGGTGTGAAGCTTCTTAAGTGTTGTTGGAGCTGCACTCATCCAGGCAAGTGGCGAGTATTATATCACATTCCTGACTTGTGCCTTGGAGATGGTGGACAGGCTTTGGGGGGGTCAGGAGGTGAGTTACTCACTGCAGGATTCTGAGCCTCTGACCTGCATTTATACACAGCATTTATATGACTCATCCAAGTCAGTCTCTGGTCAATGGTAACCTTCAGGATTTGATAGTGGAGGATTCAGTGATGATAATGCCATTGAATGTCAAGGGACAATGATTTAATTCTCTCTTGTGGCTGATGGTCATTGCCTTGCACTTGTGTGGCATGAGTGTTACTTGCCATTTGTCAGCTGAGGTGGATATTGTCCAGGTCTTGCTGAATTTGGACATGGACTATTTCAGTATCTGAGGAGTTGTGAACAATTTTGAACATTGTGCAATCATCAGCAAACAGGTCCATGAATGCCCTCCTGCACTCTTCATTGACCACTGTTGAACCCCTGGCTTGGTGCTAATAGTAGAGTGGAGGAATAGGCCAGCCCATGAGGTTACAAATTGTAGTTGAGTACAATTCTGCTGCGTCTGATGGTCCCCAGTGCCTCACGGATGTCCAGCCTTGAGTTGCGAGATTTCTTCGAAATCTATCTCATTTAGCATGGTGGTCATGCCACAAAACATGATGCAGAGTATTCTCAATATTAAGATGGGACTTTGTCTCCTAGCTATACTGTCATGGACAGATGCATCTGCAGCAGACTGGCTGGTGGGGATGAGGTCAAGTAAGTTTTAGTCTCTTAGAATCGTAGAATTCCTGCAGTGCAGATAGGATACCATTCGGCTCAAGTCTGCATTGACCAAAAGAGCACCCCACCCAAGCCCAATCCCCCGCCTTCGTAACTTAATATAAGAACATAAGAACTAGGAGCTAGAATAGGCCATCTGGCCCCTCGAGCCCGCTCCGCCATTCAATAAGAACTAGGAGCAGGAGTAAGCCATCTGGCCCCTCAAGCCTGCTGTGCCATTCAATGAGATCATGGCTGATATTTTGTGGACTCAGCTCAACTTTCCTGCCCAAACACCATAACCCTTTATTGCTTTATTCTTCAAAAAACTATATCTTGAAAACATTTAATGAAGGAGCCTCAACTGCTTCACTGGGCAGGGAATTCCATGGATTCATAACCCTTTGGATGAAGAAGTTTCTCCTAAGCTCAGTCCTAAATCAATTTCCCCTTATTTTGAGGCCCCCTAGTTCTGCTTTCACCCGCTAATTGAAACAACCTCCCTGCATCTATCCTATCTATTCCCTTCATAATGTTATGTAATGGGTGAAGAGACATTTCAATTAGTTGTCTCATTTATGTTAAGTAGCTAATAATTGACACTGATATGTAAAGGGGCTTCAGGTGGCCTTTGTGTCAGGTGATGTGTTGATAGAGTTTTGTGCAGAGTCTGTTAAAGTGAAATAAAGGTGTTTGAGAAAAGGAGCAGTACCTTAGACTCTTTATACAACAGCAGCTAAATATCCAACAAATGGTAGCAGAGGATGGTTGCTGTGCAAATGTGAAGGGTTGAAAGATACAACTTTTCCAGACCAAACCAAGGAGTGAGTGAGAAGAAAACAAAAAGATATATGGCTGAACCTAGGATAAAGATGGCTGGGTATGACTATTCCCCCTTATTTTCTGAAAGGGGATCATATGACCAATGGAGAAGTGCAGTAGTTATGTGGACTAAGGTAACTGCCTTGGGAAAGAGAAAACAAGATATGGAATGAAATGAAAAAATGAAATGAAAATCACTTATTGTTACAAGTAGGCTTCAAATGAAGTTACTGTGAAAAGCCCCTAGTTGCCACATTTTGGCGCCTGTTCGGGGAGGCTGGTACGGGAATTGAACCGTGCTGCTGGCCTGCCTTGGTCTGCTTTCAAAGACAGCAATTTAGCCCTGTGCTAAACCAGCCTCTAATTGTCTCTTTCTCTACCTTATGACAGTAAAATCCGGAGCAAAGTGTTTTCTGAGCTGGAATTGGAAGAGTTAGACTCAGAAGATGGTCTGCAGACTCTATTATGTTATATTTCATAGAATTTACAGTGCAAAAGGAGGCCATTCGGCCCATCGAGTCTGCACCGGCTCCTGGAAAGAGCACCCTACCAAAGGTCAACACCTCCACCCTATCCCCATAACCCAGTTTCCCCACCCAACACTAAGGGCAATTTTGGTCACTAAGGGTAATTTATCATGGCCAATCCACCTAACCTGCACATCTTTGGATTGTAAGAGGAAACCGGAGCACCCGGAGCAGACTATATAAAAGGCTGCAAAAACACAACCTGGAATTTCCACAGTCTGTGTTGGTCTTTAAATTACTTGACTGTGCTAGAGTGAGCAACATGGATAGGCTCCTGGTTTTGACAGGAGTTCAGTTTGCGGATAAGGATTCCTTATTTGATCAGATGACAGAAGCTTTAAAAAAGTTTCTGGGGAAACATTTGATTCCGATGGCTCTGATGACCCAAATAGGTCAGCCTGCAATAAAGCAGAATATGGAAGATACACTACTAACAGGATGGCAAAATCGTACGACTACGAACAGGTTCCAAGAATATAGAAGGAGATCGGGACCCGGAAATTATGAAGATAGAAACCCAGTTAGAACCTACAATAGAAATGTGAACCCCAGAAATGCACGGGCCATGATAAATCAATGTTTTTGATGTGACTCTCAATACCATTATGCTTTCAACTGTCCAACACGTTATAATAGAGTGTTTGAAGCGACACATGACACGGAAGAATCAGCAGAGGAAAATAACAGTGACCAGAAAGAAGGCATTGTCCTATTAACAAGCAGCTTTACTCTGGTAATGAGGGTGTTTGTTGCAGAATCTTTCAATTGTGCTGTATTGGACAGTGGCTGCACATCTACTGTGTGTGGAATTGACTGGTTAAAATGTTACCTGGACTCTTTGAATTCTGAAAATCATCACAAGGTTAAGGAATTTGAAAGTTCCACAAGTTTCAGGTTTGGGGATGATAATACTCTGAAGTCGCTGAAAAGAGTGGTGATCCCTTGCAGTATTGCTGGAGTGAATAATTTCATTAGCACAGATGTTGCATCGAGGGAGATACCTTTGCTTCTGAGCAGAGCGTCGATGAAGAAAGCACACATGAAACTGGATATGGAACAGGATAAGGCAACAGTTTTTGGAAAGACGGTGGACTTACAATTTACACAGTCAGGGCGCTATTGTATTCTATTACTGACAAATAATGTTTCAAGTAGAGTTGTTAAGGATGTGTGAATGGCAGTTGGAAATGGGACTTTAGCTGATAAAAAGCTTGTTGTATTAAAACTGCATTGGCAAATTGCGCATCCGTCTCCTCGGAGGCTGAAAAATTTATTAAAGGATGCGGGGGTAAGGGATGATGACTATTCTAAGCTGATAGAACAGGTTAGTGATCGCTGTGAAGTTTTCAGGAAGTACAGAAGGCCGCAAGCACGACCAATAGTAATCCTACCGCTGGCCAGGGATTTTAACAACATTGTGGCCATGGACCTCAAGATCTGGGATAAAGCCAATAATATATTTATTTTGCATTTTGTAGATTTAGCAACCAGATTTAGTCAATCAACGATTGTATGAAGTAAAAAAAAGAGATTAATTCTGGATCAAATTATGGAAAAATGGATAGGGACAGGAATGGGCCCACTAGCAAAATTCCTTATGAACAATGGGGAAGAATTTGCTAATGATGAGTTTAGGGATATGTGTGAAAATGTGAATATTGCAGTTATGAATATGGCTGCGGAAAAGCCCATTTAGTAATGGTGTCTGTGAAAGAAACCATGCTGTAATTGATGACATGCTCTGGAAAATTTTGGCAGATAGACCGAATTGCAAGCTAAATTCAGCTGTAAGATGGGTGGTACATGCAAAGAATTCATTGCAGATGGTTGTGGGCTATAGTCCTTATCAATTAGTGTTTGGTAGAAATCCTAAAATTCCATCCATTTTGGATGACCAGCCTCCAACTTGGGAAGGGACTACAATTAGCTCTGCCTTTGCTGAGCATTTAAATGCATTACATAGCAGTAGAAAAGCTTTTTTGGAAGCAGAAGTCTCTGAAAGAATTCACAGAGCTTTAAGGCGTAATGTACGGCCATCAAATACTGTTTTTCACAAGGAGACATAGTATACTATAAGAGAGACAATTTTAATGAATGTAAAGGCCCGGGGAAGATCATAGGCATAGATGGCAAAACAATTATTTTGCAACATGGCAATCAATCTGTTAGGGTACATTCATCAAGGATAATGGGTACAGGTTACAAATTTTCAAATTTAGACAGAGCAGACAGACATGACGAGGAACCTGGGTCATATGGTATGCTCGTTTTACAGAACTATGAGGACCAGTTAACTGATATAGACAGGGTTTCTGTAAAGGAACAAAACACTTCTGATGAATTAGAACAGGCCGTTTTTCTGAAAGGACAACTTCCAAAAAGTTGGTACAAAAGTGACATACTTGTCAGAATGGTCCAGTCAATGGAAGGATGCAACTGTTATTAGTAGAGCAGGGAAGGCCACCAGAAACATTGGTTGAATGTACAGCATTCAGGGGAGGGAGTCAAGACAATGGATTGGGAACATTTATGTGATGGGGTTTCAAGTGCAGGAGGTTTTATAATTTTCCTTTTGGGGAACAATGGTAAATGTTGCCCTCTCGTGTGGGAAACAAAGACAATAAGGAGAATGGTCAAAAGTACTTTGGCTGCTGAGACGTTAAGCCTTGTAGAGGCGGTGGATATGGCCTTTTATTTATCTCAGATATTGACAGAAATTTTGGGAATAGAGGATTTGGGTAATATACCTATTGAATGTGACAATAAATCCCTGTGGGAAAATGTGCACTCTTCAAAAAGTGTCAATGAAAAGAGGTTAAGGATAGACATCGCAAGTTTGAAGCAGATGTTGGACAGAGGGGAAATAGCAAAAATGAAATGGGTCGCCAGTAGCTATCAATTGTCAGACTGTTTTACAAAAAGAGGGGCTAGTTAACAGAAACTTTTGGATATTGTTAATGAAAGGCTCCTGTTTCTGTGACTTTTTTTTCTTCCAAAAAAAAAGAGTAAATTGCGTGTGTGTTTTTGAGTTTCCTGTAATTTATTTTTCACCTAATTATTTTTTGTCTCCAAGGAAGGGGAGACTGTTAAGTAATGGGTTAAGTGACATTCCAATTAGTTGTCTCAACTGCTTTTTCTTCTGGTCAAAACAAGGATTGCCAGATTAGAGAACAGAATTCGCTTCCAAAAGCCTTTCTCCAAAAATCCTGGCTCTCTAACAAGTTTTCTCCAAACAGAGTTCTCTCTCCACGGCTTCTCAATGGTCTCTCTGCTTTCCTTGGCCCCATCCAGCAATGACCCCATCTCCCCAAGCTAAAAAAAACAAATTGGGCGGATTCTCAGAGCCCCTGCCGGCTCGGAGAATCACCGGGGGGGGGGGGGGGGGGCGCGCGCGCGCGCGAATCCTGCCATGCCGCTCTGAAGCCTGGACCGTGATGCTCTGAAATGGGAAAAGACTCGCCAACAGGGATTGCGCCACGCGGCCCGCAGATCGGCAGACCTGGCGCGACGAGCTGTTCCCTGGGCCTGCTGCAAGTAGATGGGCCGAAGTCCCGCCGACATGACCGCAGCTCACGCTGGCGTAAATAAAACATGGTATTTAATGGCGTCAACCAGTCGTACTGGATGACGCTGGCGAAGAAGGAGGTAGGGGTCGGTGTGGGGGGGGCGCCACATATCGAGGCGGCTGGGCCGTGGCTGGGGCAGGGGGTGCATCTGGTGGGGGCGAAGGCCGGCCAAGGCCAGGGGTGTCGGCTGGTGTCGGGGCTGGTGTCTTGGGAAGGTTGGGATGGGGGCGAGGGTCAGGGCTGGGGTCCGGGGAGGGTGGGGGTGGGGGGGGAGGGAGTGTCGGGGCTGGTGTCTGGGGAGGGTGGGCATGGCGGGGGGAGGGTCAGGTCTGGTGTCCAGGGAGGGTGGGGGTGGGGTGGGAGGGTCGGGGCTGGTGTCCCTGGAGGGTGGGGGTGGGGGGGGGGAGGGTCGGGGCTGGAGTCTGGGGAGGGTGGGGGTGGGGTGGGAGGGTCAGGGCTGGTGTCCAGGGAGGGTGGGGGGGAGGGAGGGAGGGTTGGGGCTGGTGTCTGGGGAGGGGGGGGTGGGGTGGGAGGGTCGGGGCTGGTGTCTGGGGAGGGTGGGGGTGGGAGGGTCGGGGCTGGTGTCCGGGGAGGGTGGGGTGGGGGTGGGGGTGGGAGGGTCAGGGCTGGTGTCCGGGGAGGGTGGGGGTGGGGGGGGGGAGGGAGGGAGGGTTGGGGCTGGTGTCTGGGGAGGTGGGGGTGGGTGGGAGGGTCGGGGCTGTTGTCCGTGGAGGGTGGGGGTGGGGGGGGAGGGAGGGTCGGGGCTGGAGTCTGGGGAGGGTGGGCGTGGTGGGGGGAGGGTCGGGGCTGGTGTCCGGGGAGGGTGGAGGTGGGGTGGGGTGGGAGGGTCGGGGCTGGTGTCTGGGGAGGGTGGGGATGGGGTGGGAGGGTCGGGGCTGGTGTCTGGGGAGGGTGGGGGTGGGGTGGGAGGGTCGGGGCTGGTGTCTGGGGAGGGTGGGGGTGGGGTGGGAGGGTCGGGGCTGGTGTCCGGGGAGGGTGGGGATGGGGGTGGGAGGGTCGGGGCTGGTGTCCGGTGGGGGTGGGGATAGAGGGTCGGGGCTGGTGTCCGGGGAGGGTGGGGCTGGGGGGGGAGGAGGGTCGGGGCTGGTGTCCGGGGAGGGTGGGGGTGGGGATGGAGGGTCGGGGCTGGTGTCCGGGGTGGGGGTGGGGTGGGAGGGAGGGTCGGGCTGGTGTCCGGGGAGGGTGGGGGTGGGGGTGGAGGGTCAGGGCTGGTGTCCGGGGAGGGTGGGGGTGGGAATGGAGGGTTGGGGCTGGTGTCTGGGGAGGGGGGGGGGGGGGTGGGAGGGTCGGGGCTGGGGTCGGGGGAGGGTGGGGGTGGGGTGGGAGGGTCGGGGCTGGTGTCCGGGGAGGGTGAGGGTGGGGATGGAGGGTCGGGGCTGGTGTCCGGGGAGGGTGGGGGGGGGGGGTCGGGGCTGGTGCCCGGGGAGGGTGGGGGTGGGGGGGGGGGGTCGGGGCTGGTGTCCGTGGAGGGTGGGGGTGGGGGGGGAGGGAGGGTCGGGGCTGGAGTCTGGGGAGGGTGGGCGTGGTGGGGGGAGGGTCGGGGCTGGTGTCCGGGGAGGGTGGGGGTGGGGGGGGAGGAGGGTCGGGGCTGGTGTCTGGGGAGGGTGGGGGTGGGGATGGAGGGTTGGGGCTGGCGTCCGGGGAGGGTGGGGGTGGGGATGGAGGGTCGGGGCTGGTGTCCGGGGAGGGTGGGGGGGGGGGTCGGGGCTGGTGCCCGGGGAGGGTGGGGGTGGGGGGGGGAGGAGGGTCGGGGCTGGTGTCCGGGGAGGGTGGGGGTGGGGATGGAGGGTCGGGGCTGGTGTCAGGGGAGGGTGGGGGTGGGGGTGGAGGGTCAGGGCTGGTGTCCGGGGAGGGTGGGGGGGAGGAGGGTCGGGGCTGGTGTCCGGGGAGGGTGGGGGTGGGGATGGAGGGTCGGGGCTGGTGTCCGGGGAGGGTGGGGGTGGGGATGGAGGGTCGGGACTGGTGTCAGGGGAGGGTGGGGGTGGGATGGGAGGGAGGGTTGGGGCTGGTGTCCGGGGAGGGTGGGGGTGGGGGTGGAGGGTCAGGGCTGGTGTCCGGGGAGGGTGGGGGTGGGGATGGAGGGTCGGGGCTGGTGTCCGGGGAGGGTGGGGGTGGGGGGGGAGGAGGGTCGGGGCTGGTGTCTGGGGAGGGTGGGCGTGGTGGGGGGAGGGTCGGGGCTGGTGTCTGGGGAGGGTGGGGGTGGGGTGGGAGGGAGGGTCGGGGCTGGTGTCTGGGGAGGGTGGGCGTGGTGGGAGGGAGGGTCGGGGCTGGTGTCCGGGGAGGGTGGGGGTGGGGTGGGAGGGAGGGTCGGGCTGGTGTCCGGGGAGGGTGGGGTGGGGATGGAGGGTCGGGGCTGGTGTCCGGGGAGGGTGGGGGTGGGGTGGGAGGGAGGGTCAGGGCTGGTGTCCGGGGAGGGTGGGGTGGGAGGGAGGGTCGGGGCTGGTGTCCGGGGAGGGTGGGGGTGGGGGTGGAGGGTCGGGGCTGGTGTCCGGGGAGGGTGGGGGTGGGGATGGAGGGTCGGGGCTGGTGTCCGGGGAGGGGGGGGGGGGGGGGGGGAGGGTCGGGGCTGGTGTCCGGGGAGGGTGGGGGTGGGTTAGCGTGGCCAGGTGACACCTGTCAGAGTGGCAACCATGCAGCCCATGGCACCAGGTTGCAGAGGTGGGTATGTGCAATGACGATACGTCCTCATCCCCCACCACCTGCAGACCGTTATGTTTGGCAATCACCCAGCAATGTTGGCCGCCGTGGCAGGGGCCTCCGTCATGCATGTAGCCCTATGGCAGCTGGAGCATGGACATGCCAGGGAGGCAGCGGAGGCTGCCGCAGAGGAGCTTCCCGCAGAGGGGAAGATGGCATCCGTGCAGGCTGGGCGTGTGGCCGCCCAACAGGACGAACAGGACGAGGAGGAGGTGGTGGTGGTGCCACGGCGATGGAGGCGCCCAATGAGGCCCCGCGTGCACCGGCATAGCACGTCATACCAGGACCTCAAGGACTGGGCATGCATGCCAGAGGAGACTCCGGATGAAGCAGGAAACCGTCGTCCATATCTGCCACCTGATGGCACACCTGGCACCGCGTAGCACTGGGGGTGGACATGCTCTCCCGGTGTCTGTCAAGGTGACGGTGGCCCTGAGCCTTTATGCCATGGGCTCGTTCCAGTCGCCGAGTGGGGACCTGTCCGGTATCTCCCAGACATCGGTACACCGATGCATCCGTGCAGTGACTGACTCCCTTTATGCCATTGCGGACCGGTACATCCAGTTCCCTGTGAACTGTGCCCACCAGGATGCCCGGGCAGCGGGCTTCGCTGCTGTGGCCAGGATACCCATGGTCCAGGGTGCGATCAATGGGGTGCATGTCGCCCTGCGGCCACCAGTAGATAGCAGGACCATGTCACGAACAGGAAGGGGGCCGACTCCATGAACGTGCAGGTGGTCTGTGACCACCGGATTAAGATCCTGCACGTCTGCACCCGGTACCCGGGCAGTGTGCATGACTCGTTCATTTTGGCACAATCGTTCACCCCTGCCATGTTTGAGGGACACCCCCCACCGGCTGTGGGGCAGGTTTCTGGGTGAGAGGGGTTACCCGTTGCGGTCAAGGCTGATGACGCCTATACGGAGGACACAGATCGATGCGGGGACCCGCTACAATGATGCCCGCGGAGACCCACTACAATGATGCCCGCGGAGACCCGCTACAATGATGCCCGCGGAGACCCGCTACAATGATGCCCGCGGAGACCCGCTACAATGATGTCCGCGGAGACCCGCTACAATGATGCCCATGCAGCGACCAGGGGTGTGGTCGAGAGGTGCTTTGGGTTTCTGAAGAAGCCCTTCAGGTGCCTGGACCGCTCTGGAGGGGCCCTCGGTACCCGTCAGAGTGGGTCGGCTGCATCGTTGTGGTCTGCTGCATCCTGCACAATATAACCCAGCAGAGGGGTGATGTGCTGGAGGCAGAGGAGGAGGAGGAGGCAGAAGACGATGATGGGCATGCCTCTCCAGGTGAGAAGGATGTGGAAGGGGGTGGGAATGCACGGGACATATGGGCTGGACAGGGATGGAAGGCTGCCCATCGATACCGGATGGGCCAGCGGGCACGGGAACAGCTGATAGCCGCACGGTTCACAGACAGGAAGGGGGGCGGAATTGCTGAGCATGGGCATGGACAGCACAGTACCACACCCCACCACCCTCACCCCACCCACCACCCTCAACCAATCCATCACCCACCGCCCTCACCTAGTCCACCAAGTACATGCACACCAGCCCTCCATTACACATCCACCCGCTGTGGCACAATGGGCTGGGCTCACACGGTCGCCACTGGAAGCGGGTCTATTGCACAGCGTTGAGGATGATGACAGGCCGCTCTGCGATGAACTCCGGGCTCTACATCGTTAGACAATGTCTGACTCATGGCCACAGTAACACCCTCCACCTGGGAGGTCTCTGCATGCTGCCTGGACACTGCAGCGCACGGACTGTCGTCTGTCTGGGGTCAGGGTGGCGAGGGCGACCGGGGTGGGTGGGCACGCCACACTCATCTAAGCTTGACGTCCTATCACCCCTCACATACACTGTCGCTCACTTTCCACCCCACCCCCACATGCATCGGACAGAGCACAGAGGCAGCTTCTATAGTTGTAGAAGTGATTTTAATGACAAACAGTTCATACACGTGCCCTCCCCCCCATAACTAGTCTGTGCCCTGCACCCGTGCCAACTTACTCCGTGTCTAATTTTTCTGGCCTTACGGGCCCTCTGACTACGTCGAGGTGCTTCCCCAGACGGTACAGCAGACTGGAGGCGAACTCCTGTGATTCCTGCCCTGTGACAAGGGTCCCTTTTTGCGGCCGTTTCCTGGGGCGGCCCGGCTTGGATGGGCCAGGCTGCGGCTCGGGCGACTGGGATGGCGGGCTGCCAGCCTGTTCTGCCCGCTGCCCACCAGATGCACCTGGGACGGAAGGGGGGTGTGTCCGAGGTATCGCAGTTTTCCGGGACCTCCTCTGCAGGGGGTCCCAGAACAGGTCCCAGCACCTCTTCCTCCCTCGGGGTGCCTGATGGCCCCTGGGGCTCTCCATGGGACGGGGATGCGAGTGGATCCAGTAACCGGGGCATCCCCGATACCTGGCACTGCCATCCTGGACGCCCGCCCTGGTATCGACAAGGGTCTGCAAGTTTGCAGCCATGAAGCTTAGGCAGTTGGCCTTTCTTGTCTGTGTCTGGGCGACGCCAGCCAGCACCTGGACAATGGCGCCGATGCCCTCAGTGATGGCCTGCTGAGACTGGGTCATGGCCTGCTGAGACTGGGTCATGGCCTGCTGAGACTGGGTCATGGCCTGCTGGGACTGGGCCATGGCCTGCTGGGTTTGGGCCATGGCCTGCTGAGACTGGGTCATGGCCTGCTGAGACTGGGTCATGGCCTACTGGGTCTGGGCCATGGCCTGCTGGGTCTGGGCCATGGCCTGCTGGGACTGGGCCATGGCCTGCTGGGTTTGGGCCATGGCCTGCTGAGACTGGGTCATGGCCTGCTGAGACTGGGTCATGGCCTGCTGAGACTGGGTCATGGCCTGCTGGGTCTGGGCCATGGCCTGCTGAGACTGGGTCATGGCCTGCTGGGACTGGGCCATGGCCTGCTGGGTCTGGGCCATGGCCTGCTGAGACTGGGTCATGGCCTGCTGAGACTGGGTCATGGCCTGCTGAGACTGGGTCATGGCCTGCTGGGTCTGGGCCATGGCCTGCTGGGACCGGGCCTTCGAGTGTAATAAAGGTTGAACATCGGAATAAGGGGATTGCAAAGATCCAAACCAAAATGCTTTTATCTGACCATTAATAATAATAATAATAATAATAATAATCTAATAATCATTATTCTTGTCACAAGTGGGCTAACATTAACACTGCAATGTTATTACTATGAAAAGCCTCTAGTTGCAAAACTCTGGCGCCTGTTCGGGTACACAGAGGGAGAACTCAGAATATCCAATTCATCTAACAGCGCGTCTTTCGGGACTTGTGGGAGGAAACCGGAGCACCCGGAGGAAACCCACACAGATACAGGGAGAACGTGCAGACTCCGCACAGACAGTGACCCAAGTGGCAATCGAACCCGAGACATTGGCGCTATGAAGTGACAGTGCTAGCCACTGTGCTGCTGTGCCGCCCATTCATATGCCCATGGAATAATTTACAAAAAGTACAATTTATTCATAATAATAGAACACCCTTGACCTTGAGATGACATGAAAACCGTTTCACTTTCCGAACTCTAAGGTTACTGCAGCCCCGACATTGAAAGCAGGGCTGGATGCAGCCTGCCCTGAACCCTGAGCTGAGCTTGGCAGATGTCCTGTGATGGCCTGAGCTCTGGAAGGGCCGGGATCCATAAAGGTCTCCTGTTCAGGTGCGGAGGCACCCTTAATAGATTGAGATGATGGTGTTAATGCAGGCACAGGCAGTGACATAGAATCCATACAGTGCAGAAAGAGGCCATTCGGCCCATCGGGTCTGTACCGACCCTCCGAAAGAGCACCCGACCTAGGCTCGTCCCCCCACCCTATTCACGCAGCATAGTAACCATACCGACACATCTTTGGATACTAAGGGGTAATTTAGCATGGCGATTTGAAATGAAAATGAAAATCGCTTATTGCCACAAGTAGGCTTCAAATGAAGTTACTGTGAAAAGCCCTTAGTCGCCACATTCCGGCGCCTGTTCGGGGAGGCTGGTACAGGAATTGAACTGTGCTGCTGGCCTGCCTTGGTTTGCTTTATAAGCTAGCTATTTAGCCCAGTGTGCTAAACCAGCCAGACATCATGCATATCTTTGGAGTGTGGGAGGAAACCGCCCCAGATACGGGGAGAATGTGCAAACTCCACACAGTCACCCACGGTCGGAATCAAACTCAGGTCCCTGGCGCTGTGAGGTAGTAGTGCAAACCACTGTATCACTGTGCTGCACACTCTGAGTGGCTGCAAACATTTTGAGTATCCTGAATGGAGCCCCCCTGGGGTGTCCAGCTGATTCTCGTGCTCCCTGTCCACCTAACCCGCACATCTTTGGACTGTGGGAGGAAACCGGAGCACCCGGAGGAAACCCATGCACACACGGCGAGGACGTGCAGACTCCGCACAGACAGTGACCCAGCCGGGAACCGAACCTGGGATCCTGGAGCTGTGAAGCATTTATGCTAACCACCATGCTACTGTGCTGCCCAAAGGTCAAGGTGCCTGGTCCTCATGTGGTTAGGTGGGGTTATGGGGACAGGGCGGGGGAGTCGGCCTAGGTAGGATGCTCGTTCGGAGGGTTGTTGTGGACTCAGCCTCCTCTTGCACTGTCGGAGTTCTACAGTTCTATATTCACTGCCTTCTGAGAGACGAAATTCCTCCTCATCTCTGTCTTAAATGGGGAACCCCTTACTCTGAGATTATGCGCTATGGTCCTTGACTCTCCCACAAGGAGAAAGATCTCTCAACATCTACCCTGTCAAGCCCCATGTGCATCCTATGTGTCTCAGTAAGGTTCGCCTTTCATTTTCTAAACTCTTAGAATCATAGATATTACAGAAGGAGGCCATTTGGCCCATTGAGTCGACACCGACCCCTGAAAGAACTACCTAAGCCCACACCTCCACCCTATCCCTGTAACCCAGCAACCCGCCGAACCTTTGGACACTACGGGGCAATTTAGTGTGACCAATCCACCTGCATATCTTTGGACTGTGGGAGGAAACCCACGCAGACACGGGGAGGAAGTGCAGACTCCGCACAGACAGCGACCCAAGCCAGGAATCGAACCCGGAACCCTGGCGCTACCATGTCGCCCCAATGATTACAGGCCCAAACTACTCAACCTCCACTCATAAGAAAATCCCTCCATAGACAGGATCAACCTTGTGAACCTTCTCTGGACTGCCTCCAATGTCAGTATATCTTTCCTTAGATAAAGGAACCAACACTGTTCACAGATGTGGCCTTGTATAGTTTTAGCAAGCCTTCTTCTTGAGGATGCTAGCCCTTTTCATTTGGGTTTCCTGACATCCTCTTGGGCCTGTTGGACTCATATTTAAATATGGCGCCAGGTACCATTGAACTCACCAGCTGAGGGTGGGCCAATGAATCAGCTGCCAGTCCGCTTGGAGATTTGGAGCAGAACTAGCCTGCACATAATTAACGAGGTTCCAAATGCTGATATTCAGGCAGCAGGACAGGTGCGGCCAGAGCTGCCCGCCACCGCACTTAGTCTCAAAATGGGAGAATTTGTCCCAATGATTTTGGTCAAGTGAAGGAACTCCAGAGGTTAAGGCCTTGGCAGCCAAAAATGAAGCAATTACAATCAGGGACCATCAAGAGGCCAGATGTGGAGGACTTGAACAGTACACAGATGGAGAGGTGTGAGGGCCTGGGGATTTGAAGACAGGGATGAGAGAAGGAGATATCTGTTTTCAAGCCAGGGAGATAGATACCCCAACTCCATATTTTAGGAATGAAAATCGCAGAGTGAGCGTCGGTACAATGGTGGCGATCTGGCCCTTACAATTCCTTAAATTCTCATACACCAGGTGTGAAAGCACTGTAACCACTAGGTGGCTCCATCTCACTGTTTATTTTTAATTCGGCACTGGCCATGTTAAGAAGCTGTAAAAGTGGTTTTATGGAACAGTTCTAAAACTTACTTTATAGTTGTCAAACCAAGGATATATTTAGCAATAGTTTAAAACACTCCCTAGTGAAAAGTTTCTGAGGGATTTTAAAATCTGCTAAATGGTTACTGATAGAAATTTCAATTCGAAAATATTTGATCTTAATCATTTTTATTATTGTCACAGTAGGCTTACATTAACACTGCAATGAAGTTACTGTGAAAATCCCCCAGTCGCCACACTCCGGTGCCTGTTCGGGTACAGAGGGAGAATTCAGAATATCCAATTCACCTAACTTTATAATAACCTTAACCCACCCCATCAAGTTACTTTTCACATATGCTGAAAGGGATTTAAATAGCACAGTAAGTCGATATGTTGCTATATTATAAACACCACCTTTTATTTATGAAGGTTTCGCTTGCTCATAAATTTGTACACCTAGGGTCTAATAAAAACACATACTATCACTATTATAGCGTACAAACAGATGTTTGAACTGTGTGAATTTGTTCTAAATTTCATGGAATCAATATATGTACAAGTTATGTTTTATCTTGCAAGGTGTCGCAGGCTGCTAAACTTTCCAACCTCCATTATGGGTTTCCTGTTGCTGAAACCTCTTTCATGCCCTGGACAGGAACAGATACCACTAAAAGCCCATTTCATCAGAATTACCACCATGAATGGGTCATCAGCTGACATGCCAGACCTGACAACCGGGGTCATGGATACACAAGTACAAAATTAGTAAATCAGTAATTTAAATTCCAGATTAAAAGAAATGTCACCCCCCCCCCCCCCCCCCCCCAAAGGGCATTTGAAATATAAAAATGACTCCCAGCAGTCATTGTGCAGTGCTGCTTCAGGGCAGCACGGTAGCGTATTGGTTAGCACAGGTGCTTCACAGCTCCAGGGTCCCATCCTTACAGAACGACAATCCTCCTCTCTCTTCGCTACAGCATCTTATTGTTTCTTAAATGAGTCCCGGATCTGGCCACAGTGGCTATTTGTAGCAATCCATTCCAGTTGTTAGTCACCCTCTGTGTAAATTAATACTTCTTGATGCTTCTATTAAAGTGCCCTTCACAACCTTAGAACAGAAAAAGATAAGACAGAGGAGCAGAAGTCCATCAGGGTTACTGAGTCTGTTTCTGGATCGTGGCTGATTATGTACCTCTTGTTCAGCTACATTTACAAATCCCAAACGTTTATGCCACTAAGCCTGTTAAATGTTGTATACATTTTATTCCCATGTTTTCAAGAAGAACATTATATAACTGTTCTTTATGCTTCATCCATTAGCAGTTAGTTGTGACAATTAAGACACAAGGAAATAAGCCAAATGCAGCCTAATGAGAACAGCGAATAGTTTAGCATAATTTCTACAAAATTGAACTCAATTGAATTGACAATCGAGCTTCGTATCCTGCTCCATTTGTTAATCCCTGTTTCATGGGGGAGGCGGTGATGTGGTGGTATTGTCATTGGACTAGCAAACCAGAGACCCAAGGTAATGCTCTGGGAACCCAGTTTCAAATCTTGCCACTGCAGATGAAGTTTGAATTCAATAAAAAATCCGGTATTTAAAAAACAAGTCGAATGATGACCATTAAATCATTGTCGATTGTCCTAAAAACCCATCTGGTTCACTAATGTCCCCTTGGGAACAACATCGTGGACTAGGGTCAACATCGTGCACTAGGGGCAACATCATAGGTGAGGGACAACATCATGGGCTAGGAACAACATCGTGGGCTGGGGGCAACATCGTAGGTTAGGGACAACATCATGGGCTAGGGACAACATCGTGGACAACATTGTGGGCTGGGGGCAACATCGTGGGTTAGGGACAACATCGTGGACAACATCGTGGGCTGGGGGCAACATCGTGGGTTAGGGACAACATCATGGGCTAGGGACAACATCGTGGACAACATTGTGGGCTGGGGGCAACATCGTGGGTTAGGGACAACATCGTGGACAACATCGTGGGCTGGGGGCAACATCGTGGGTTAGGGACAACATCATGGGCTAGGGACAACATCGTGGACAATATCGTGGGCCGGGGGAAACATTGTGGGTTAGGGACAACATTGTGGACTTGGGACAGCATCATTGGCTAGGGGCAACATCGTAGGCTAGGGACAACATTGTGGGCCAGGGACAGCATCATGGGTTAGGGACAACATTGTGGGCTAGGGACAGCATCGTGGGCTAGGGACAGCATCGTGGGCTAGGGACAACATTGTGGGCTAGGGACAACATTGTGGGCTAGGGACAACATTGTGGGCGAGGGACAACATTGTGGGTTAGGGACAACATTGTGGACTTGGGACAGCATCATGGGCTAGGGACAACATTGTGGACTTGGGACAGCATTGTGGGCTAGGGACAACATTGTGGGCTAGGGACAACATTGTGGGCTAGGGACAACATTGTGGGCGAGGGACAACATTGTGGGTTAGGGACAACATTGTGGGTTAGGGACAACATTGTGGACTTGGGACAGCATCATGGGCTAGGGACAACATCGTGGGCTAGGGACAGCATCATGGGCTAGGGACAGCATCATGGGTTAGGGACAACATTGTGGACGAGGGATAACATTGTGGACTTGGGACAGCATTGTGGGCTAGGGACAGCATTGTGGGCTAGGGACAGTATTGTGGGCTAGGGACAGCATTGTGGGCTAGGGACAACATCGTGGGCTAAGGACAACATTGTGGGCTAGGGACAGTATCGTGGGCTCGGGACAGCATTGTGGGCTAGGGACAACATTGTGGGCTAGGGACAACATTGTGGGCTAGGGACAGAATTGTGGGTTAGGGACAACATTGTGGGTTAGGGACAACATTGTGGGCTAGGGACAGCATTGTGGGCTAGGGACAACATCGTGGGCTAAGGACAACATTGTGGGCTAGGGACAGTATCGTGGGCTAGGGACAGCATTGTGGGCTAGGGACAACATTGTGGGCTAGGGACAGCATTGTGGGCTAAGGGCAACATTGTGGGCTAGGGACAACATTGTGGGCTAAGGGCAACATTGTGGGCTAGGGACAGCATTGTGGGCTAGGGACAACATTGTGGGTTAGGGACAGCATTGTGGGTTAGGGACAACATCGTGGGCTAAGGACAACATTGTGGGCTAAGGGCAACATCGTGGGCTAAGAACAACATTGTGGGCTAGGGACAGTATCGTGGGCTAGGGACAGCATTGTGGGCTAGGGACAGCATTGTGGGCTAGGGGCAACATTGTGGGCTAGGGACAGCATCGTGGGCTAGGGACAACATTGTGGCCTAGGGACAGCATTGTGGGCTAGGGACAACATTGTGGGCTAGGGACAACATTGTGGGCTAGGGACAACATTGTGGGCTAGGGACAGCATCATTGGCTAGGGGCAACATCGTGGACTAGAGACAACATTGTGGGTTAGGGACAACATCGTGGGCTAGGGACAGCATTGTGGGCTAGGGACAACATTGTGGGCTAGGGACAGCATTGTGGGCTAGGGACAGCATTGTGGGCTAGGGACAACATTGTGGACTTGGGACAGCATCGTGGGTTAGGGACAACATTGTGGGCTAGGGACAACATTGTGGGCTAGGGACAGCATTGTGGACTTGGGGCAACATCGTGGACTAGGGACAACATTGTGGGCTAGGGACAACATCGTGGGCTAGGGACAGCATTGTGGGCTAGGGACAACATTGTGGGCTAGGGACAGCATTGTGGGCTAGGGACAGCATTGTGGGCTAGGGACAACATTGTGGACTTGGGACAGCATCGTGGGTTAGGGACAACATTGTGGGCTAGGGACAACATTGTGGGCTAGGGACAGCATTGTGGGCTAAGGACAACATTGTGGGCTAGGGACAGCATCGTGGGCTAGGGACAACATTGTGGGCTAGGGACAACATTGTGGGCTAGGGACAACATTGTGGGCTAGGGACAGCATTGTGGGCTAGGGACAGCATTGTGGGCTAGGGACAGCATTGTGGGCTAGGGACAACATTGTGGGCTAGGGACAGCAACATTAACCAGAGTTCTCAGTACTGATTATTATCCATTGACCAGAATGAAGAGTGCACACATGTGGAGACTTGAAGAACAGACTTTGGAACTGACTGTGGTGCTTGTCAATAGAAGGTGGAAACGCTGGTTAAAAAAAAAAGTTGACCACTATCCCCGCTATGTGTTGTCCTCTCCTGACTGAGACATGCTTGCTTGTTGTAATAGCCGACTGAACAACAGTGAGTACACTATAGAGTAATTCATTGGCCGGAATTCGCCGTTTGGGAGACGAAGGTTGCTGTTCCAGGCGCAACAGGTGAGCCCCAAATCGGGCTCGATGTTGGGCGCCAGGCCAATACCAACTCACTCAACTTGCTCCGCCCGGTGTGATCTGGATCTCGCCTTCGCTGGGTCATGGCTGATTTAAATACTTTGACGCCAATTTCCCTAGGTGCCTGGCACTCACTGGCCATGCCTGGGAGACGTCGCCAGGGCACTTTTCGGTACTGCCCTGTACAAATGTGGACCAGGCGTAATAGCCCCTGGAGGGGTCTCCCCGGCTATTGGTGACCCCCGTATGGTGAGCACAGGGAAGGGCACTCCCCTTGCACCTGGGCACCGTGGCACTGCCAACATTGCACCTTGGTAGTGCCACCTTGGAGGACTTGTCAAGTAGAGAGGAGCTGAGGAGTGATTCCATGGGCCTCCCCAAGGTTGGGGTGGGTCAAAAAAGCGGGGCGGGGGCCTGAAAGGGTGGGGGGAGATCAGAGTTGCCAGACAAAATGGTGCCCTGATGAGTGGGATGTCTCTCTGTGCTGTTCAGCGGATTTTAACTTCAGTCCACTGAATTTCAGCCTGGTCTGAACAGCATGCGACTTGCACTTCCGTTGGGGCGTTATATGGTCAGCAAGTCATGATATACAAATGGGCCAGCATTCTGCCGGTGTGAATTGAGAGCAATTCCCGGCCCAGCGGCATTCTAACCACTGGGGTTGGAGTTAGCGCTAAAGAACGCTAGCGCTAGGGGCTATTTAGCACACTGGGCTAAATCGCTGGCTTTGAAAGCAGACCAAGGCAGGCCAGTAGCACGGTTCAATTCCCGTAACAGCCTCCCCGAACAGGCGCCGGATTGTGGCGACTGGGGGCTTTTCACAGTAACTTAATTGAAGCCTACTCGTGACAATAAGCGATTTTCATTTCATTTCACCTGACAGCTGGAGCTGTTTTTAATGGTTCCATTTAACACTCATTGTAGCCACGAAGAGGGCTAACAGAAGACCTGCTCGGGAGCCTGTGGCGGACCTATGCCATTGAGGAGTGGAGGGACAGCCTCTTCCCCAGGGTGGGCCGCAGAGTTGCCCTCTTAAACAGCACTTGGGAGGTGGTGGCTGAGAGGGGCAGAGAACCAGGGAGGTTCCAATTCTGCCGATCCCCTGCTTCCTCTGCAGTGGGGCAGCGCATTTAAGTAATGTAAACACCTGGTGGTCGCCTGATTGAGTTTGGCCACACCCATCCCCTTGATGATGCAGCTGGGGTATGAAGGTGTCCAGAGGGGCGGCCTGGGTGGGCTCCCAGATGGCTAGAGGCTCTCTGAGCATTCAGGCAGCACTCAGCAGTGTGAGCAGCCAGGAGCCTGTAAGTAGCACCAGAGGGGTGAGTTTAAAACACACACTGAAACAATGGCCGTCTGAGCCAGGCCACCCAGTCCATGAACTTGGTACTGAGATGTTCCCTTTTACTGCCCCGGCCCGGGAAGCCCACCCCCCGCAGCAAGCCCAACAATGCTTGAGGATTTTTGAGAGTTTATTAGCCTCCCACTACCCCTTCTTAGCCATTGCACAAAGATCCCAATTATAAATATTTGCATGAATTTGCACCTGCAACACGTCCGCCGGGGAGGAGCAGGGCATTGTGATGGGTGGGGCATGAAGTGTCAAAGCGGCTAATGATACTAAAATCCATGCAAATAACAGTTTTACATGGATCCGCTGGAATGGGACATCAGCCTCCATATCGCCGCCAGCGAGGGAGCTTGGCATCGGAATTAGTGCTGGGCGCAATATGGATTTTTTCCATTCGCATGATTCTCCGCCCGATCGCGATCCTCACTTCCAGTGTCGCAAAGCGGAGAAGCCAACCCATTTGTCTCAAGTGTGTGAGGGACATTGTGAGAACATCAGAGATACTAACATATGCTTCTGTTTCATTTTCATATTGAATTTTGAGTAGATGGTGTCAAATTAATTTTGACAGTTCAGTCTGAAGTATTCCAAAATTAAAACTGGCTGAGCTGTCTACAATTGATTTATTTATACACGTATCTCCTGTTTAATGAGCATTCTAATGGCATTTATGTTATTGTACAGCTTGTAAATGAGGCAGGATTCCTGAATAGTACTGCATTCATGCTGTGATTGGTCCGTGCTGTATGATTGGTGCGTGCTGTATGCTGTGATTGGTGCGTGCTGTATGCTGTATGATTGGTGTGTGCTGTATGATTGGTGCGTGCTGTATGCTGTATGATTGGTGTGTGCTGTATGATTGGTCCGTACTGTATGCTGTGATTGGTGCGTGCTGTATGCTGTGATTGGTGCGTGCTGTATGCTGTGATTGGTGCGTGCTGTATGCTGTATGATTGGTGTGTGCTGTATGATTGGTGCGTGCTGTATGCTGTGATTGGTGCGTGCTGTATGCTGTGATTGGTGCGTGCTGTATGCTGTGATTGGTGCGTGCTGTATGCTGTGATTGGTGCGTGCTGTATGCTGTATGATTGGTGCATGCTGTATGCTGTATGATTGGTGTGTGCTGTATGATTGGTGTGTGCTGTATGCTGTATGATTGGTGCGTGCTGTATGCTGTGATTGGTGCGTGCTGTATGCTGTATGATTGGTGTGTGCTGTATGCTGTATGATTGGTGCATGCTGTATGCTGTGATTGGTGCGTGCTGTATGCTGTGATTGGTGCGTGCTGTATGCTGTGATTGGTGCGTGCTGTATGCTGTATGATTGGTGCGTGCTGTATGATTGGTGCATGCTGTATGCTGTATGATTGGTGTGTGCTGTATGATTGGTGCGTGCTGTATGCTGTGATTGGTGCGTGCTGTATGCTGTATGATTGGTGCATGCTGTATGCTGTATGATTGGTGTGTGCTGTATGCTGTATGATTGGTGTGTGCTGTATGCTGTATGATTGGTGCGTGCTGTATGTTGTGATTGGTGTGTGCTGTGATTGGTGTGTGCTGTATGCTGTGATTGGTGCATGCTGTATGCTGTGATTGGTGTGTGCTGTGATTGGTGCGTGCTGTATGCTGTGATTGGTGCGTGCTGTATGCTGTGATTGGTGCGTGCTGTATGCTGTGATTGGTGCATGCTGTATGCTGTGATTGGTGTGTGCTGTATGCTGTGATTGGTGTGTGCTGTATGCTGCGATTGGTGCGTGCTGTATGCTGTGATTGGTGCGTGCTGTATGCTGTGATTGGTGTGTGCTGTATGCTGCGATTGGTGCGTGCTGTATGCTGTGATTGGTGCATGCTGTATGCTGTGATTGGTGCATGCTGTATGCTGTGATTGGTGCGTGCTGTGTGCTGTGATTGGTGCGTGCTGTATGCTGTGATTGGTGCATGCTGTATGCTGTGATTGGTGCGTGCTGTGTGCTGTGATTGGTGCGTGCTGTATGCTGTGATTGGTGCGTGCTGTATGCTGTGATTGGTGCATGCTGTATGCTGTGATTGGTGCGTGCTGTGTGCTGTGATTGGTGCGTGCTTGTATGCTGTGATTGGTGCGTGCTGTATGCTGTGATTGGTGCGTGCTGTATGCTGTGATTGGTGCGTGCTGTATGATTGGTGCATGCTGTAGGCTGCGATTGGTGCGTGCTGTATGCTGTGATTGGTGCGTGCTGTATGATTGGTGCGTGCTGTATGCTGTGATTGGTGCGTGCTGTATGATTGGTGCGTGCTGTATGCTGTGATTGGTGCGTGCTGTATGATTGGTGCGTGCTGTATGCTGTGATTGGTGCGTGCTGTATGCTGTGATTGGTGCGTGCTGTATGCTGCTATTGGTGCGTGCTGTATGATTGGTGCGTGCTGTATGCTGTGATTGGTGCGTGCTGTATGATTGGTGCGTGCTGTAGGCTGCGATTGGTGCGTGCTGTGTGCTGTGATTGGTGCGTGCTGTATGATTGGTGCGTGCTGTATGCTGTGATTGGTGCGTGCTGTATGCTGTGATTGGTGCGTGCTGTATGCTGTGATTGGTGCGTGCTGTATGCTGTGATTGGTGCGTGCTGTATGCTGTGATTGGTGCATGCTGTATGCTGTGAGTGGTGCGTGCTGTGTGCTGTGATTGGTGCGTGCTGTATGCTGCGATTGGTGCGTGCTGTGTGCTGTGATTGGTACGTGCTGTATGATTGGTGCGTGCTGTATGCTGTGATTGGTGCGTGCTGTATGCTGTGAGTGGTGCGTGCTGTATGCTGTGATTGGTGCATGCTGTGTGCTGCGATTAAACTCAAAAGGAGCAAAAGTGCAGATAATGGAACAAAATAGAATAAAATAAAGTATGTACAATGGCCATTGTCCCAGATGACCATAGGCTGCTTTCCCTGTTGAGGGGGAGAGCTGACTGATGGTGATTTAACCTGAGGATCACCACAGCTCAGGCGAGAGGCAAGGTTGTGAAGACGGGTGAATAGAGTAAACTCTATAAACAAACTCTATAAACAACTCTATATAAATAAACTAGAGTAAATGCTATAAAATAACACTGAATATTAAACCAAACTAGCTATCTAACTGTGTGCCCAATCTACTCTCTAGAACCACACATCAATGGCACTTTAAAATGGTGACCACAAATGTATTTAAAGCCCTCACCTAAGCTGAAAATTCACATTTGTTGCAGATTTACAGCTGAATTATACTCCGCGGTCGAGATCATATATCAAACTCCAAACGTACGCTCCTTGCCCTTAGTACAAGGCTGCGCTGTGGCTCAGGAGATTTCCATTAGACTGGTATAAACACCGATTGTAAATCTCCTGCCAATTCCTGCAAGAAATGAAATGAAAATCGCTTATTGCCACAAGTAGGCTTCAAATGAAGTTACTGTGAAAAGCCCCTAGTCGCCTCATTCCGGTGACTGGTACGGGAATTGAACCGTGCTGCTGGCCTGCCTTAGTCTGCTGTAAAAGTCAGCGATTTAGCCCAGTGTGCTAAACCAGCCCCTTGGACAAACTCAGTACATGTGCCAGGACTAGTAACTAATTCCGTCCAGCACATGAACTGTATCTAAGTTTCCCTCAGGTCAGGTCATTCTAATGTGAATTGGATGCAGCCCGTGCACAGCCCACAATATAAACAGGATATCAAGGATCACTTCAATCTAGTTCACTTCCTATAACATTATTGGTTTGGACAAATATTGGCGATAGAAGGCCGGGTATTTCAATTTAGTTGACCAGAAGTTTCTATATGGATTAGTTTCCAGTACTGTTGCTTTTTTTTAATGATTTAAATAGTTACAATTCAACAGATAAAATAACAGCTGACCAGGAAATCCGCTTGGATGGGAATTTCCATATAAATATTACTGAATCACTGCACTTTGATCATTTAAAATAACTGAAAACAAGAGAAAATATGGGTGGAATTTTCCAACCCCGTGCACGGTGGGATTTGCCATTCCCATCGAGATCAATGGAATTTCGTCAGGCTCACTGCATTTTCCTGCCCTTCCCCCGCCGGGGCAGGACCCTAAAACTCCGCCCTACTTCACTAAAACAGCTTGTGAATAGAAAATCTTTTTGATGTGTCTTGTGTCTTGGGGAAGTTCTGACAGCAGCTTGACTTTATTCCATGTCTAAATGCTAAAGCGAAAGCAAATAGACTGAGAATGTGTCCTGCAAGGCTGAGGAATTCTATATAACAGGACTGAAGGGGAAATAGCTCAATGGTTAGAATTCTATGCAATACCGCCCTTCGGGAACAGCTTTGGTCCATTGGGAATTCTCAATACCAGAAGAAAAAGCCAAATGGCAGCACAGTTGGTTACATTCTTTCTTTGGGTCTGAAGGCTGTTGGTATGAATTCCGTGCATTTAATTGACTACATAATTCTGGTCGAGGCTCCAATCAGATTTAGTGTCTTTAAGCTGTTCCAGAAGATGTCTCCCCATCGCCTTTTCAAGGGCACAAAGGGATGTGGAATAAATCCTGCCCTTGCCAGTGATGCCGACACCCCATCAATAAATGAAAAAAAACAACTCTCCTTGTGATCCAGGGTGGAACAGGAATGCTTTCTCCTAGTCCCTCCTGAAAACTCACCTGCTTCTCTGGCTTCCGAGAACCCCCACCCTATTCAAAAATCATCCTGGATCAGGGACCATTCCTTGCCCCAGGATCAGGATTGGTCCCTTCCCTCCTGAAATTGAATCCTGTAGAGATCTACCATGTGGTTCAAGTGAAGTCTTGCAACGCTAAAACTCAGTAGAAATTTGAGTTACACGTCTCGGATGCAAATAAGAATCTTTTATTGCCTCTACTTGATTACAATTGAGAGAAACTTAAATCTATTCTCAATAAAGTCTTGCTAGCAAAAGACTTAAAGAGAAGTAATTCATGAAAAAATGTAACTCTCAAAATAATACAGAAATGGTTTCTTGCTTACGGCAAAACAGCTTGCGCGAACTTCAAGAGTTAGAGTAGAAAAGTGCAAATATGAAAATAAGGATAGCAAGTAGTTAGATCAAAGTATAGACTGATCCTGGATATAAAATGGCTGTGTGGACCCTCACGTTTAAGGAAAATGTTATCAGTTGAAGCCATCTGTCTACACCTCTATGTCGTCCTAATTGGTTTGGATGAGTTTCAAATACATTTGATTTGATGGTTAACTGCCAATCCTCAATGTGCAACATAAGTTTTAAATGTTTCATGTTTGAATATTTGAGTAAGCTATGGAATGTGATTTTGTGCTGTAATCAAGTCTGGGTTTTCACTTTATCCATATTCTGAACAATAGTGGCTTTATATTGCTATGGTGCTTATTTAGACTTTGATCTTGATTATTGGTACAGCTCATTTCTTAATATGAAACTAACTTTGAAATCTGTTCATTAGAACAATAGTCCATTCATATTGTCAGTAAAAATGTTGTTTTTATCTCCAATTAGATTGTGGATGTGTCAGGCTTTGTACCTCTGTTTAAGGTATGTGTTTTGTCATGACCTAAGGTTATGAATACTGAAATCCTTACTTTAAAATGGGTATTAAAGACTGGGCTTTAATATTTACATTAACATAGTCTTTTACCTATCAAAAAGAGGTGATTTTCTTCAGATCCCATTCCACAAATTTCCACTACACTCGCTTGCTCCTGACTTGCGGATGTGACCTCCTCCGGAGTGCTCCCTGCCCAATTGGAAGCCAAGCCTTTCAATCCGACTGACATCCAGGCAGGTTTGCTGTCAATCAGAAACCTATACTCGTTAAAACATCCGTGGCTTTCCCAACCAAAACTCTGCCTTCCATGCGGAAAACCTGCCCCTGTTAATATAGAGCCTCAAAGTCAAAGGTGGTTGATCCCGTGCAAACTATCATGTGTCGGATCTATTGTCAACATTGGAGAACAATAGCCTTTGCGGGCTCTGGTTCAGCAGAATGACACTTAGAGAGTAATACCGTTTGCAAACAAGGTTGACTACAAACATGTAAGAGTATGAGCGGAATTCCATAAGATTGTAAGTTGTACATGACTGGAATGAGTTTGGCAAAATACCCATTTCTTATTTAATGTTCATTTATATTCTGATGTATTTGTAATCAGAATTATGCATCTTCAACTGTGGCCTAGTGCTTCCAAACTGGTGCTTCATACTGTTTGCACTGTATGGTGAAATGCAAACCTTCACACTGTTTCCATGTCCTATCCCAGCGTGTTCTTGTCCATTCAGATCATTCATTGGAAGTTGAGGCGTAAATGCAGCCAACCTGTCTCAATAATACATTTAAAGCAGGTTCACCAGTTGGTCTCCCAGTCACAAGACAAGAAAAACAATTTCAGCAATCTCTTAAACCCGTACACGTTCACAGAAGGAAAGCTTAAAGCTTGTCTAAAGATCATGGAAATTCACATGGATAGTTCTTTTGCCGCAACTTTCAGCCTGAAGTGTAGCATTTATCGGCTTTTACAACATCTTTGGTTAACTGAAGTCGGTACAGAGTTGTGGGTGAATTGCTTTTTGGCACGCTGAAACAATTTTGGAATAAATACCCTGCTTTACCCCAGGACTTCAATGCAAATATTTCTATGTCAACAGAACATTGTAGGAATGTAGTTTCATTGCTTATGAGATCTTTATCGACATGAATTCATTTATTTGCAAAGATTTCTCCAGGGGTTAGACATTACCATAAACTCAGCACATCTGACTTGATCTTTATTAAAATCAGATTTTGGATTTAATTTACTTGATTGAATGAGTCTTCACCACTGCTTGTCCATGTCTCTTTCCAAATTATCTCTGGTGACTTTATTGCAACTGAAGTTCATTACAAAATAATCACAGCTTGTGTAAAATGGCTTCCAAAGTCCAGCAATTAGCGTAGTAAACAGTTTGACTTTTAAAGGACAACTGTCTTATATACCAAGGGCGCAGAAAAGATGAAAGTGATACATTGACAGAGTCCTTTGGGGGGCCCTTGGCCGGAGATACATAGGTTTACATAGAACATACAGTGCAGAAGGAGGCCATTCGGCCCATCGAGTCTGCACCGACCCACTCAAGCCCTCACTTCTGTCATAATATACACACAGGTATATGATGATGCACAGACAGGCAGTGATTGGCACACAGGATGACCAATGAACACACAGAACACAGCAGCCAATCACCAGACAGGACACGATCACTTTAAAGCCAGAGGCACTAGTTTTCCTGCTCTCTTGGGATGCAGCCTCTGAGACAGTCAGAGCTCGTGAGCAACAACTAGAACATACACCATGTGGTAGTAAGATAGTCTGGTCAGGTTAGCCTCAGGTCTCCAGTCAAGTCAGCATAGTGTCAACCGATAATTAAAGTATGTATGATAGTTAAGAGTTCAATAAAATCGAATTGCATTTCTTCAAGTGTTGGAAGCCTGTCTCTCTCACTGCTGCAGTCCTCGCAGACCCAGCTTACCCAACACATCAACTTCCACCCTATCCCCTTAACCCAATAACCCCTCCTAACCTTTTGGTCACTAAGGGCAATTTATCATGGCCACTCAACCTAATCTGCACGTCTTTGTACTGTGGGAGGAAACCGGAGCACCTGGAGGAAACCCACGCAGACACGGGGAGAACGTGCAGACTCCGCACAGACAGTGACCCAGCGGGGAATCGAACCTGGGACCCTGGCGCTGTGAAGCCACAGTGCTATCCACTTGTGCTACCGTGATGCGCAGAGTGGGAGAAAGCCCAGCGCTGCCTCTTCCTGGGAAGGCCAGTTGTATCATGTGGCACTCAAACACTTGACAGGCCAGTGATGGACTCTTCCCTGGGTTCAAGGACACTGGGTCCTACCCACCGAGAACTGCCAACCAATCACAGACTATTAAGCTAGCGTCACCAGGGAGACAGTGGCTGCTAAATACACACCAACCACCTGAGACTGAGGATCATCAGTGGATCCCAGGCCATAGGTGAGCAATGAAGAGAGAGGTTCGCGTGGTCGGGTCACCAGGAGGAGGTTGGCAGCACGGGCAGCGAGTTCACTCTCAGTGCCCTACTGTGCCACTGTGGTGCCGTCTACGTAGCGAGTGCCCTGAAGTGAGTGCAGGATGAAGCCCTTGAGTGGGCATTAATTGGAATTTTAGGGGTCTCAATTTGTAGCAGGGTAGGAGGGCAGTTCATGGACATTCCCACCACAGACTCAATAGAGGTGGAGGAAGGAGGATGTTGGGATCCCCATATGCCACATTCCAGCCTGATTAAATGCCTCCCTGCCAACAAACTCACCACAGGTGGGGTAAGTGGGGGGCAGAAGATGCCAGTCATTATGTTCATTATGACAATGTATTACCAATGCAATGAAGCTTTCATGATGCAATAATGTGCTTTTATCACAATTTATATTATTGTAACATATGTTTGCCAGACAAGCAAAAAAATTTGCCAAACATTTTTACATGCATGGCAATGTAAAGTGCACATTGCATGTTATTCTATGCTTAGTTAGCAAGGGGATGTTTCAATGCATTTTGTCTTATTTTAAAGTAAACTACACATTCTTCAAGATCAAGATTCTCTCTGAATCTGTTAACCATTCAGATTTATATGAGAGATCTCCCAGAAGCATTTCCCTTCTTCAATTCTCTGACCAAAGGCCCAACTCACAGTGCCACGATCTTCAGTACAGAAAGAGCAAGGAGGCAGCTCCCTAACCATCTCAGCTGGAACAGGGATCAAACTCCTTACTGTTGGCACCAAAGCGATCCACAGCAGCTCCAGTGTTCAGCCAACTGAGCCTACCAGTCCCTCAAACGATCCAAGTTGCTGTGGCAATATATATTTTGACATGAATGTTGTACACCTGGAGTTATGGGCAGTGATGATAGAGGCTCCAGTTTCTTTCCATCACATCGCTGACCAGGAATCTTTCCTGCTCTTACCACCTACCATTGGCGTGTGTCGGGAGGATTTAGAAATTGATGCTCAATATGTTTGGCCATGTTACAAACACCTTTTTTTACCCATTAATTGCTGGTATGGGACTTGAATCCAAACCTTCTAGTTCAGAGGCAGAAATGCTGTCCCCTGTGTAATGATACCTCCTCTTACTTTTTACTGTCTATGATCCCAACTGTACTATTCTTCTTCAATTCTAGTTTCACAATAATGTTAAAGAATTGGGGCTAGATTCTCCGCTAGCATGATTCGCCGTTGTGCCGGCAGCGCACCCACGCCCGGGGGGATTTCCCGATGGCCTGAGGCGGCCCACAATAGGAAACGCCATTGGCTGGCAGGCAGGACAGAGAATCCCGTTGAAAATTGATGTGACGGGCGGAGAATCCCGCCGTGGATCTGCCATGAAATCCAGAATGCTAACTGATAGGAGAGAAATGAGATAGAGAAATAACATAGAAAATATTATTCCTTTGAACAGCATAAGTATTGGGGTTCTGTAATGGTATGTTTCTGGTTTACCTCTAATTTTATTCCCTCATTGCTTCTTTCACTCAATCAATTCTGTTTATTCTCTGCTCTGAACCATCTTTCCGTTCTGATGAAATCACAACAATCCATCATTGTTTTCATCAGTTTGATTCCAGAGTAATTTTCAGTATTAAACTGGGAGGGGGGGGCAGTAAATATTCACCCGAAATGGGAGAGACTTGTATAGATGATCACTTTAAACAAAGTGAGTGAGAAAAGCTGAAAAGGGAGGGGTTAATCTAATCTCCGATAGATATTACTTCAGATGATCAAATACTTGATCAAAGAGGTCAGTTTTCAGGACAGTCTTAAAGGAGGAAGGTGAGGTAGAGAGGTTTAGGCAGGGAATTCCCGAGTTGGGAACTAGGCAACTGAAGGCGTAATCATCACTGGTGGACCAGCTAAAACTGGGCATACACGAGAGAATAAGAGGAGTGCAGATATCTTGTGTTAAGGAACTCAGAAGGTAGTAAAACAGGGACAGAAACAAAAGGCAGTAAGGGGGAAAGTGTAAGGCAGAGGAGCCAGAGTCAAAAATCAAAAAAGGTGACAGTATAAGGTACAGTGACTGAGGGAAGCTCAGTGAATAGGCCCAGTAATACTCAAAGGAATAAAACGGGAAGTAAAAGCATAAATGGAAAGCGACGTGGCAGGTTGTTACATGAAGATATGGGTTCAACGACAAGGAAAATGAGGAGAAAAGTTAAGAGGAAAAATAACTTAGGAGAGGTTACTGATCAAGGTGTTAAGATTCAAAACAGAAGTATAAAAGCCAACATTAGTGTACTTTACCTGACTGCTTGTATTTGGAATAACGTAAATGAGTTGATGGTGCAAATCATCATGAATGACTATGATTTAGTGGCCATTACTGAAACATGTTTAAAGGATGGTCACGACTGGGAGTTAAACATCCGAGGGTATCAAACTATGCGGAAGGACAGAGTGGATGGTAAGGGAGGTGTTGTAGCTCTGTTATTTAAGGATGACATCCGGGCAATAGTAAGGGATGACATGGTATGGAGGATATGGTTGAATCCATTTGGGTGGAAATCTGGAATAGTAAGGCGAAAAAGTCACTGATAGGAGTAGTCTATAGGCCACCAAATAGTAACATTATGGTGGGGCAGGCAATAAACAAAGAAATAACTGATGCATGTAGAAATGGTACAGCGGTTATCATGGGAGATTTTAATCTACATGTCGATTGGTTTAACCAGGTCAGTCAAGGCAGCCTTGAGGAGGAGTTTATAGAATGTATCCGTGATAGTTTCCTCGAACAGTACGTAATGGAACCTACAAAGGAACAAGCGGTCCTAGATCTGGGCCTGTGTAATGAGACAGGATTGATTAATGATCTCATAGTTAGGGATCCTCTCGGAAGGAGCGATCACAATATGGTGGAATTTAAAATACAGATGGAGGGTGAAAAGGTAAAATCAAACACTAGTGTTTTGCGCTTAAACAAAGGAGATTACAATGGGGTGAGAGAAGAGCTAGCTAAGGTAGACTGGGAGCAAAGACTTTATGGTGAAACAGTTGAGGAACAGTGGGGAACCTTCCAAGCAATTTTTCACAGTGCTCAGCAAAGTTTTATACCAACAAAAAGGAAGGACGGTAGAAAGAGGGAAAATCGACCGTGGATATCTAAGGAAATAAAGGAGAGTATCAAATTGAAGGAAAAAGCATACAAAGTGGCAAAGATTGGTGGGAGACTAGAGGACTGGGACATCTTTAGGGGGCAACCAGGGAGTTAATAGTGGGGAACGCAGTGATGGTGCAGGTGCTAAATAAAAATTTTGCCTCAGTTTTTATGGTGGGGGGCACCAGTACCATCCCAATAGTAACAGGTATTAAGAGGTAATAGAAAGGGAGGAACTTAGAGAAACCATCATCAATAGGGAAAAAGTACTGACCAAACTATTGGGATTGAAGGCAGACAGGTCCCCAGGGCCTGATGGCCTACATCCTCGAGTCTGCAAGGAAGTCACAGTGGAGACAGTGGATCCATTGGTTATAACATTCCAAAATTCCCTGGAAGTGGGAAAGGTTCCAGTGGATTGGGAAAATTCAAATATAACACCCTTATTCAAAAAGGCAGAATGTAGGAAAGTATAGGCCAGTTAGTTTAACATTTGTCATTGGGGAGTTATTAGAATCCATTAGTAAGGATGTAATAACAGGACATTTGGAAAGTCAAACCACATTCCATCAGAGTCAGCATGGTTTTATGAAGAATGGATCATTTTTGACTAATTTGCTAGAGTTCTTCAAAGATGTAACAAGCCAAGTGGATAAGGGGGATCTTGTAGATGTAGTACATCTGGGCTCTCAGAAAGCATTTGATTAGGCGCCCCACAGAAGGTCAATACACAAAGTAAGATCACATGTGGTTAGCTTGGATAGAAGACTGGCTAACTGACAACTTTTTCTTTTTGGCAAGACGTAACTCGTGGGTTGCCACAGGGTTTGGTCCTTGGGCCCTAACTGTTTACAATATATATTAATGACAGATTCAGGGATCGAAGATTCTATAGCCAAATTTGGACATTTCATTAAAATAGCTGAGATAGTTGTGGTGGTATGAATAGGTGCAGAGCACTGATTTCCCATTGGCTCTGGCTGGTCATGTGCCTCTCGGCTGATTGGCTGGGACTAGTCATGTGACTGTTCACCAATTGGTTGAGAGGCAAGTAAACCCCACCTCCGAGGCGGGGTATAAGTACCCAGAGTTCCCGGCGGTCGACCTTTTACTGTAGTCGACCACCGGGCTAACATCTAGCTGATTAAAGCCTGAGTTTGGACCTTCATCGTATCTCGCGTCCATTGATGGTGCATCAATAGTAAATTGCAATGAGGAAATAAGAAATTAACAAATGGATATAGACAGGTTAAATTGTGCAGATGGTACAAAGAACAAAGAACAATACTGCACAGGAACAGGCTCTTTGGCCCTTCAAGCCTGTACCGGTCATGATACCAACCTATTTGCCAATGATCCTTTTCCTCAGAAGAAAAAATATTTTCACTGTTTCCACTCTATCAAAATCTTTCATAATTTCATAGATCACCCCCCTCAGCCTTCTTTTTCCAAGTAAGAAGTCTTACAACACCAGGTTAAAGTCCAACAGGTTTGTTACAAACACTAGCTTTCGGAGCACTGCTCCTTCCTCAGGTAACAAACCTGTTGGACTTTAACCTGGTGTTGTAAGGCTTCTTACTGTGCTCACCCCAGTCCAACGGCAGCATCTCCACATCATTCTTTTTCCAAGAGAAAAGAAGCTCATCCTGTTCATCCTTTCCTGATACATAGATACAGCTTTTCTGATATCATCCTTTTAAATCTACTCTGTACCATCTCCCGTGCCTCCATAACCTTTGTATAATCTGGTGACTGGAACTACACACAGTACATGAAGTGCGATCTAAGTGAGGTTCAATAAAAGTTTTGGATAACGTCTGAATAACTTGTAAATTTTGTGTAGCTTTTGTATAACCTTGTGCTTGGTTGCTTTTTCTGTGGCCTGTGTTGTATGTTGTATGTTCAGGCTAACCTGTGTTGTATGTTGTATGTTCAGGCTAACCTGTGTTGTATGTTGTATGTTCAGGCTAACCTGTGCTGTATGTTGTATGTTCAGGCTAACCTGTGTTGTGTGTTGTATGTTCAGGCTAACCTGTGTTGTATGTTGTATGTTCAGGCTAACCTGTGTTGTGTGTTGTATGTTCAGGCTAACCTGTGTTGTATGTTGTATGTTCAGGCTAACCTGTGTTGTGTGTTGTACGTTTAGGTCTCATGAAGAGTTTTGAAGTCTAGTATAGTTGAACATTAGTCTTGATTGGTAAGAAAGAGGATGAATGCAGCTCCAACAACACTTGGAAAGCTTGATAACATCCAGGACAAAACAGCCTGCCTGATTGGCAACCCATCCACAAACATTCACTCTCTTCACCACTGACACACCGTGGCAGCCCTATGCACCATCCACAATATACACTGCAGGAACTCACCAAGGTTATTTATACAGCACTTTCCAAACCTACAACCAATGCCACAGGAACACCACAACCTGGAAGCTCCTCTCCAAAGCACTCACCATCCCGACTTGGAAATATATTGTTGTTCTTTCACTCTCCAGGTGGTGAACTGCATTCTTGAACCGCTGCACTCTAACTGGTGTAGGTATACCCACTGTGCTGCAAGGGACGGAGTTCCAGAATTTTGACCAAGAGACTGTGGAAGAACAGTGATATAATTCCAAGTCAGGATGGTGAGTGACTTGGTGGGGAGCTTCCAGGTGGTAGTGTTCCTCAGTGTCTGCTGCTCTTGTCTTTCTGGATGGTATTTCCGTGGGTTTGGAAGGTTCTCTTTAGGGTTAGCCTTGCCAGCAATGCCTACATCCCATGGTGAATAATAACCATGCACATATATACAAGGTTTGGCCCAGGCTATAAGCTAACTCCATGCTTGCTTGTACACAGGTCTTTGTCCAGTCCACAATTGACTCCAGTCTCAGGTCAAGTATCTCTTCACTTCAGACTAATAACAGTACTGTTTCCAAGTCCCCCATTAGCCCTTGCTGTGCCACATACCCTTATACGCTAATTCCCTCCAAGTCTTTACCCAACATATTTACATTGCAATTGTGCTACCCCACCCCTTCCCCACGCCAAGTCTCTGACTTTATGTATTCAGAAGATCAGGTGGCTTGATAATTCTTCCAGATCCCATTTGAAGTGCTAGGCTCTGTTGATTTGGGCAACCTTCATTGATTCAGAGTTTGAGTTTAGTCTGCGTTTCTGGCACTTGCTTGTCTTCTTCTAACACACGTTTTCTGCTCCTTGGAGTTGAACTTCTGATTGTCAAGTCCCCATTTGCTATGCTGGGGAACCACCAGCTTGTCTTGTTCATTTCGGAGAGTGTGTTTACTTCATTCATTCACGGTATGAACCTGTTTTTCCTTTTTCCACATGGTTTGCTGTAATATCTGTGGGAGATGGAGGTGTTTCTCCCTGTTGTTGGGATGTTCCTTTTCAATGTGCTCACCTTGCAGTTTGACTTTTATCACAACATTATGTTTATCCGTGTGTCTCTGTGCATCACTGAGGTGAACTCTGGCTAGTTGATAGTCACTAGTTCCTTACTCCAGTATCATCTTGCAGCTTTGTAGTTGGCTGGAGGTTGCAATGTCTATGCCATGGTGCTTACAGGTGGTGTGACAGCAACTATTGGAGCCTCGGGTTAGGCTTCATTCACTTAAAAAGCACAATTGTGACTCTTCATGGTGTGGTATCTCTATCTCATGAACTGTCTTGGGACCTTCCTCTATCCTTTTGGGTGTTGTAGCTTTGTCAAGCTTTTATGAAGTATCCCAATCGGCTGCAGTTGAAACACTGCACTGAGATTGCTAGATATTGCTCTCATCTATGAGATTGCTCAGCTCCAAAGTGCTGATTTGGTTGCTCACACTCTTTTGGTTAATTATTCACATGGCCTTTTCTAGAGTCAGATCTTCCCTGCGCGATAGTGTTTCTGGAAGGAATTATTGTCATTCTGACAATAATTCTGTCCCTTATGAAACATAAAACATTGAAAAATAGAAGCAGGACGAGTCGATAGGGCCTTTCGAGCTGCGCCACCATTCAATATGATCATGGATCATCATCCAACTCAGTAACCTGTTCCCACTTTCACCCTATATTTTTTGATTCCTTTAACCCTAAGAGCTATATCTAAGGAGGCAACCATAGCTGACAAGGGAAGTCAAGGACAGCAAAAAAGCAAAACAAAAAGAATACAAGGTGGTGAAGATTAGTGGGAAGACAGAGGATTGGGAAACCTTTAAAAGCGAGCAGAGGGCAACTAAGTGAGCAATAAGGGGGAGAAGATGAAATATGAATCTAAGCTAGCTCGTAATATAAAAGAAGATAGCAAGAGTTTTTTTCAATGTATAAAAGGTAATAGAGAGGCAAGAATAGACATTGGACCACTGGAAAATGAGGCTGAAGAAGTTACTGAATGGTTACTTTGCATCAGTCTTCACGGTGGACGACACCAGTGGGATACCAGAACTTTAGGCGAATCAGGGGCAGAGGGGAATGCAATGGCCATTACTAAGGAGAAGGTTCTGGGGAAGCTGAAAAGTCTGAAAGTGGATAAATCACCTGGACCGGGTGGACTACACCCCAGGGTTCCAAAGGAGATAGCTGAGGAGGAGATTGTGGAGGCATTGGTGATGATCTTTCAGGAATCCCTGGAGGTGGGGAGGGTCCCAGAGGACTGGAAAGTGGCTAATATAACACCCTGTTTAAGAAGGGATGGAGACAGAAGGTGGAAAATTATAGGCCGGTTAGCCTGACTTTGATCATTGGTAAGATTTTAGAGTCCATTATTAAAGATGAGATTGCAGAGTACTTGGAAGTGTATGACAAAATAGGGCTGAGTCAGCATGGCTTCGTCAAGGGGACGTCATGTCTGACAAATCAGTGAGCGTTCTTTGTGGAGGCAACAAGGAAGTTAGACAAAGGAGAACAAGTTGACATGATCTATTTAGATTTCCGGAAGGCATTTGACAAGGTGCCGTATAGGAGGCTATTGAATAAGTTAAGAGTCCATGGTGTTAAGGGTAAGATCCTGGCATGGATAGAGGATTGGCTGACTGGCAGAAGGCAGAGAGTGGCGATAAGGGAATCTTTTTCAGGATGGCAGCTGGTGACTAGTGGTGTATCTCAGGGGTCTGGGCTGGGAACACTTTACACAATATACATAAATGATCTGGAAGAAGAAACTGAAGGCACTGTTGCTAAGTTTGCAGATGATACAAAGATTTGTAGAGGGACAGGTAGTATTGAGGAAGTAAAGGGGCTGCAGAAGGACTTGAACAGGCTGGGAGAGTGGGCAGAGAAGTGGGAGATGGAATGCAATGTGGAAACGTGTGAGGTTATGCACTTTGGAAGGAGGAATGGAGGCATAGACTATTTTCTAAATGGGGAAACGTTTAGGAAATCAGATGCACAAAGGGACTTGGGAGTCCTTGTTCATGATTTTCTTATGGTTAACATGCACATTCAGTTGGCAGTCAGGAAGGCAAATGCAATGAAAATGCATGTCAAGAGGGCTAGAATACAAGACCAGGGATGTATATCTGAGGCTGTATAAGGCTCTGGTCAGACCCCATTTGGAGTATTAGAACATAGAACATAGAACGATACAGCGCAGTACAGGCCCTTCGGCCCACGATGTTGCACCGACATGGGAAGTCAAAAACTAAAGGCCATCTAACCTACACTATGCCTTTATCATCCATATGCTTATCCAATAAACTTTTAAATGCCCTCAATGTTGGCGAGTTCACTACTGTTGCAGGTAGGGCATTCCACGGCCTCACCACTCTTTGCGTAAAAAACTTACCTCTGACCTCTGTCCTATATCTATTACCCCTCAATTTAAGGCTATGTCCCCTCGTGCTAGCCACCTCCATCCGCGGGAGAAGGCTCTCCCTGTCCACCCTATCTAACCCTCTGATCATTTTGTATGCCTCTATTAAGTCACCTCTTAACCTTCTTCTCTCTAACGAAAACAACCTCAAGTCCATCAGCCTTTCCTCATAAGATTTTCCCTCCATACCAGGCAACATCCTGATAAATCTCCTCTGTACCTGTTCCAAAGCTTCCACGTCCTTCCTATAATGAGGGACCAGAACTGTACGCAATACTCCAAACGTGGCCGTACCAGAGTTTTGTACAGCTGCAACATGACCTCATGGCTCCGGAACTCAATCCCTCTACCAATAAAGGCCAACACACCATAGGCCTTCTTCACAACCCTATCAACCTGGGTGGCAACTTTCAGGGATCTATGTACATGGACACCGAGATCCCTCTGCTCATCCACACTACCAAGAATTTTACCATTAGCCAAATATTCCGCATTCCTGTTATTCTTTCCAAAGTGGATCACCTCACACTTCTCCACATTAAACTCCATTTGCCACCTCTCAGCCCAGCTCTGCAGCTTATCTATGTCCCTCTGTAACCTGCAACATCCTTCCGCACTGTCTACAACTCCACCGACTTTAGTGTCGTCTGCAAATTTACTCACCCAACCTTCTGCGCCCTCCTCTAGGTCATTTATAAAAATGACAAACAGCAACGGCCCCAGAACAGATCCTTGTGGTATGCCACTCGTAACTGAACTCCATTCTGAACATTTCTAATCAACCACCACCCTCTGTCTTCTTTCAACTAGCCAATTTCTGATCCACATCTCTAAATCACCCCCAATCCCCAGCCTCCGTATTTTCTGCAATAGCCGACCGTGGGGAACCTTATCAAACGCTTTACTGAAATCCATATACACCACATCAACTGCTCTACCCTCGTCTACCTGTTCAGTCACCTTCTCAAAGAACTCGATAAGGTTTGTGAGGCATGACCTACCCTTCACAAAACCATGCTGACTATCCCTAATCATATTATTCCTATCTAGATGATTATAAATCGTATCTCTTATAATCCTCTCCAAGACTTTACCCACAACAGACGTGAGGCTCACCAGCCTATAGTTACCGGGGTTATCTCTACTCCCCTTCTTGAACAAAGGGACCACATTTGCTATCCTCCAGTCCTCTGGCACTATTCCTGTAGCCAATGATGACATAAAAATCAAAGCCAAAGGCTCAGCAATCTCTTCCCTGGCTTCCCAGAGAATCCTAGGATAAATCCCATCAGGCCCCGGGGACTTATCTATTTTCACCTTGTCCAGAATTGCCAACACTTCTTCCCTACGCACCTCAATGCCATCTATTCTAATAGCCTGGGTCTCAGCATTCTCCTCCACAACATTATCTTTTTCCTGAGTGAATACTGACAAAAAGTATTAATTTAGTATCTCGCTTATCTCCTCAGCCTCCACACACAACTTCCCACCACTGTCCTTGACTGGCCCTACTCTTACCCTAGTCATTCTTTTATTCCTGACATACCTATAGAAAGCTTTTGGGTTTTCCTTGATCCTACCTGCCAAAGACTTCTCATGTCCCCTCCTTGCTCGTCTTAGCTCTCTCTTTAGAACCTTCCTCGCTTCCTTGTAACTATCAAGTGCCCCAACTGAAACTTCACGCCTCATCTTCACATAGGCCTCCTTCTTCCTCTTAACAAGAGATTCCACTTCTTTGGTAAACCACGGTTCCCTCGCTCGACCCCTTCCTCCCTGCCTGGCTGGTACGTACTTATCAAGAACACGCAAGAGCTGTTCCTTGAACAAGCTCCACATATCCAGTGTGCCCAACCCTTGCAGCCTACTTCTCCAACCTACACATCCTAAGTCATTTCTAATGGCATCATAATTATTGTGAGCAGTTTTGGGCCCTGTATCTGAGGAAGGATGTGCTGGCCTTGGAAAGGGTCCAGAGGAGGTTCACTAGAGTGATCCCTGGAATGAAGAGCTTGTCGCATGAGGAACGGTTGAGGACTCTGTGTCTGTACTCGTTGGAGTTTAGAAGGATGAGGGGGGATGTTATTGAAAATTACAGGATACTGAGAGGCCTGGGGAGAGTGGACGTGGAGAGGATGTTTTCACTGGTAGGAAAAACTAGAACACGAGGCCGCAGCCTGAGACTAAAAGGATAATCCTTTAAAACAGAGATGAGGAGGGTGGTGAATCTGTGGAACTATTTACCACAGAAGGCTGTGGAGGCCAAATCACTGAGTGTCTTTACGGCAGAGATAGATAGGCTCTTGATCAATAAAGGGATCAGGAGTTATGGGGAGAAGGCAGGAGAATGGGGATGAGAAACATATCAACCACAATTCAATGGTGGAGGAGCGCCAATGGGCCAAATGGCCTAATCCTGCTCCTATACCTTATGGCCTTATGGTCTTAACATATCATTTGCTTCCTTTACCACCTGCTGCACCTGCATGTTTACCTTCAGTGACTGGTGTACGAGGACACCCATGTCTCATTGTACATTCCCTCTCTTGATTTATAGACATTCAGTTACTAATCTGCCTTCCTATTTTTGCTACCAAAGTGGCTAACATTTATCTACATTATACTTCATCTGCCATGCATTTGCCCACCAACTCAGCTTGTCTAAATCAGACTGAAGCATCTCTGCATCCTCCTCACAGCTCACCCTCCCATTCAGCTTTATGTCATCTGAAAATCTGGAGATCCAGTGAAAAGCACATTGGGTGTGGCAAACTGCCTTGGTCACTTTAAAGATAGAATTTATTAATGGAAGGAATTAGAAACTGCTGGTTGAAACTGGATCAGAATCACAGGGAAAGGACCATTCCCAGTCAAGTCAGAATACAGGGTGTTGGGCCACGACCTTGAAAGGGGTTTTGGTTTATTGGATCTTGTTATTGAATTGGAACATCTAAAGGGGGAATTCATTAAGTGTTATATAGATAGATTACTGTAGCTCTTGTGTTGTCTTTATGTTTGTAATTAATTTAAAAATTCTTGCTGTGTTTATATATATATATGTTAACTACATTCTTAGAATAAACCTTGTTTTGATTAAAGTGCCTAAGAAGTCTGATGAATCACACCTGAACCGAAGGCTTTTGTGCTCATCCTAGCTAAATTCAACATAAAGGTTATGGGCGAGATTCTCAGCAAATGCGGAGAATCGTAAAGGCTGTCGTGGGACAGGCCGTGACCCGCGGCAGCCTTCACGCCCACTTCCGGGGCCGATTCTCCCCCCCGGGCGGGGCTAGGAGCACGGCCCTGTGCGTCACGGTCGTCAAGGCCACACGTCAAGCGTCACGCTGGCTGATGCGGCCGACGTCATCGGCCGCGCATGCGCAGTTGGCGTCTTTTCCCTCAGCCGCCCCGCCGCAAGACGTGGTGGCTTGATCTTGCGGTGGGGGAGGGGGGCGGAGGGAAAAGAATGCGTCCGTTACGGACGCACGGCCCGCGATCGGTGGGCACCAATCGCGGGCCTATGCCCCCCTTGGCACGGCCGTGGTACTGCCGTGCCAATTGGGCCCCCAGATGCCCCAAACGGTATCTGCCGCCCGTTTCACGACGGCAGCGAGCAGGTGTGTTTGCTGCCGTGTTGAAACGGGCGTGAAGGCCCGGCCGCTCGGCCCATCGGCCTCGGAGAATCGCCGCTCGCCGTAAAAAACAGCGAGCGGCAATTCGTGGCGTGGGTCGGGCGTGGGGGGGGGGGAGAGAATAGCGGGATGGCGTGAAAAATGTCGGGAGGCCCTCCCACTATTCTCCCACCTGGTGTGGGGGGCGGAGAATCGTGCCCGGTAGGTCAGGTGAACTTCATAATACACTTTGGAGTTTCTAAGCCCTGTCTAGTCACTGCCTGCCATTTGGAAAAAGACCCATTTATTCCCATTCCCAACCAGTTTTCTGTCAATCTCAATACACCACCTCCAATCCCATGCACTTTAATTTTACACGCTAATCTCGTATGTGGGACCTAGTTGAAAGCTTTCCAAAAGTCCAAATAAACCACATCCACTGGCTCCTCCTCATCAACTCTACTACTTACATCCTCAAAGAATTCCAGTAGATTTTTTAAGCATGATTTCCCTTTCTGACTCGGTCCGATCCTGCCACTGTTTTCTAAGTGCTCTGCTAGTAAATGTTTTATAATGGATTCTTGAATTGTTCCCAAATATATGCAGGCAGTATGGATTGGCAGACTGACTGGTCTATAATTCCCTGTTTTCTCTTTACCTCCTTTTTAAATACTGATGTTACATTAGCTACCCTCCAATCTGTACGAACTGTTCCAGAATCTATAGAACCTTGAAAGATGACCACCAATGCTTCCACTTTTTCAAGAGCTATGGGATGCAGAATATCAGGCCCTGCGGACTTATCGGCCTTAGATCCCATCGATTTGCCTAAAACCATTTCCCTACTAATACTGATTTCCTTCAGTTCCTCCCTCTCCCTAAACCCTGTGTTCTGCAACATTTCTGGTACGTTATTTGTAACCTCCTGTTTGAAGACAGAACCAAAGTGTGTATTTAGTTGGTCAGCCATTTCTTTGTTCCCCATTATAAATTCCCTTGTTTCTGAATATAAGGGACCTACATTTGTCTTCACCAATTTTTTCTCTTCCCATACCAATAGACGTTTTTCAGTCAGGCTGGGATTCTTCGTTATGAGTCCAGCCACGAGACTGTTTCACGAGAATGGAGAATTTGGCACACAGTGAAATCTCCCATTCACTGCAGTGGGACTGGAGAATCCCGTTGCCGTAAACCGACGGAGAATCCCGCCCTCAGTTTTATGTTCCCCGCAAGTTTACTCGTGTACTCTATTTTCCTCTTCATCAATCCCTTGATCACCTTTGCTGAATTCTTAACTATTCCCTCTCCTCAGGTCTGTTGTTTTCCCAAGCCAATTTTTATGCATCTTTCTTGGATCTAATACTTAAGTGCTCACTTAAGATACCATAGTCCCAGCCTTCAGCCAATCTGTATAAATAATTTATAAAAGAGTCAATCAGTTCTCCAGGTTGTTGGACATGTTTGTTGAATTTTGCACTCTCTCAAAAAAAAATTATTCTTAGCTTAAAATATGTATTAAATGATTTTAAAATATCTTCAAATTTAGATTTAGATTTAGATTTATTGTCATGTCTACCGAGGTACAGTGAAAAGTACTTATCTGACGATTCTTTTTTCTTTGCCTTGCAATAATATCATTGGCTATCAGCCCTACTGAACAAAGTCATATCGTTCTAATCTTGAGGCGATCATGTATTTTAAAAATATTTTCAGCCAAAGTCCCCAATTTTGTGTTTGGTCTGGCCATTTGGATTCATCCAAATTGGTCTGGTATGTTGAATTGTTGCCCTTGATTGCTTTAAAGTTCAGGTGAGTACAGCTTTAAACCATTTTTCAGAGTCTTCCTGTACTTGTACTTTGGTGGGGTCCTGCGGCAAAGGTGGTCCCAACCTCTTTGTTTTTAGTTTGCAGAGTGATTTACTCAATCAATTACTCTGGGTCACTGTGATACCAGAAGATTTTTAGATGTTTTACAACTGATTCCTGGCTATGGCTGAGATTTTAAAACCTGATTCTTCAGCTTCTCTCAGCTTTTCCATTAACTGTCACCATGTTGTATATTGGTAGGTCTCATGAACAGGTTCTGAATCTTGTACGGTTGCACATTAAGTGTTTATTGATAAAACATAAGTATGTACATATATACAGCGTATAGCCCAAGCTCTGAGCTAATTCCGTGCTTGCTTCTACACAGGTTTCTGTCGAGTACACAATTGACACGAGCCTCAGGTACTGTGTCTCTTTACATTACACTGTGGGTGATACTGTTTTTCAGTCCCACATTAACTCTTGCTATGCCAGATACCTTCATACTATATACAAGGGGCTGGGTTTAGCTAAGGGGCTGGTTTAGCTCACTCAGCTAAATCGCTGGCTTTTCAAGCAGGCCAGCAGCACAGTTCGATTCCTGTACCAGCTGTGCCGGAATGTGGCGACTAGGGGCTTTTCACAGTAACTTCATTGAAGCCTACTCGTGACAATAAGTATTTTTCTATTTTCTATACTATGGTCTGTAAGAAAGAGAGGAAGAAACAAAACTTTGGTCACATCATTAAAGCAGATCGCAGCCAAAGACAGTTGGAGAGGAAGATTGATGGAAAACATAGGAGAGAGAAGCAGTGAAGAAAATAAATGATGGATATAATTGACTGGGTATAGCTGACTTACAAAATTCTCAAGGGGGTGCAGTGCCAAGGGGCCTGGGGTGGCAGAACAGGTGGAGAGAGCAGTTAATAAAGCATGCAGCATTGTGGGCTTTAATAATACGGGCAAACAGTATAAGAGTAAGGAGGTTATGTTGAACTTATATAAGATACTAGTTAGTTCTCAGCTGGGATATTGTACACAGTTCTGGGAGCCACACCATAGGAAGGATGTGAATTCATTGGACAGAGCGCAGAACAGGTTTGCAAGATTGGTTTCAAGGATGGGAAACTTCAGTTGTGAGGATAGATTGGAGAGATTGGAACTGTTGTCCTTGGAGAGAAGAAGGCTAAGAGGAGATTTGATTGAGGTTTGAAAATCATAAGGGTGTTGGATAGAGTAGACAGGGACAAACTGTTCCCGCTTGTAAAAGGATCAAGATTCAGAGGACACAGATTTAAAGTGATTTGCAAAAGGAACAAATGTCATGGAAGAAAAGGTTTTTAACACAATGGTTCAGGTCTGGAATGCACTGCCTGGAAGTGTGGTAGAGGCAGGTTCAATCAATGCTTTCAGGAGGACATTAGATGGTTACTTGAATAGAAACAAGATGTAGGGATATGGGGAAAACAAGGGAATGGCACTAAATCACGATGCTCGTTTGGAGAGCCAGTGCAGACATGATGAAGTAAATGGCCTCCTTCTGCTTTCTAACAGCTCTGTGATTCAGGGATTATGCAGAATTTGTAAGATCAGCACAGGACAGATGGAGGTGGGAATCCATGGCAGTCAACCTTGTGGGAAGAAGATGACACTAACAAATCATAGAATCCCTACAGTGCAGAAGGATGGCATTCGGCCCATCGAGTCTGCACCGATGCTCCGAAAGAGCGCTCTGCTCCCACTGTCCCGCTCTATCTCCAGAACCCAATAACTGAACCGGCACATCTTTCGACACTAACGGGCAATTTAACATGACCAATCTACATCTTTGGGCTGTGGGAGGAAATCGGAGCACCCGGAGGAAGCCCACAGAGTCATAGGGGAGAAAGTGCAACCTCCATACAGTCACCCAAGGCCGGAATTGAACCCGTTCCTTAGCTCTGTGAGATAGCAGTGCTAACCATTGTGCCACCCTGAATGAACCAATCTGTGCTGCAACCATTAGTGAACTCAAAGTTTTACAGTCTGCTGCAAGGGTACCTCCAGTGGAGAGAGATTGTCAAACACTCCAGTACAGCAGGACCTGGTTGTCATGGTACAGGACAAGTTGTTTGACAGCTCCAGGGTCCCGGGTTCGATTCCCGGCTTGGGACACTGTCTGTGTGGAGTCTGCACATGGAAATGTCAGTGGTAGACAGTAAGGAATTTATTTTGAAGGAGAAAAGGTGCATTGGAACGAGGTAGTAATTTTTCTGAAGACTGTGGGTTAGAGCCCATAGTTCCTGTAATAGTGACTACACTTCAAAGTCATTTTGTTAGCGGCAAAGTGCTTTGGGATGTCCTGATGACATGAAAAGCACTACAGAAATGAGAGTTCGTTCTTTAAAATCAAGAATGTCGATAGCATAGAAGAACATGTAATTATAGTTCGTTAACTGCATTTTGATTTTTTGGCATCATGTGAAAGTACATAGAAAGTAGTTATACCAATGTAAACTTTTTAATTTGTAACTTTTAAGTCAAATTTATTATAATTTATCTTCCTTTCATCAGTGGATACTTTTATATGTATTTCAAAACAGGACTATAATTATGTTCATTATAACCTTGGGTTAGATGTTTTAAAGACGCACCGACATAAACCTAATGACCTAACATTAAACACTTTGCAACAAACCCCAACTTTGCCCTGTTATTCAAGAGCAGCAAGCAAGTTTGCTGCCGTTTTCTTAAATGCGATTAACTGACGGTTAAGATTATTGATCTCAGCCATCTGCTAAATCTCTGGATGCAATGGCTGATTAGCCTTTCTTTATGGTGATATCGCATTACTAATAATAACGGCACCATTTTGGAGGTGGAGATAATTTTATGAGATCGGTGATACATTTGGGGCTCAGTGGTACTGAGGCTAATACACGTCAGATGCTTTCTATAAACCACAGCCTAATAGCGGACCTTGAACCTCAATGTTTCTGGGGAAACATCAGTGGCTTGGGACAGAATGGTACAGTACGTGGCATGACCTTAGGAAAGACAGGCAAAATGGAATACAACAATGAAAGGCAGCCAGGGTTGAAGGAGAAAGTCACTCAGATGGAAAAATATACATTTTTCTTACAATACTTTCTTCATTAATCCATGAAGTTTTTTGTAGATAATAAAATTCCCACCTTTGGCCAATCTTGCAGGAGTCAGGCTTCTATGGAAACACCAATTCACGGAGGTGGGGGTTGAAATTAAAAAATGAAGGCCCCAATAGCGGCCATTCCCATAATCTGTCTTCAGTAAGGAGATGAAAACTGGACACAGTTCTCCAGATGCAGTCTCGCTAAAGCCCTGTACAGCTATAGCATCACTTCCCTACTTTTATACTTGACTCCCATTGAACTAAACAACAACATTTACCTTCCTAATCACTTGCTGCACGTTATGATTCATAGAATCATAGAATTTTCAGTGCAGAAGGAGGCCATTCGGCCCATCGAGTCTGCATCGGCGCTTTGAAAGAGCACCCCATTTAAGCCCACACTTCCAACCTATCACCGTAAGCCCCACCCAACCTTTTTGGACACTCAGGGCAATTTAGCATGGCCAGTCCACCTAACCTGCACAGCTTTGGACTGTGGGAGGAAACCGGAGCACCCGGAGGAAACCCACGCAGACACGAAGAGAACGTGTAGACTCCACACAGACAGTGTCCCAAGCCGGGAATTGAACCCGGGACCCTGGAGCTGTGAAACAACTTGTCCTGCACCATGACAACCAGATCCTGCTGTACTGGAGTGTTTGACAATCTCTCTCCACTGAAATGGTATACAGTTTTCCTATTGCTTCTGTGGACAAGTTCACATTTTCCCACATGGTACTCCATCTGCCAAATCTTTCCCTTCTCACTTAAGTCATCTCAATCCTTCTGAAGGCTCTTTGGCCTGAACATTAGATCCCATGGGTTAGCAGAGCTGAAAAACAATCAAGGGCCGGGATTCTCCCCTACCCGGTGGGGCGGGAGGTCCCGGCGTAGCGGAGTGGCGCCAACCACTCCGGCGTCGGGCCTCCCCAAAGGTGCGGAATTCTCCGCACCATTAGGGGCTAGCCCCGCGCTGGAGTGGTTGGCGCCACGCCGACTGATATAGATATAGAGAAATACAGCACAGAACAGGCCCTTCGGCCCACGATGTTGTGCCGAACTATTGTCCTAGGTTAATCATAGAATTTTGGACACTAAGGGCAATTTATCATGGCCAATCCACCCAACCTGCACATCTTTGGACTATGGGAGGAAACCCACGCACACACGGGGAGGATGCGCAGACTCCACACAGACAGTGACCCAAGTCGAAATCGAACTTGGGACCCTGGAGCCGAGAAGCAATTGTGCTATCCACAATGCTACCGTGCTGCCCTTAAGAAGAAATTAATCTACACTCCATTATTCTACCCTAATCCTCAGGTTCAGTCCACCAGGCTAGATGGAATTGAGGTTCAAAAGGAGGAGGTGTTAGCAATTTTGGAAAATGTCAAAATAGATAAGACCCCTGGGCCAGATGGAATTTATCCTAGGATTCTCTGGGAAGCAAGGGAGGAGATTGCAGAGCCTTTGTCCTTGATCTTTATGTCGTCTTTGTCGACAGGAATAGTGCCGGAAGACTGGAGGATAGCAAATGTTGTTCCCTTGTTCAAGAAGGGGAGTAGAGACAACCCTGGTAATTATAGACCTGTGAGCCTTACTTCAGTTGTGGGTAAAATGTTGGAAAAGGTTATAAGAGATAGGGTTTATAATCATCTTGAAAAGAACAAGTTGATTAGCGATAGTCAACACGGTTTTGTGAAGGGTAGGTCATGCCTCACAAACCTTATTTAGTTTTTTGAGAAGGTGACCAAACAAGTAGATGAGGGTAAAGCGGTTGATGCGGTGTATATGGATTTCAGTAAGGCGTTTGATAAGGTTCTCCATGGTAGGCTATTGCAGAAAATATGGAAGTATGGGATTGAAGGTGATTTAGCGGTTTGGATCAGTAATTGGCTAGCTGAAAGAAGACAGAGGGTGGTGGTTGATGGCAAATGTTCATCCTGGAGTTCAGTTACTAGTGGTGTGCCGCAGGGATCTGTTTTGGGGCCACTGCTGTTTGTCATTTTATAAATGACCTGGAAGAGGATGTAGAAGGATGGGTTAGTAAATTTGCAGATGACACGAAGATCGGTGGAGTTGTGGATAGTGCTGAAGGTTGTTATAGGATACAGAGGGACATAGATAAGCTGCAGAGCTGGGCTGAGAGGTGGCAGATGGAGTTTAATGCGGAAAAGTGTGAGGTGGTTCACTTTGGAAGGAGTAACAGGAATGCAGAGTACTGGGCTAATGGCAAGATTCTTGGTAGTGTAGATAAACAGAGAGCACTCGGCATCCAGGTACATAAATCCCTGAAAGTTGCCACCCAGGTTAATAGGGCTGTTAAGAAGGCATATGGTGTGCTAGCCTTTATCAGTAGGGGGATTGAGTTTCGGAGCCACAAGGTCATGCTGCAGCTGTACATAACTCTGGTGCGGCCGCTCCTGGAGTACTGCGTGCAGTTCTGGTCACCACATTATAGGAAGGATGTGGAAGCTTTGGAAAGGGTTCAGAGGAGATTTATTAGGATGTTGCCTGGTATGGAGGGAAGGTCTTACGAGGAAAGGCTCAGGGACTTGAGGTTGTTTTCGTTAGAGAGGAGAAGGCTGAGAGGTGACTTAATAGAGACATATAAAATAGTCAGAGGGTTAGATAGGGTGGACAGTGAGAGTCTCTTTCCTCGGATGGTGATGACCAACACGAGGGGACATAGCTTTAAATTGAGGGGTGGTAGATATAGGACAGATGTCAGAGGCAGTTTCTTTACTCAGAGAGTAGTAGGGGTGTGGAACGCCCTGCCTGCAACAGTAGTAGACTCGCCAACTTTAAGGGCATTTAAGTGGTCACTGGATAGACATATGGATGAAAATGGAATAGTGTAGGTCAGATAGGCTTCAGATGATTTCACAGGTCGGCGCAACATCGAGGGCCGAAGGGCCCGTACTGCGCTGTAATGTTCTATGTTCTATGTTCTAATCCATGTACCTATCCAATAGCCGCTTGAAGGTCCCTAACGTTTCCGACTCAACTATTTCCACAGGCAGTGCATTCCATGCCCCCACTACTCTCTGGGAAAAGAGCCTACCTCTGACATCCCCCCTATATCTTCCACCATTTACCTTAAATTTATGTCCCCTTGTAATGGTTTGTTCCACCCGGGGAAAAAGTCTCTGACTGTCTACTCTATCTATTCCCCTGATCATCTTATAAACCTCAATCAAGTCGCCCCTCATCCTTCTCTGTTCTAATGAGAAAAGGCCTAGCACCCTCAACCTTTCCTTGTAAGACCTACTCTCCATTCCAGGCAACATCCTGGTAAATCTCCTTTGCACCTTTTCCAAAGCTTCCACATCCTTCCTAAAATGAGGTGACCAGAACTGTACACAATACTCCAAATGTGGCCTGACCAAGGTTTTGTACAGCTGCATCATCACCTCACGGCTCTTAAACTCAATCCCTCTGCTAATGAACGCTAGCACACCATAGGCCTTCTTCACAGCTCTATCCACTTGAGTGGCAACCTTCAAAGATCTATGAACATAGACCCCAAGATCTCTCTGCTCCTCTACATTGCCAAGAACCCTACCGTTAACCCTGTATTCCGCATTCATATTTGTCCTTCCAAAATGGACAACCTCACACTTGTCAGGGTTAAACTCCATCTGCCACTTCTCAGCCCAGCTCTGCATCCTATCTATGTCTCTTTGAAGCCGACAACAGCATTCCTCACTATCCACAACTCCACCAACCTTCGTATCATCTGCAAATTTACTGACCCACCCTTCAACTCCCTCATCCAAGTCGTTAATGAAAATCACAAACAGCAGAGGACCCAGAACTGATCCCTGCGGTACGCCACTGGTAACTGGGCTCCAGGCTGAATATTTGCCATCCACCACCACTCTCTGTCTTCTATCGATTAGCCAGTTTGTTATCCAACTGGCCAAATTTTCCACTATCCCATGCCTCCTTACTTTCTGCATAAGCCTACCATGGGGAACCTTATCAAATGCCTTACTAAAATCCATGTACACTACATCCACTGCTTTACCTTCATCCACATGCTTGGTCACCTCCTCAAATAAGTCAATAAGACTTGTAAGGCAAGACCTACCCCTCACAAATCCATGCTGACTATCCCTAATCAAGCAGTGTCTTTCCAGATGCTCAGAAATCCTATCCCTCAGTACCCTTTCCATTACTTTGCCTACCACTGAAGTAAGACTAACTGGCTTGTAATTCCCAGGGTTATCCCTATTCCCTTTTTTGAACAGGGGCACGACATTCGCCACTCTCCAATCCTCTGGTACCACCCCTGTTGACAGCGAGGATGAAAAGATCATTGCCAACGGCTTTGCAATTTCATTTCTTGCTTCCCATAGAATCCTTGGATATATCCCGTCAGGCCCGGGGGACTTGTCTATCCTCAAGTTTTTCAAAATGCCCAACACATCTTCCTTCCTAACAAGTATCTCCTCGAGCTTACCAGTCTGTTTCACACTGTCCTCTCCAACAATGTGGCCCCTCTCGTTTTTAAATACTGAAGAAAAATACTTGTTCAAGACCTCTCCTATCTCTTCAGACTCAATACACAATCTCCCGCTACTGTCCTTGATCGGACCTACCCTCACTCTAGTCATTCTCATATTTCTCACATATGTGTAAAAGGCCTTGGGGTTTTCCTTGATCCTACCCGCCAAAGATTTTTCATGCCCACTCTTAGCTCTCCTAATCCCTTTCTTCAGTTCCCTCCTGGCTGTCTTGTATCCCTCCAGCGCCCTGTCTGAACCTTGTTTCCTCAGCCTTACATAAATCTCCTTCTTCCTCTTAACAAGACATTCAACCTCTCTTGTCAACCCTGGTTCCCTCACTCGACCATCTCTTCCCTGCCTGACAGGGACATACATATCAAAAACACGCAGTACCTGTTCCTTGAACAAGTTCCACATTTCACTTGTATCCTTCCCTGACAGCCTATGTTCTCAACTTATGCACTTCAATTCTTGTCTGACAGCATTGTATTTACCCTTCCCCCAATTGTAAACCTTTCCCTGTTGCATGCACCTATCCCTCTCCATTACTAAAGTGAAAGTCACAGAATTGTGGTCACTACCTCCAAAATGCTCCCCCATCTATCACCTGCCCTGGTTCATTACCAAGTACCAAATCCAATATGGCCTCCCCTCTGGTCGGACAATCTACATACTGTGTTAGAAAAGCTTCCTGGGCACACTGCACAAACACTACCCCATCGAAACTATTTGATCTAAAGAGTTTCCACTCAATGTTTGGGAAGTTGAAGTCACCCATGACTACTACCCTGTGACTTCTGCACCTTTCCAAAATCTGTTTCCTAATCGGTTTCTCCACATCTCTGCTGCTATTGGGGGGCCTATAGAAAACTCCCAACAAGGTGACTGCTCCTTTCCTATTTCTGACTTCAATCCATATTACCTCAGTAGGCAGATACCCCTCGAACTGCCTTTCTGCAGCTGTTATACTATCTCTAATTAACAATGCCACCCCCACCTCCTTTACCATCCTCCCTAATCTTGTTGAAACATCTATAACAAGGGACCTCCAACAACCATTTCTGCCCCTCTTCTATCCAAGTTTCCGTGATGGCCACCACATCGTAGTCCCAAGTACCGATCCATGCCTTAAGTTCACCCACCTTATTCCTGATGCTTCTTGCATTGAAGTATACACACTTCAACCCATCTCCTTGCCTGCAAGTACTCTCCTTTGTCAGTGTTACCTTCCCCACTGTATCACTACGTGCTTTGGCGTCCTGAATACCGGCTTCCTTAGTTGCTGGACTACAAATCCGGTTCCCATTCCCCTGCCAAATTAGTTTAAACCCTCCCGAAGACTACTAGAAAACCTCCCCCCCCAGGATATTGGTGCCCCTCTGGTTCAGATGCAACCCGTCCTGCTTGTACAGGTCCCACCTTCCCCAGAATGCACTCCAATTATCCAAATACCTGAAGCCCTCCCTCCTACACCATTCCTGCAGCCACATGTTCAACTGCACTCTCTCCCTATTCCTAGCCTCGCTATCACGTGGCACCGGCAACAAACCAGAGATGACAACTCTGCCTGTCCTGGCCTTTAACTTCCAGCCTAACTCCCTAAACTTGTTTATTACCTCTACACCCCTTGCCCTACCTACATCGTTGGTACCAATGTGCACCACGACTTCTGGCTGCTCACCCTCCCCGTTCAGGATCCTGAAGACACGATCCGAGACATCCCTGGCCCTAGCACCCAGGAGGCAACATACCTTCCGGGAGTCTCGCTCGCGACCACAGAATCTCCAATCTATTGCCCTAACCATTAAATCTCCTATTACTATTGCTTTTCTATGCTCCCGCCTTCCCTTCTGAGCCCCAGAGCCAGACTCAGCGCCAGAGACCTGGCCGCTAGGGCCTTCCCCCAGTAGGTCATCCCCCCAACAGCATCCAAAACGTTACACTTGTTTTGAAGGGGAACGGGCACAAGGGATCCCTGCACTGTCTGCCTGTTAGTTTTCCTTTCCCTGACTGTAACCCAGCTACTCTTGTTCAGTACCTTGGATGTGGCTACCTCCCTATAACTCTTCTCGATAACCCCCTCTGCCCCCCGGATGATCCGAAGTTCATCCAGCTCCAGCTCCAGTTCCCTAACACGGTCTCTGAGGAGCTGGAGTTGGGTGCACCTCCCGCAGGGATAGTCAGCGGGGACACCAGTGGTATCCCTCACCACCCACATCCTACAGGAGGAGCATGCAACTGCCCTAGCCTCCATCCCCTCTTACTTTACAGAATTAGCTGCCCCGTAGACCAACTGGACCTCTGCCCTCTGACTCTGCTTCCAGTCAGCTGTACTCTAAACTCCTGGCTCCCTTCACTCTCTTTGATAAATATAGGAAATTAAATGTAAAGCGCACCTTACTCCCTCTTCACCTAACTCCCTCAGTCACCAAACTCTCACTGTAGCACTCAAATGCAACCAGTTCAGCACTCCGTCAGTCACCAAACTCTCACTGTAACACTCAAATGCAACCAGTTCAACACTCCGTCAGTCACCAAACTCTCACTGTAGCACTCAAATGCAACCAGTTCAGCACTCCTTCAGTCACCAAACTCTCACTGTAGCACTCAAATGCAACCAGTTCAACACTCTAGTGCAAACAAAGTCTGCACTGTAACTAGCTCAGATTTATACTGTGTCTCTAGCCTCTGAAAACTGGCCTCATCCAATTAACTAATTAACAAGCTCCAGCTGCAAGTACCTACAAGTAGAACCTTGTTTAAAGCTAATTCAAAATTCACCTTCTTATAGACCAAACAGTAACTTTGAAGTTAATTGACTAAATAAAAGAAATACTAGACTTCAAATAAAAATGAACCCTTATACTCCCTCAGTCACCAAACTCTCACTGTAGCACTCAAATGCAACCAGTTCAGCACTCCAGCGCCAAAACCAGCGGCAACGGCCTTTGATGCCCGCCGCGCAGCGTCGGGGCTGGCCGAAAGGCTTTCGCCGGTTCGCGCATGCGCCGGTGCGTCAGCGGCCGCTGATGTCACCACCGGTGCATGCGCGGTAGGGGGGTCTCTTCCGCCTCTGCCATGGTGGAGGCCGTGGCGACGGCGGAAGAAAAAGAGTGCCCCCACGGCACTGGCCACCCGCCGATCGGTGGGCCCCGATCGCGGGCCAGGCCACGGTGGGGCCACCCTCCCGGGGTCCGATCGCCCCGCGCCCCGCCCCCCAGGACCTGGGGGCCTGCTCGTGCCGCCAATCCCACCGGCACCAGAGGTGCTCCAATTCCCGCCGGCAGGAGAGGCCTGTCAGCGCGGGACTTCGGCCCATTGTGGGCCGGCGAATCGCCGCCGTGGGCACGCCGATCGGCGCGGCGTGATTCCCGCTCTCGCCAATTCCCAGGTGGCGGAGAATTCCGGCCACGGCGAGGGCGGGATTTACGCTGGCCCCGGGCGATTCCCCGACCCTGCGTGGGTCGGAGAATTCCGCCCAAGGTTTCAAAACGGTGAAAGACTGTTGAAAGCTGAAACATTAAGGGATTTGGGGATCCTTGTGCATAAATCACAAAAAGTTAGCATGCAAGTTCAGCCGAAAGTTAGGAAGGCAAATGGAATGTTGGCCTTTATTTCAAAGGGAATGGAGTATAAAGATAGGGAAGTCTTGCTAAAACTGTACAAGGCACTAATTAGGCCACACCTGGAATACTGTGAACAGTTTTGGTTCCCTTAGCTAAGGAAAGATATACTGGCATTGGAGGCAGTCCAGCGAAGGTTCATAATGTTGTTCCCGGCTATGGGGGGAGTTTTTTATGAGGAGAGGTTGAATAGATTGTGCTTGTACTCACTGGAGTTTGGAAGAATGAGGGGCGACCTTATTGAGAAGTATAGGATTCTCAGGTGCCTGACAGGGTAGAAGCTTAGAGATTGTCTCCCCTTGTGGGAGAGTCTAGGACCAGAGGGCATAATCTCAGAGTAAGGGGTCACTCATTTAAGACAGAGATGAGGAGGAACTTCTTCTCTCGGAGGGTAGTGAATCTGTGGAATTCTTTACCGTGGAGAGCTGTGGAAGCTGGGTCGTTAAGTATGTTCACGGCTGACTTCCGGTGGCGCCCTCGAGGAGGCAGGTCGCAGGTCGGATCGCTCCCGCCCGAGATGGGCAAACGGACCTTTGTCAACGGACTTTTTAGGGACCTGGCAGCCTGAATTGGTGGAGGAGACGACAGGGAAGAGGCTTTCTTCCCGGGGTATGGGCAGCTGGACCAGAAGCGGTCGAGTGGAGCGGCAAGGATCGAAGCGGGAGCAGCGGGGAACCCAGGCCGGGCGGCCAAGCATGGCGGACGGCGGGGACCGGGGAGCGGAGGCTCACTGGCCAAGGGAGGAGCAGATGGAGTTTTTCAAGAACTGCTTCGCCGAGCTGAGGAGGGACACGCTGGACCCGATGAGAGCGGTGATGGACCGAATGGTCGAGACACAGGCGGCCCAAGGGAAGGCGCTCAGGGAGGTCGAGGCGAAGCTCTCCAGTCAGGAGGGCACGGTAACGGAGCTGGAGCACGAGGTGGAGGAGCTGAACGCCCGTCAGAGGAGGATGCAGGAGCAGCTTGAAGAGCTGGGGAACAGAGCCAGGAGGCAGAATTTACGAATCGTTGGCCTCCCCGAGGGCTGCGAGGGGTCGGATGTGGGCGCATACGTGACGGGTATGCTTGAGGCGCTGATGGGACCGGAGGCCTTCCCGCAACCCCTGGAGTTGGATGGGGCACATAGAGCCCCCGCAAGGAAGCCCAGGACGGGCGACCGACCGAGGGCCTTGGTGGTCCGCTTTCACCGGCTTGCTGACAGGGAACGTGTGCTGCGATGGGCCAAGGCGGAGAGGAGCAGCAGATGGGAGAACTGCGAGGTGCGCATTTACCAGGACTTGGGAACGGAGCTGGCCAAGAGGCGTGCAGGATTCATCAAGGTAAAGGCAGCCCTCTACAAAAAGGAGGTGAGGTTTGGAATGCTATATCCTGCAAAGCTTTGGGTTACGTTTGAGGAACTCCACTACTATTTTGAGACACCAGAACAGGTTTGGACCTTTATTAAAGACAAGAAGCTGGACTTGAACTAATGGGCACTTAGTTCTTTCAGTGCTGTACAGTGGCGGCGGCCTGTTAACTTAAAATTGCTCTGATTAGGACTTTTACTAAAAAAAAAGAAGCTGGACTGGAACTAAAGGACTCGGGGCTTTCAGACATTTTGTGTGGCGGCGGTTTGTTAAACTATCCTGTACTGCAATGTTTATCCAAGATTGTTTTCAGCCTGGACAGAGAGTGGGGGCTGGAGGGCGCACTGTTTAGGGTCCTTTGGGGGGATTGCAATGGGGGGGGGGGGGGGGGATTGCAATGGGGGGGGGGGCCTGTGCTTGGTACCTTTTGGTGCGAGATCGGGGCCTCTGATAAGGGGATGGGCTAGGGGCTAGTCACGGGACTTGAAAGGGCTCGGTGGGATACAATTAGGTTAATGGGTCCCTGGCGTGTGGGGGGAGGGCCTGAGCGCTGGGACGGGAGACAGGTAGGCGCCAAGGGCAGGGGTCAGTGTGACTAGCGTAGGTCAGGGGGCACCAGGGAGATCGGAGGGGGGGCGGGGCGGGCTAGGGCCAAGCGCAGGGCTGACCTGGCAGGTCAGGCCTGGGGGAGTAGGGGAGACCAGGCGGAGGGGGGCGGGGAGGGGGAAGAGGGTTAGGGCCACGTTAGTTTAGTTTAGTTGAACACGTGTGGCATGGGCAAACAGAGCTGGCAGGGAAAGTGCCTTATGGAAGGATCTTTGGCTTCAACATTTATTAACATGTTTATTCTTTCCCACTGTTCGTTCTCACTATGTTAAGGCTCTTTGCACAGGGCCATTTTTCGCTTTGTAACTGTTACAAATTTGTGTTAAATAAAAAACTTCAAAAAAAAAAAAAAGTATGTTCACGGCTGATCTAGACAGATTTTAATCAACAAGGAAATCAAGGGGGAAGGGGATAAGGTGGGAAAGTGCAGTTGAGAATTATCATTTCAGATCAGTCGTGATCTGACTGAATTGTGAAGCAGACGTAATGGCCTACTTCTGCTTCTCCGTCTTATGGGAAATAACAATTAATAGAGCAATGGTCCTTTAAAGGGTGAGACTGGAGAATTAATAATGGGAAACAAGGTCATGGTTGAAGAAATGAGCAGGTGTTTTGTATCTGTCTTCACTGTAGAAGACACAAGAAACATACCAGGAAGCTTGAAAATCAAGAGCAAAAATGGAGGTAAGAACTTAGCTTTCATCCTAGGATCTTAAATGAAGTGACTACAGAGATAGTTGATGCATTGTTTGTGATTTTCCAAAATTACCTAGATCCTGGAAAGGTTCAGGCTGATTGGAAAATCACGAATGTGTAATCTGTGTTCAAGAAAGGAGAAGGAAAGCAGGAAACTGTCGGCCAGTTAATCTAACATCTCTCACTGGGAAAATGCGCGAATCCATTATCAAGACGGACATTTAGAGAATTTTAATACAATCAGGCAGCCTCAACATGGTTTTGTGAAAGGGAAATTGTGTTTGACTAATTCATTCAAATTCCTTAAGGAAGTAACGAGCAAGATGGTTAAAGGGGAACCTGTAGATGTGGTATATTTTGATTTTCAAAAAACATTTGAAAGGAGCCACATTAAAAATTACTGCACAAAATAAGAGCTCATGGAGTCAGAGGTAACATATTAGCATGGATAGAAGATTGGTCAATGAACAGGAGGCAAAGAGGTGGAGTTAATAGGTCATTTGTTTTTTTTTAGCTGGCATGAATGTCATTCCACAGAGATCAATGCTGGAGCTTTATCTATTTACAAACAATGACTTGGATGAAGGAAATGAATGTATGGGATCTAAGCTTTCCTTTAAGACAAAGATAGGTGGGAAAGTAAGTTGTCAGGACAACATAAAGCCCACATTCTCACAAACTGGAAGGTTTGAAAACTCCAGAGTCAAAATGGCACTGGAGCCCAGAATCTGGAAGTCCAGCCCTGTATCTGACACCCACCATGTCTACCAGGAAGGTACAAGAGGAACGTTTGTTTTACATAACCATCAGGTCCCCCCTCATGGTTGGCACTACCAGGGATCGCCCTGTCCTGTTGCGACCACCCAGTTTGGTCATCACGTCTGCTTTCTATTTTTGGAAATCAGTAATGATTTCTGGTGGCCTCATGCAGGAGACCCAGGCCTTGAACAGGCTGAGCATATTTAAATAAGTTTAAAGACTCATATAAATGGGTGTGAACCAGGTTGCCTCATGCACCATGGGCTGGGGGCATCGCACTCTGTTCGGTGCCTGGCACGAATCCTGTTTATAGCATCTTCCACTATTCACTGGCTGTCAGGCGCAGCAGGGCATTAGAATTACACCCATTATCTCTCAGATTTGGTTGCAGAATGCTTCGGCAATCTTCAAGTGCAATTTCATTCTTCAAGCACAAGGACACAACTTACACTTGCTAAAATGCAATTATTCTCCAGGACAAAGTATCACTAAAGCTCAATTCCCTCAAAGTTTAAATCATCCAAAGCAAGCTCTGGTTGAGAATAACTACTTATTCGTATCCTTTTTATTTTGCAATTTCCTGCTCTTTTCTGCACCTTGTTCCACTTTTCCATACCTTACTTAACTTTCCGTTTGCTTCACATGTTGCCAGGTTCAGTTGGCCTTCTGTAATTTTCCTAAAGAATTTGTTCTTGCTCCAATAGGTATGAAGGATACGTCAGTCAGTGTACACTGACCAGGACAGTTAACAGTAAGCATGTTCGTTTGCCGATTGATTCTTTCTCTCGAAACTTCCTTTGTGTGACCTGTACCGAAAACAGAAAAGAGCCTATCAGTGCTTTTGTTGTGTACGTGAAACCTTAGCTTTCTTCCTGCAAGGGAATTAAAAAATATTTAGGGTATTCATGAAAATGGGATGCTTAGTTTGTCAGAGATGGAGACTCAAGTTTCAGTGTAACCCCGTCCCTTCAGGCAGTGTGTGTATGAAGTTACTAATGGTGTGTGTGATGGTGTTTGCCTTCACAGAGACTGTGATGATTGCTGGTGATTGATGACTTGCAGGTAGTTCAGCAATGTGTGCTCTGAATATCTGTTACAGTCACAGGACCTGAGAGCTATGCCAACATCAATAACAAAAAAGAAGAAACACTGAATGTGAACTTTTATAAACAGGCTGGGGCACAATACAGTTCGACTTGATGTGCCATATTTGTTTAGTGATAATCAGTACAGCGTTTTGAAATAATCAGACACCTTTTTCTCCATCTTGCCCTCTTTTCAGGAGTAATTGGGTTTTTATTTCACTCATCAATGTATCTACCTGCATTCATCCTTTGTGATACAATGCAACATCTTCTCCTGAACCGGCAAAATTTCAAATTTAAATCCACTCCTGTGAAAACATGAAACTCAAAACAGGATTTGCGCTGCATGTCATTTCAGGTTGTTGCAAGTTATTTTTCATTCATTAACAAACTACAAAAATGTAATTGTCTGATAACTGGGTACTGACTAAACCTTTGTTGAAGTTCCTTAACGTAGCATTGCCACCTATTATTTTTGGGGTATTGGCCAGGATTTTCCAGACTCGCCGTGTTGGGACTGGGAGGCCAGCCACAAGCCTCTTGCCCTTGAATCTTGCAAGAGGATTTCTGATGCTCGAAATCGCGGGATTTAATGAAATCTCGCAAGACGTCACAAGGTGGAACTTGCCGTCACTGGGCATGATTCAAATCTACATATTTAAATAAGCCACTACACTAATTTAAATAAGCGTTTGCAGCATTCTCCCGGTGCCCAGAAACTCACAGCCATGTCTGTGAGACCTCACCAGGAAGTTTTTTCGTGCTGGTTTCCACAAATGTGGTCCAGTTGTAATGGCACTTGGAGTGGGGGGAAGGGGCAGGGGTGGAATCCCAGGCCAGTCGTGATGGCGCCTTATAATAATAATAATCTTTATTGTCACAAATAGGCTTACATTAATGCTGCAATGAAGTTACCGTGAAAAGCCCCTATTCGCCGCATTCCGGTTCTTGTTCGGGTACACAGAGGGAGAATTCAGAATTTCCAATTCACCTAACAACACGTCTTTCGGGACTTGAGGGAGGAAACCGGAGCACCCGGGGGAAACCCACGCAGACACGGGGAGAGCATGCAGACTCCACACAGACAATGACCCAAGCCAAGAATCGAACCTGTGACGCTGCCGCTGTGAAGCCACAGAGCTAACCACTATGCTACCTTGCTGCCCACCTTGGGGTCTTGCTGGGGACTTGACAACAGGGCAGGATGGTGCCCTGGCACTCCCTTTGGAACCTGGGACCTTGGCACTGCCAGCCTGGCACCTTGGCAGTGGCACTCTGGCAGTGGATTCCTGGTACTGCCAGGGTGCCATTGTCAGGCTGGAAGGGTACTATCAGGCTGCCAGAGCTAAGGTTGGCACTGCCAGCGATCGGGCGGGGTGGGGTCTTAACAGGTGGAGGAGGATGAGCGGCTGTTCTTGGGGGCCACCACGAGGTTGGGAGGGGGATGATCGAACGTGGGTGGGAATTGCTGGAAAGCCGTGGGTGGGGGGGGGGGGAGAAGAAAGATCCGGCCACCCAGATAAAATGGTGCCCCGATCTGCGAGGAGCCTTTGCTGCTAGGCTCGCCAGCAGGGAGTAACTCAAATGTGACCTCATCAGGGAGAAACTCCCCAAGACCAAGAGAAACAGCAAAGTGCCATTGAGGTGTTTCTCAGTGCTGCAGCCACCAATAAACACCCCACTAAACCCACCCAAAACCAGACATGAATCTGGTTGAATCATGCCATTAACTTTGTGGTGGCGCAGTGGTTAGCACAGCTGCCTCACGGCGACGAGGTCCCAGGTTCGATCCTGGCTCTGGGTCACTGTCCGTGTGCACATTCTCCCCGTGTTTGCGTGGGTTTCGCCCCCACAACCCAAAGATGTGCAGGGTGGGTGGATTGGCCACGCTGAATTGCCCCTTAATTGGAAAAAATGAATTGGGTACTCTAAATTTATTTTTTAAAAACTTTGTTTCGCTCTCTCTCCACAGATGCTGTCAGACCTGCTGAGTATTTCCAGCATTTGCTGTTTTTATTTCAGATTTCTAGTATTTTGTTTTTGTTTTAATAATGATCTTTTCATGATTTAATTGCTTCTCCTTTCTTACTTAGATCTCTGCTCCCCAGTTATATCTGGATTTAGAAATTAAAGAAAGCTATTATGGAATAATGAGAGAGCAGAACAGGCTTACCTCATCACGTTTTTCAGATCTCTTATAGTACTTCAAATGGAATGGATTACTGTTGAAATGCAATGATCATTGTTGTGCAGTCAAATAGAGCTACCAGTTTGCATTTTGGAAAAGTCAGGATTTTCTGCCCTCCCACAGCATGTTTCCTGGTCGTAGAGGCAGTTCTTCTTTGGCCACCAGCATGGTCTTCCAGTCCCATCGATGTCAATGATGTTATGCGTGGCTCTCCCGTTCTGCCATTGGGAAACCCACTGCGGGGGTCACTTCAGCGGGGATGGAAGATACCGACGGTGGGAAGGGCTGGAAAATCTTACCCATTCAGTTGAAAGTTCAGTTAATTTGTTTTCCAGTGGTTGGTTGAGGGAGGAATGTTAGCCAGGCAGCATTCTTTTCTTGTACAATATCTGTTTTAAAACTTCACCTGAAAAACAGCACCTTCAGGAGAGAAAGACTTCCTTGCTACTGCACTGGAGAATCAGTGTAAATGATGATATGGAGTAGGACTTGAACCCCTTAACCTTCTGAAGAGCCCTACAATTCAGCCCAGATGCCATTCTGGACTGGAAATTTTAACTGGCAAATCTGGAAAACCTTTAGTTTAATTTAAATGTGTGCTATGGAAACCAAACAGGCATACGCAGAATAATAGAATCTAGGATTCATGTCACAACACGATATATAAGTGGCAATGACATTGATATAACTGGTAATATTGCAGCATCTGGACCAGGAGATTGACTGTTTGAGCTGGAACCTGGGTCTTGTGTTTAATGCTGGAAGCGCTATACTGCATTAGTGATTGCTACATCATTGGATAATATATTTTAAATGAGAGATTATCCATTGTTAATATCTTGTTCAAACAGTGGTGTGTATTATTTGCAAAATGGCACAGTAGTTTTATTACCCAACAGGATCTACAATATTTTCATACATGCTCCACATGAACAAAGTACCTTATTTCATTTGGCAAACCTGAATAAACATCTTAATATTCATTACATTTTCAAGTTACTATTTACGTGAAATTTAGTGTACTCGGCAAAGTAAATGTTTGCATAAACTGGTTTACAGTACAATGAACAAATATTTATTGAGGACAAAAGCACTATTGAAGATTCAAAGCTTTACAATTTCTCCTAAAACAGTCACGCCTCCCCATGCAGTGTTTAGTGCATCGACCATTTTAGTTTGTTATAAAAACAACTATAAAACCACACCAGCACAAAATAGCAATCTCAGGATACACTTCTGGTTTATAAACAATGAACTGTTATGTTAAAGTCCAATGTCCTTTACCGAGAACATTTTTGTTGGTTTGGAATGATTCACATCAAATTATTATAAATAGACCTAAGGCACTTTATACCTTATCATGACGGCACTTTCAATGGTAAAGGGTTTATTGACCTTAATGCTGGATTAACACACTTCCTTTAACTAAACTAACATGGCATGACATGTCTGTGACTCTTGAAATGCTTAATTTTTCAGTATAATTGTTTTTCGAACCAATTGAGGAATGCTTTATTTGTAATAAAAAAATCTTAAATTATTGTTATGTATTGTTAAGATAATGAATGATTCTTTTTGCAGAAGAAAAGTTATCAAATAGAAGATAAAGACAGTGGAGACTTATTTATTTATCATGTTATGGGATGTAGGCATTACTGGCCAGTGCAGCATAGATTATCCATCCTTACTTACCCTTAAGAAGGCGGTAGTGAGCTATCTTTTTGAACAGCTGCAGTCCATTTCATGTAGGTACACCACAGTGCTGTTAGTGAGGGAGTTCCAGGCTTTTGACCGAGTGACAGTGAAGGAATGGTGATTTAGGCCTGGATTCTCCACCCCGTGATGCTAGCAGAGAATCAGGTGTCAGGCCGAAATCGAGGTTTGCACCGGACGCCGAACTGACTGCTATGTTCATCCCCCCCCTCGCTGGTGGCGGGATCGGGGTTCACGCCTGCATGCCAGTGGAAGGATGCTAATGGCTCATTTGCACCCACTGAGTGGGCCCAGCATCAGAGTCTCCAGGCCCTTGCGATTTTACGATTCTCAAGGCCAGAATCATGTGGGCAGGGATCATTACTGGTATTTAGGTAAAAGGTAGAGTCGCCATAGTCCCAGATGGCTGTAGGCTGCTTTGCCTTTACTGGTGGTGACGTAACCTGAAGATCACCACACGTCATGCAAGAAGCAAGGTTGAGAAGGTAGGGCCTTCATGAATAACATCAGCCCAGTGTGGGAATTGAACCCCTGCTGCTGGCATTGCACTGCATTATGAATCAGCTGTCTACTCAAGTGAGCTAAACCTGTCTGCAGCAGTATTTGCCAGTATTTACTGGTATTTACCAGCGTGGTCCTGATGTGGTGGACCTCGCTCTGGGCCAAGGGGGTAACCTCTTAAGGTAGCTGACTTAAAGTCCTCTCAAGGGTCACCCTATCCCACAATGCATGACCTGCCCACTCCTCCTCAACCAGACCTCCTCCCACTCCCCCCCCCCCCCCACGCACCCCGAGACCCCCTAAATGGGAGACCTCCCACAGAGACTCCCTGAATAGGGAGGACCCCTTAGATAGAGAGAACCCCCGCAGAGATCCACTTGCTAAAGGGACCTCCCCAGAGACCCCCAAACTAAAGGACCCCCCCCCTCCCCCCCACATACCCCTCCAGAAAAGAGACCCCTAGCTGGAAGCTGGAGAGCACTTCAGACAGGGGAAGTGACAAAACCTACTGGCAGGCAGACTTGCGATGCGGGTGTTGACCAGCCGGGGGCCCTCGCTATCAGGCTGCCCGCTCAAGATAGCGGCCCCATATCGGCAATCCCTCGTATTCCTCGCCAAGCATAATGCTGAATTGCTTTTCAGTTCCAATTCACCTTCACAGGAGAACAAACAGAGAATCCCGGCCATAGTTTCACATCAGGATGGTGTGTGATTTGGAGCAGGACTCTCAAGTGGTGGTGTTTCTGTATATCTACAGTCTTGTCCTTCCAGGTAGTTGAGGTCCTAGATTTGGAAGGTGCTGTCGAAGGAGCCTTGGTGAGTTGTTGCAGTGAATCTCATATATGGTGCACACTACTGCCACTGTGTGTTGGTAGAGGAGGGAATGAATATTTAATGTGGGGAATGGGGAGCCAATCAAGCAGGCTGGTATGCCCTGAATGGTGCCAGGTTTCTTGAGTTTAGTTGGAGCTGAATCGATCCTGGCAAGTGGAGAATATTCCATTCCACCCCTGACTTGTGCTTTGTATGTTAAGGAATGGGTTAACAGACATTCCAATGTGATGTCTCATGGATGTACAGTAATTGACACTGATATGTAAAGAGGCAGCTAACACAGAAGGGGTACTCGGGAAGTTGAACAAATGTGTATATGGATTAAATGATGAGTCTAGAGTCCGGTATTTTTCGGTAAGGTCAGTTTTGTTGAAGTTAGGTTGTTGCCAGTTGAAAGCCGACCCGGCAATGTCTATTGGCACTGTAAAGGAAATCTTTCTGGCATCTTCAAGATGCATGTCAATGATTTTTTGTTGGGTGGGACTAGTGATTTCGAAGCTATTGTAATCTCTGGGTTGAGGAAAGAATTCAGGGTTGGAAATCAGGCCTTCGGTGCATTTAAGTACATTGGATCGGAAATCGGACAGACTGAGTTAGGTGCAACTTTACGTGCAATCTCATTTGGAAAGCATCAGTCCAATAGCAATTAGTCGTGGCCAAGTTTCAGAAAAAGACGCAGTGATTTCAAAGATTGAAAAAAGGCAACTGCGTAGTTTGAGTGGGCACCTGAATTGGTTAGATAGACAGACTAGACCGGACGTTGGTTTTGATGTCTTAGAGTCGAGTACAAAAATGAATGATCCTAAAGTGGAAGACATAATGAGAGCAAATAAAGCTCAAACTAAAAATGCAGGAGTATGTTTTGAAGTTCCTGGTTTGAGGTGGTCTTAGGCACTAGAAACTCATAGTTTATAGCAATGCGTTCTATGCAAATTTATGTGATGGGGTTTCAAGCACAGAGGGTTTTATAATTTTCCTTTTGGGGAACAATGGTAAATGTTGCCCTCTTGTGTGGGAAACAAAGAAAATAAGGAGAGTGGTCAAGAGCACTTTGGCTGCTGAGACATTAAGCCTTGTAGAGGTGGTGGATATGACTTTTTATATATCCCAGATATTGGCAGATGTTTTGGGATTAGGGGATTTGGGTAACATACCCTTTGAGTGTCATATTGACAATAAATCCCTGTGGGAAAATGTGCACTCTACAAAAAGTGTGAATGAGAAAAGGTTAAGGATAGACATCACAAGTTTAAAGCAGATGTTGGACAGAGGGGAGATAGCAAAAAATTAAATGGGTCGACAGTAGCTATCAATTGTCCGATTGTTTTACGAAAACAAAATTACAAGAAACTCAAAAACACAAAAGCAATTTCACCCCCTCTTGTTTTCCATTTTTTATTGGAAGGAAAAATATAACAGTCACAGAAACAGAGGATTTTAAGGACAGCCGCCTATTTCTGTGACTGTTTTTTTCCTTCCAAAAAAATGGAAAACAAGAGGGGGCGAAATTGCGTTTGTGTTTTTGAGTTTCTTGTCATTTTGTTTTTTCTGGGGAAACCAATATTTACCAAATTATTTTTTTTCTGCAAGGAAGGGGAGACTGTAAAGCAATGGGTTAAGAGGCATTCCAGTTAGATGTCTCATTGATGTTAAGCATCCAATAATTGACACTGATATGTAAAGAGGTTGCAGGTGGCACTTGTTTGATGTAGTGTGGGATAGAGTTTTGTATAGATTGTATTCAAGGAAAATAAAGATGTCTTGGGAAAGGAGCAGAACTCTTGACTCTTTACTGAACAGCAATCAGAATCTAACATTGTAGCCACAGTATTTATATGGCTGAGTCCAGTTCAGTTTCTGTTTCATGGTAATCGCCACACCACCATTATTTGCAGATGCTCAACAGTCAGAGGGTTTGGCCTTAGAGACCATTATTTGCAGAACTCCTCAACATCTGCCAGATCCATCATTGGGCAGACAATGGGCATGATGAAACCCACCTCTGGTGACTTGAGAAGATTTTTTTCAGTTCAAGAGGCATGGCCAACAGCAGGACCAAGAATCTTCTGAGGAATATTAGAGGGTGCTGCCAAACAACCTGAGAGACTAAAGAAGACATGAGTGCAAGTAATGTTGGCAACTACAAAACCTGGTAGGCAGATCTTGATACAGGATATTTTCTCCCAATATACTACAGACCCTTTCCATTTCCAATCCTCTTTCCCTGTCTTTGGAATATGGGAACATGGAAACAAGAGTTGGCCATTCAGCCCCGCGAGCTTCTTCTGTCACCATTCAATGATATCTTGTCTGATCTGTTTCTTAACTCTGTCCACATGCACTGGTTCCATAATCCTTAATATCCAAGAACGATTTACTGGCCCTAGATTAAAATTATTAATTGAGCTACTTAGAAGTATAGGAGTGGGGTAGGCCACTTGACCCTTCAACCCTGCTCCGCCATTCATTATGACCATTGCTAATCATCTAACTCTATAGCCTGTTCGCACCATGACCATTAATGCATCCATTACTTCCAGAGCCGCATCCTTAAGCACTCTGGGATGTAGGTTATCAGGCCATGGGCATTTATCAGCCTTCAATCCGATCAATTGCTCCAACATTATTTCTCTACTAATACTGATTTCTTTCAGTTCTTCCCTCTTATGAAGAACATACAAACTAGGAGCAGGATTTGGCAAATAAGCCCCTCTAGCCTGCTCCACAATTCAATATGATCATGGCTGATCTCATCTGAGCCTCAACTCCACTTTCCTGCCCATTCTCCAGAATCCTTCAACCCCATTACTAATTAAAAATCTGTCACTTCCTTAAATTTACTCAATGACCCAGCATCTACCGCACTCTGGGGTAGTGAATTCCAGAGATTCACAACCACTTGAGAGAAGAAATTTCTTCCCAGCTCTGTTTTAAATCTGCTACACCTTATCCTAAAACTATAAACTCTCATTCTAGAATGCCCCCACAAGAGGAAGCATCTGCTGTACATCTGCTTTGTCAGTACCTTTTATTATCTTATATACCTCAATTAGCTCTTATCTCATTCTTCTGAACTTGAGAGCGTCGGCCAAAACTGCTCAATTTCTCTTCACAAGATAAACCCCTCATAAGAACAAAAGAACGAGGAGCAGGAGAAAGCCATCTGGCCCTTGGGCCTGCTCCACCATTCAATGAGAACTAGGAGCAGGAATAGGCCATCTGGCCCCTCGAGCCTGCTCCGCCATTCAATCAGAACTAGGAGCAAGAGTAGGCCATCTGGCCCCTCGAGCCTGTGATGAGCCATCAATTGCACGAGAGACGAGTTGCTTTACAAAAGTTAGGCTTTAATAAACTAGAACTTAGCCCTGCGGTTGTCTACAATAAAATGGACGACCGCCAGGCGCTTCGACTATTTATACTTCGGTAAGGAGGCGTGGTTAACTCAGCCTCTCAACCAATCGGAGAGCAGTCACATGACTGGTCTCAACCAATCGGTCGGGAGGCACATGACCGACCAGGGCCAATGGTAAGCCAGTGTTCTGCACCAATGGCAGACAGCTATGCAAATCATATCACCACAGCCTGCTCCGCCATTCAATGAGAACTAGGAGCAAGAGTAGGCCGTCTGGCCCCTCAAGCCTGCTGTGCCATTCAATGAGAACTAGGTGCAGGAGTAGGCCATCTGGCCCCTCGAGCCTGCTCCGCCATTCAATGAGATCATGGCTGATCTTTTGTGGACTCAGCTCCACTTTCTGGCCCGAACACCAGAAACCTTAATCCCTTTATTCTTCAAAAAACTATCTATCTTTATCTTGAAAAATTTAATGAAGGAGCCTCAACTGCTTTACTGGACAAGGAATTCCATAGATTCACAACCCTTTGGGTGAAGAAGTTCCTCCGAAACTCATTCCTAAATCTACTTCCCCTTATTTTGAGGCTATGCCCCTTAGTTCTGCTTTCACCCACCAGTGGAAACAATCTGCCCGCATCTATCCTACATATTCTCTTCATAATTTTATATGTTTCTATAAGATCCCCCCCGCATCCTTCTAAATTCCAACGAGTACAGTCCCAGTCTACTCAACCTCTCCTCGTAATCCAACCCCTTCAGCTCTGGGATTAACTTGGTGAATCTCCTCTGCACATCCTCCAGCACCAGTACGTCCTTTCTCAGGTAAGGAGACCAAAACTGAACACAATACTCCAGGTGTGGCCTCACTAACACCTTATACAATTGCAATATAACCTCCCTAATCTTAAACTCCATTCTTCTAGCAAGGAAGGACAAATCTCCATTTGCCTTCTTAATCACCTGTTGCACATGTAAACCAACTTTTTGTGACTCATGCACTGGCATACCCAGGTCTTTCTGCACAGCAGCATATTTTAATATGTTATTATTTAAATAATAATTCCTTTTGCTGTTATTCCTACCAAAATGGATAACCTCACATTTGTCAACATTGTATTCCATCTGCCAGACCCTAGCCCATTCACTTAACCTATCTAAATCCCTCTGCAGACTTTCGGTATCCTCTGCACTTTTCGCTTTACCACTCATCTTAGCGTCGTCTACAAACCTGGACACATTGCACTTGATCCCCAACTCCAAATCATCTATGTAAATTGTGAACAATTGTGGGCCCAACACGGATCCCTGAGGGACACCACTAACTACCGATTGCTAACCAGAGAAACACACATTAATCCCCACTCTTTGCTTTCTATTAATTAACCAATCCTCTATCCATGCTACTACTTTACCCTTAATGCTATGCATCTTTATCCTATGCATCTTATTATCATCTTATTCTCATCTCAGGAATCAATTGAGTGAACCTTCTCTGAAATGCCTCAAATGTAACCAATGGATCCACTATCTCCGCTGACACTTCCTCTAACACCCGAGGATGTAGACCATAAGACCACAAGACATAGGAGCAGAATTAGGCCACTCAGCCCATCGAGTCTGCTCTGCCATTCAATCATGGCTGATATTTTCTCATCCCCATTCTCCTGCCTTCTCCCCATAATCCTTGATCCCCTTATTAATCAGGAACCTATCTACCTCTGTTTTAAAGACATAATGATTTGGTCTCCACAGCCTTCTGTGGCAAAGAGTTCCACAGATTCAGCACTCTCTGGCTGAAGAAATTCCTCCTCATCTCTGTTTTAAAGGATCGTCCTTTTAGTCTGAGATGGAGTCCTCTGGTTCTAGTTTTTCCTACAAGTAGAAACATCCTCTCCACATCCAGTCTATACAGGCCTCGCAGTATCCTGTAAGTTTCAATAAGATCCCCCCTCACCCTTCTGAACTCCAACGAGTACAGACCCAGAGTCCTCAACCGTTCCTCATGCGACATGTTCTTCATTACAGGGATTATTCTTGTGAACCTCCTCTGGACCCATTCCACGCTCAGCACATTCTTCCTTAGATATGGGACCCAAAACTGCTCACAATACTCCAAATTGAGCCTGACCAGGGCATTATACAACCTCAGAAGCACATCCATGGTCTTGTATTCTTGACCTCTTGACATGAATGCCAACATTGCATTTGCCCTCTTAATTGCCGACTGAACCTTCACGTTAACCTTAAGAGAAACGTGAACAAAGACTCCCAAGTCCCTTTGTGTGTTTGATTTCCTGAGCATTTCCCCATTTAGAAAATAGTCTATGCCTAAGTTCTTCTTTCCATAGTGCACAACCTCACACTTTTCCACATTGTATTTCATTTGCCACTTCATTGCCCACTCTCCTAGCTTCTTCAAATCCTTCTGCAGCCCCCTTGCTTCCTCAATACTACCTGTCCCTCTACAGATCTTTGTATCATCTGCAAACTTAGCAATAGTGCCTTCAGTTCCTTCTTCCAGGTCATTAATATATACTGTGAAAAGTTGTGGTCCCAGCACAGACTCCTGAGGCACAGCACTACTCACCGGCTGCCATCCTGAAAAAGACCCCTTTATCAATTTTTTCAGAAATTGGCTAGCTGTAAGAAGACAAAGGGTGGTGGTTGACGGGAAATGTTCAGACTGCTGTCCAGTTACTAGTGGTGTACCACAAGGATCTGTTTTGGGGCCACTGCTGTTTGCCATTTTTATAAATGACCTGGAGGAGGGCGTAGAAGGGTGGGTGAGTAAATTTGCAGATGACACGAAAGTCGATGGAGTTGTGGACAGTGCGGAAGGATGTTGCAGGTTACAGAGGGACATAGATAAGCTGCAGAGCTGGGCTGAGAGGTGGCAAATGGAGTTTAATGCAAAAAAGTGTGAGGTGATTCATTGATTCATTTTGGAAGGAGTAACAGGAAGACAGAGTACTGGGCAAATGGTAAGATTCTTGGTAGTGTGGATGAGCAGAGAGATCTCAGTGTCCATGTACATAGATCCCTGAAAGTTGCCACCCAGGTTGAGAGGGTTGTTGAGAAGGCAGACGGTGTGTTAGCTTTTAAAGGCAGAGGGATTGAGTTTCGGAGCCATGAGGGCATGTTGCAGCTGTACAAAACTCTGGTGCAGCCTCATTTGGAGTATTGTGTGCAGTTCTGGTCGCCGCATTATAGGAAGGATGTGGAAGCATTGGAAAGGATGCAGAGGAGATTTACCAGAATGCTGCCTGGTATGGAGGGAAGATCTTAAGAGGAAAGGCTGAGGGACTTAAGGCTGTTTTCGTTAGAGAGAAGAAGGTTAAGAGGTGACTTCATTGAGGCATACAAGATGATCAGAGGATTATATAGGGTAGACAGTGAGAGCCTTTTTCCTCGGATGGTGATGGCTAGCACGAGGGGACATAGCTTTAAATTGAGGGGAGATAGATATAGGACAGATGTCAGAGGTAGGTTCTTTACTCAGAGAGTAGTAAGGACGTGGAATGCCCTGCCTGCAACAGTAGTGGACTCGCCAACATTAAGGGCATTTAAATGGTCACTGGATAAACATATGGATGATAAGGGAATAGTGTAGATGGGCTTTAGAGTGGTTTCACAGGTCGGCGCAACATCGAGGGCCGAAGGGCCTGTACTGCGCTGTAATGTTCTATGTTCTATGTTCTAAGACAATTATTCAAAACTCTGCTATTTTCTTATTTTCATTTGCAATGGTGCCCCTGTCTATTTTTAAAGGGCCACATTAGTCAGTGACTGCTCTTTCTCTTCTAATATAAATTTATATTTTTGTGTTTGTCATGATATACCCCTATGTATTCTCTAATAAATCACAGAAGTTGCACTGCAACCTTAATTATGTACCAGACAGGCTATATTACTTTAAGGTTTGTCATTCCGCAACCACACAAATGAAATTCAGTGCCAATCCTTTTCCTGCATATTCTAATGCTAAAACTATGAATTGTCCCTGATTTAGTTTTTTTTAACCATAAGCTTACCATGTGCCTCTAGCGTTTAACTATCTCATGAAGTACATCTTCTTGGTGCAATACTTGTGACCAGGGTCTGTGAGGCGCCAGACAGCTGAGAGTCTGTGAGGAAGCTCTGAGTACAATTTCTGTCAGTATGGCCTAATTCTGGCAACTGCTGTTCACCTGGTGTGGGGTCAGCCTGGGGGCATTGACTACAATTTGGCTGCTCAGAAGCTCATGGAATCAGAGTGGAGATGACAGCATGGACATGCTGTCACAATGCCGTCTGGTTGTCCTTGCTCAGGGTCTCTATATCATATTGACTGTCGATCAATGGGTGAGGAGGCTTCTGCTGCACAAGTGGCATTGCTGGAGCTCCTGATAATCAACAGCCAGCTCATTTTCAGGTAAGCCATCCAAAGAGGTGGTGGCAATGCAGTTGATTACCTGCTTTGTAGCAGTTTGAGCATTTATGAGCAATTGTAAACCTGGCATGATGGCCCAGGTCATGAGGAGATACATTCCAAGATGTAATTGGAGCTACCATTTGCACCAAGATTAGTTGCATACTTACTATGTTAACATGAGAACTCACATATGCTGATTGTGGAATCCCTCGCACTAGACCTGATCATTTGAATGTCTAATGCACGTCCCAAATGATTTCAACAATTTTTCGATCCAAAAATAGCCTTCTTTACAAATGCCCTTCTTAGCTCCGGATGAGCATAAGATGGCCCTAAAGCAGGCGACTGACTACGAGTGCAACTATTCCATTGCTCTGACTTCTACACATTTTTCAATGAAGTTTGCTGAGTTTTTGAAACTGCACTTTATAAATCTGGGGTGTGCTCAAAGACTGAATTGCTGGATAACTATACCCGCGCAAAAGCTAAACAGTTCCGAAATAGCAAATTTGCATGGTTGGTGTAGATTCATGAATAAAACTCTCACAGAAAAAGAGAAGTTCTATTGTAGGCATAACCCTGTGCCCATACCTACAGGCTGTAAATACATGTACCTGTATGAATGCACAGTGTGATTATTCTCAATAAGATCAGAATAAAAAATAAATAAATGTCAATTGCTTACAAGTAAAGATCTCATGAAACATGGCATTCTGAAGACAATAGAGCCACGAGTTTCCGTTGTGTTGCACTGTACAAGCTAATGCAAAAGACCAAAGCATTTCAAGCTCAAGGTTCATTCAGCATAAATCTACGTTCCTTTGCACTGGTTTAAAAAACATTATTGGCCTTTAATGTGCCATCGGATTGCCACTATCATCACTGAATTCTGAAGTCCCTGTCTCGCCCAACCTTCCTCACTCAAATGAGTCAAACAGGAGCAGCGAACCGCGCCCCCAACTGCATTGTCGTAGCGTAACTGGGACACAGACAGGTAAGTCACTCCCCCTTTCTACGGCAGTAGCTGTCATAAATGAGGGGGCGGAGGTTCAAAGGGACATTTGCAAGGAGCAGGTAAGGGCAGCATGGTAGCATAGTGGTTAGCACAGTTGCTTCACAGCTCCAGGGTCCCAGGTTCAATTCCCAGCTGGATCACTGTCTGTGAGGAGTCTGCACGTCCTCCCTGTGCCTGCGTGGGTTTCCTCCGGGTGCTCCGGTTTCCTCCCACAGCCCAAAGATGAGCAGGTTAGGTGTATTGGCCATGATAAATTGCCCTTAGTGCCCAAAAAATGTTAGGTGGGTGTTGCTGGGTTGCGGCGATAGGGTGGATAGATGGGCTTCAGTAAGGTGCTCTTTGTAAGGGCCGGTGTTGACTTGATGGGCCGAATGGCCTCACCCTGCGCTGTAAATTATATGATTCTATGATTAAGTTTAGGGAATAGAGGAGGCAATGATTGGGATTGGCCCAGGAGGATGGGAGATTAGACCAGTGTTATGGGGGAGAGGGAAGGGGTCGGACCAGGTGTTCGGGGGGGGCGATTAAGCCCAAAGTTGGGGGGAGATCAGTTTGTGGTGTTTGGGGGTGTGGTCAATCCCAGCCTTTGAGGGAAGGGAATCGGACCCGGTGTTGGGGGGGGGGGTCGGACCCAGTGTTGTGGGGGAGGGGGAGGAGGTCGGACCCAGTGTTGTGGTGGAGGTGGGGGTTGGACTGGTGGGGGGGTGGGGCATCAGTCCAGGAGGGTGGGGGTTTGTTTGGGAGGGGATCAGTCAGGAGGGAGGTCAGTCCGGGAGGGGGTCAGTCTGGGAATTGGGGCAGTTGGACTGAGTTGCACCGGGAGGGTCGGTCGGGTAGGGGGGGAATCCTGTCGGGCTGGGGGGCTTCAGATCACCAGATGAGGAGAGAAGGCTGGGGGAGCAGTGAGGGGGTTGGGTCAGCTGTGGGATAGGTGTAGTGGGTTTCCTGGGAGAGGGGCTGTGTTTGTGCGGGGTGTCCCATGGGAGATTGGGCCCAGGTGCTTAAATAGTTAACCTGGAGTTCAAAGTTTTCCTTCTAATTTTCAGAGTAGCTATCAAAAGCTGGCAGAACCATCAGAAGTTAGTGATTTAAATCACTTTGCAGAGAATCATCATAGAATCCTTACAGTGCAGAAGTAGGCCATTTGGCCCATCGAGCCTGCAATGACCCTTCGAAGGACCACCTTACTCAGGCTGAATTCCCTGCCCTATTCATGCAACCTAAGGGGCAATTTAGCATGGCCAAATCACCCAGCCTGCACATTTTTGGACTCTGCCGGGTGGTTCCCAGCTCAGCCCAATTGTCCAGAGGAAGTTAGTGCTTCTGGGCAATTGCTGGGTAAAGCCTTAGATGGGAACCTCCGAGATGGATTCCCAACGTATCATAGGGTTACCCTCTAAATGCGCACTGGGTAACCTGGACGTTATGGGCCATTGTGCTGAAAGACGGTTCTGCTCTCAAAACAGGCCAAATCCCATGGTGGCTGTGTGATAGTTGTGCCTGTTTGTGGACCTGCAAAGGGGCTGTTATAATTAAGCTTGGTTTGTGGTCTAAAGGCGCTAACAGACATCCTTCATTTTCTTAATTTACAAAGAAATCGACTGCTGTACACCGATATAGCAAGCAACAAATAATTCTGTACAGTATCTCTTAATCATTTTCAGTTATTTCAAATTGGATTACTCACAGATGGCAGACTAGACATTTTTTTTGATAGATTAATTTTCAGCTGTATAAATAAAACTGCACCAGGTTACTATTTTCAAATATATTGAAGATTATTCTTAACGCAAATTTAAAAAAAAAAAAATTGTTACGTTCTAAAGTGTTTCCTGATTGCACTGGTTCATGGATGATTCTACATTTGGCTCTATACAAATGATTTTCAACTTCAGCAAAAGATTCACTTCACAAAATTAGTGCAATTTTGAGTACAATTTGCACCTGGATCACCAATTTCACCCACTGCAGAAACCCTTGGCCTACAGGTCATGAACTTATGTTAACATTATTTTCCACATATTAGTTTAAGATTTTCGGTTAGAGGCTCATGTCTTGTCGTTTGCTGAAGAATAATTCCACTAATTAGAGTGCCAATGGCCCAGGGATTTCTAAATAAACCTTTCACACACAATGGCTGTCAGAATTCTCTCTTGATGCAGAAAACTGATATCAACAGTGTTTAGTTTCAGACCATTGAATAAACGAGGTTTCATTCAGAATTTTTACATCTTTTCCAGATGGCTAGGCAACGCAATCAAAAATGTCCAAGGCAGAACTGAACTAGTTGCTGGAGAATTGTTCAGAACAGGAATTGTTTGGAAAAGAAAGCAGCCAGACATACTTTCAAAGTGTTGGTCTGGCGTTTCTGGAGATCCGAGGACATGGATTTTTATAAGTATAATGATTGCCTTTTATATTAAACAATATATGCTCATCAGGTCGCTCGAGAGCCTGAAAATATTATGCAAAGTTTTGTAATATCACAGTCAATGTGCGCACAATGTGTGAATTAAACATTCATTATAGCCCAATTAATGCATGGGATCATTAATTTTTTATTAAAAAATTGACTTCCTTTGGTCTTCTCTTCATGGTGGAAATGTGCTGACAATTGGAAACATAACTGAGGTTTTTTTGCTTTTAAACCAATTGTTCAAAGTATTTCAGTGATTATTTTTGATTAAACATGCAATGTTGCACAAGAACCAGGATCTACTCAGAGCAGAACAAATCTTGAAGGATCATCAGTATTTGTTTTATTTCACATTTAAAAAATTAATTGGTGTTTGAACTTTGAAAGATTTGAAAATATTTCCGTAGCTGGATCATTAATGAAACCGGAGAGGTAAATGTATGACTGAAGGCTGATGTGTTTTTCCCTTCACCATGGATAATTCTGTATGTCTATACACAAATGGATAAGTGATTCTGGTTAGACAAACGGGAAGAAGTTTACATGCATGGTGCAGGTAACTATCAGATGGTTCAATGCCAGCATTACTTGCCTGTACTTGGGGACCCTTCAGCTTTGGTTCTGGCCAAAATGTCCTTTAGCTCTCTGCGTGACTTCCAGATGATGTCTTCGAATGTAAAGGTCCTATTGGGTGATGCGTCTCATCTTTGCTGTGATCTCATTTAACCTGATTTGCTTATGTTTGAAGGCCAGGGAGAAATTTCCAGGAATTATATTCAAGAAGCAGCTAGATATAGCACTTGGGGCAAATGGGATCAAAGGCTATGGAGAGAAGCAGAATTAGGCTATTGAGTTGGATGATCTGCCATGATTGTGATAAATGGGGGAGCAGGCTCGAAGGGCCAAAAGGCCTTCTCCTGCTCCTGTCTTCTACGTATCTATATTCTGGAGTTGAGTTTTTTCTGTGACAGCGAGGTTCCACCGCCAGTCTGAAAACAGGAGGCAACCAGGCTTTGGCCTGGCAGCAGGTCACGGGCTGGTATGTTGCCGTGACTGCCAATTGAGAAGCAATAGCTGGTGCTGCTGTCCAAGCACTTCAGCCCACACTCAAGAGTTACCAGCCCAAGCAGACAGGGTCAGCAGCTCAGCTGCCGCAGCGAGCAATAGCCCTTGCTGAGGCTGTATGATGAGTGAGCGAATGCCTCAATTACTTGGGTACCTGCAAAGAGAGGTCAGTTTGGCTGGGAGAAGCTGCAGCCATGCGGAGAGGACCAACGATTGGAGCGGAGGGGGGGGGGGGGGGTGGGAATTGGGAATGGTGTTGTGCAGCACCTGTGATGTTGTGATGTTGCTACAGGAGTGGCCATTGCCGCTTTGGGGCCCTCCTTTATGCACCATGGAGTGCAAGCCCTTCTCGTGTGAGGAAAATGCCTGTGGAGGCAGACATGGCCCTTATTTGGCCACTTAAGTGGCTCAATTGGACCCCTGCAGGAAGCTGAGCTGCCAATGTTTCTGCAGCTGGCACGGTGCCAGGGAGAGATTGGTTCTCTTTGTCCATTGCCAATGAGCCAGGAAGATTCAACCTTCATTTCCATAAATGGTCTAGGTTTTTTAAAATATCTTTTTTTTTTCTTTCTGGTGAGATTACAACACTATTGACAGGGTGCAAACATCAGACATAACAACATCACCCCACCCACCCTAAGGCCAACCCACATCTTACATTAAACCGAGCAAATACAAGTACAGTATTATACAACATCCCCCATCTTAGACCCTCAGTTTGAGTCCTGTTTCTCGGCCTGCACAAATACCCACGCCTCCTCCGGGGACTCAAAATAATGGTGCCGATCCTTATAGGTGACCCACAGACGCGCTTGCTGCAACATGCCAAACTTCACGCTCTGTCTGTGGAGCACTGCCTTCGTCCGGTTAAACCCGGCCCTCCGCTTCGCCACCTCTGCATTCCAGTCCTGGAAGATCCGCACCTCCGTGTTCTCCCACTTGCTGCTCCGCTCCTTCTTGGCCCACCGGAGCACACACTCACGATCCACGAACCGATGAAACCGCACCAAACCGCGGCTCGTTCGGCTTGGGCCTCCTGGCCAGAATTCTGTGGGCCCCCTCTAACTCCAGGGGCCCCTGGAAGGATCCAGCCCCCATCAGCGAGTTCAACATAACAACCACATAGGCCGCCAGGTCCGACTCCTCCAGCCCTTCCGTGAGGCCCAGGATCCGCAAATTCTTCCGCCTCGACCAGTTGTCCAGCTCCTCGAACCGCTCCTGCCACCTTTTATGGAGCGCCTCGTGCATCTCCACCTTCCCCGCGACGGCCACGGCCTCATCCTCCCTTTCGGAGGCCTGCTTCTGCAGCTCCCGGATCGCGGCTCCTGGACTGTCTGAGCCTCCATCAGCTCCCTGGTGGTTACCTTCAACGGCTCCAGCATCTCCACCTTCAGCTCCTGGAAGCAGCGCAGCAGAGTCGCCTGTTGCTCCTGCGCCCACCGCCTCCACTCCTCCGGGCCTCCGCCGGCCGCCATTTTCTTTTTCTTCCCCCGCTTTTCCAGGGGTGCTTCCACAGTTTTTCTTCTTACCCCACTCCTGGTCCGGACCATAGAACCGTAGGGGTCGACTCCTGTCCTCTTCCCACTTCGGGATTTGCCGACAAAGTTCCATTGGGGGCCCTGAAAAGAGCCCCAAAGTCCGTTTTCAGCGGGAGCTGCCGTACGTGCGGCTTAGCTCCGCATCACCGCCACCGGAAGTCTTCGGGTGCAAACATCAGAAAGACATGATGCTTAGTTGCAACATTATTGAATGGAACAGCTTTCACATCCATCAATATTTGTATGTAAGAAGCGTGATAGAAAGGCCAAACATATTCTATATGAAGAAAACAGAAACTTAAAATACAATATACTCAACTATAAGATAAGGATTGCTTTACTGACAGGAACATCTGATTTTTTTCCCCATTAAGTTATATATTTTATGAATGTGTGCTGTTGCCATGGAGCTTTCTGTACTGGGATACACATTGGGAATTCAAGAATGGAGGTATGTGTGATTGAATTCCCATTATGGACTCCGAGAGCAAGAAGATTTGCATTGGGAACAAAATGTTTGAACAGGTGTCGCTTTTAAGTGTCAGCATGGATTAGTTGGCAGCATCCTTGCTGGTGGAGTAGCAAATTCTGCAATCAAACCATACTCCAAGGTTTGAGCACGTCATTTAGTCTCAATGCCATGCTGTATTCTCAATAATGTTGCTTTTCAAATAAAATACATTACACTCAGGCCCCACACACCTATACACACAGAGCTAAAAGATTTTACGGCGCTATTTGAAAAAGAGCTTGGAATTTTCTAATTGCTTTTTTTTCATCTGTTTGCCTCTTGGGGCTGGTTTAGCACACTAGGCTAAATCTCTGGCTTTAAAAGCAGACCAAGGCAGGCCAGCAGCACGGTTCAATTCCCATACCATCCTCCCCAAACAGGCGCTGGAATGTGGCGACTAGGCTTTTCACAGCAACTTCATTTGAAACCTACTTGTGACAATAAGCGGTTTTCATTTCATTTTTCATTTCATTTCATTTCTTGTGAAAATCCGTCACCTGCAAAATTAATTAATGACTTCATGAAAAGCCAATACTTAATTTTGCATCCCGTTGCTAGTAAAATAGGTTGCATTGAATTCATACATAGAATATACATCGAAATAGGTCATTCATCCCAACTAGCCTAGCGCTGTTTACGCTTCACTCATCTTACTTCATTTAAGTTTACTGACAAATGCTTCTAAGTTGCAGGATGTGTAATGCATTAGGGCAGGGGTGGGAAAACTTTTCCGTGCAAGGGCCACATTCAGAAATTCACAATTTTAAAGGGCCGCATAGTATATTAAGTAAAATAATTACCTCACCCGGTTATGATTCTGGGCGCCTCATATAGAACATAGAACAGTACAGCACAGAACAGGCCCTTCGGCCCTCGATGTTGTGCCGAGCAATGATCACCCTACTCAAGTCAACGTATCCACCCTATACCAGTAAGTAACCCAACAGCCCCCCCATTAACCTTTTTTTTTAATGACTTGGTGGGCAGCATAAAGACCTTTGGCGGGCCGCATGCGGCCCGCGGGCTGTAGTTTGCCCACCCCTGCATTAGGGTGTCATGAACATGTGCAAACTTGCTAATAAATGTGTGTTCTTACTTTTGTTCAATTGAAATTTAAACATTGTTCCCTTTAAACTACAATGCATTATCCTCCACTCCAAAATGTAGCAGAATGAATGGTTTTTCCTGGTGGAAAGAACATCGGGCAGAATTTTGTCCCCAAGGCTGAAATCCCACAGGGACCCTACTTTTGTTGGCACCAAGAATGAAGGAGCCCTATTTCTGGCATTGACCATGTGACTGCCACTGGGGTTGTCATCCCCATTAACGACGACAGCCCAGCCAAAACGAGAATCTGGGCCCAATCAGAGAGCCAACATCTCAGCAGCCTTGACAGTGCCACTGCTAAAGGAGGCGAGTGCTGAGGTTGTATCTGCAGGATGAGAGAGCATCGATTATGGTGAGACCACATTTGGAGTATTGTGTGCAGTTCTAGTCACCTCACTATAGGAAGGATGTGGAAGCATTGGAAAAGGTGCAAAGGAGATTTACCAGGATGCTGCCTGGTTTGCAGGATAGGTCTTATGAGGAAAGGTTGAGGGAGCTACAGCTTTTCTCTTTGTAGCGAAGGAGGATGAGAGGCGACTTAATAGAGGTTTATAAGATGAGGAGGGGGATAGATAGAGTGGACTTTCTGAGACTATTTCCTCGGGTGGATGTAGCTGTTACAAGGGGGCATAACTATAATATTCCGGGTGGGAGATATAGGAGGGATGTCCGAGGTAGGTTCTTTACTCAGACAGTGGTTAGGGTGTGGAATGGATTGCCTGCTGTGATAGTGAAGTTGGGCACTTTAGGAACTTTCAAGCGGTTATTGGATAGGCACATGGAGCACACCAGAATGACAGGGAGTGGGATAGCTTGATCTAGGTTTTGGACAATGCTCGGCACAACATCGATGGCCGAAGGGCCTGTTCTGTGCTATACTGTTCTATGTTCTATGGTCAGCCTTGAGGAGGGATTAGTAGGGTCTGGGAATGCTGGGCCAGTCAATAAGCTATGGTGATTAGGATGGGGTGAGGTAGGTAGGGGTGGTATTCACTGAGGACAAACGGCATTGTTAACATGGGGGCTGCCATTGACACTGGCGATGGGGGGGGAGGGGGGGGGGGGGGGAGGGGGGGGGGACTCCCTCAATGGTCCAAAAAGCCCAACCCTGGAGCCTTCTGGGAGGATGATAGAATTTATTGGGCAAGCCCCTCATGTCAAGCAACCCATTCCTCCCATACCTGAATGATGGCAGAATGCTTGTGGAGGAAGGAAGAGATCCTTAATCGACCCGGTGGTACACAAGAAGCAGGACAAATCCAACCGAGCCAATTCCCGCCCTATCAGCCTACTCTCCACCATCAGCAAAGTGATGGAAGGAGTCATCAACAGTGTTATCAAGCAGCACTTACTCAGCAATAACCTGCTCATGGACACTCAGTTTGGGTTCTGCCAGAGTCACTCAGCTCCTGACTTCATTACTGCCTTGGGTCAAACATGGACAAAAGAGCTGAATGCCAGAGATGAGGTGAGAATGACTGCCCTTGACATCAAGGCAGCATTTGACCAAGTATGGTATCAAGGAACCCTTGCTAAACTGTATTCGATAAGAATGAGGGAGAAAACTCTCCACTGGTTGGAGTCATACCTGGCACAAAGGAAGATGGTTGTGGTGGTTGGAAGTCAATCATCTCAACTCCAGGCCATCCAGGAGTTTCTCATCATCAATCTATCATCAAGGAAGAAATAGCGAGGCATCTGGATGGAAATTATCCCATTGGGCAGTCGGAGCATGGGTTCATAAAGGGCAGGTCGTGCCTAACTAATTTCGTGGAATTTTTTGAGGACATTACCAGTGCAGTAGATAACGGGGAGCCAATGGATGTGGTAGATCTGGATATCCAAAAAGCCTTTGACAAGGTGCCACATAAAAATGTTGCTGCATAAGATAAAGATGCATGGCATTAAGGGTAAAGTAGTGGCATGGATAGAGGATTGGTTAATTAATAGAAAGCAAAGAGTGGGAATTAATGGGTGTTTCTCTGGTTAGCAATCAGTAGCTAGTGGTGTCCCTCAGGGATCCGTGTTGGGCCCACAATTGTTCACAATTTACATCGATGATTTGGAGTAGGGGACCAAGGGCAATGTGTCCAAGTTTGCAGATGACAGTAAGATTTTTTAAAAAAATAAATGTTTTTATTGGGTTTTTGAGAGACGATGCTAAGATGATTGGTAAAGCAAAAAGTGCAGAGGATACTGGAAGTCTGCAGAGAGATTTGGATAGGTTAAGTGAATGGGCTAGGGTCTGGCAGATGGAATACAATGTTGACAAATTTGAGGTTAGACATTTTGGTAGGAATAACAGCAAACGGGATTATTATTTAAATGACAAAATATTAAAACATGCGGCTGTGCAGAGAGACCTGGGTGTGCTAGTGCATGAGTCGCAAAAAGTTGGTTTACAGGTGCAACAGGTGATTAAGAAGGCAAATGGAATTTTGTCCTTCATTGCTAGAGGGACGGAGTTTAAGACTAGGGAGGTTATGCTGCAATTGTATAAGGTGTTAGTGAGGCCACACCTGGAGTATTGTGTTCAGTTTTGGTCTCCTTACCTGAGAAAGGACGTACTGGCACCGGAGGGTGTGCAGAGGAGATTCACTAGGTTAATCCCAGAGCGGAGAGGTTGAGTAGACTGGGACTGTACTCGTTGGAATTTAGAAGGATGAGGGGGGATCTTATAGAAACATATAAAATTATGAAGGGAATAGATAGGATAGATGTAGGCAGGTTGTTTCCACTGGCGGGTGAAAGCAGAACTAGGGGGGCATAGCCTCAAAATAAGGGGAAGTAGATTTAGGAATGGGTTTCGGAGGAACTTCTTCACCCAAAGAGTTGTGAATCTATGGAATTCCTTGCCCAGTGAAGCAGTTGAGGCTCCTTCATTACATGTTTTTAAGGTAAAGATAGATAGTTTTTTGAAGGATAAAGGGATTAAGGTTTCTGGTGTTCAGGCCAGAAAGTGGAGCTGAGTCCACAAAAGATCAGCCATGATCTCATTGAATGGCGGAGCAGGCTCGAGGGGCCAGATGGCCTACTCCTGCTCCTAATGCTTATGTTCTTATGTTCTCAGTCTCAGGGTAGTATCCTAGGCCCAAACAGCTTCAGCTGCTTCATCAATGAATTCCCTTCCATTATAAATCAGAAGTGGGGATGTTTGCGGATGACTGCACAATGTTCAGCACCATTCGTGACTCCTCAGATAATGAAGCAGTCCATGTCCAAATGCAGCAATACCTGGACAATATCCAGGCTTAGGCTGACAAGTGGCAAGTTATATTCAAGGGGAATACAAGTGCCAGACAATGACCATCTGCTACAAGAGAGGATCTAACCATCGCCCCTCAACATTCAATGGCATTACCCTCGCTGAATCCCCACAATCAGCATCCTGAGGGTTACCATTGATCAGAAACTGAACTGGACTAGCCACATTACTACTGTGGCTACCAGGGCAGGTCAATGGGTAGGAATCCTACAGCTAGTAACTCATCTCCTGACCCCCCCAAAGCCTGTCCACCATCTACAAGGCACAAGTCAGGAGTGTAATGGAATACTCTCCACTTGCCTGGATGAGTGCAGCTCCAACAACACTCAAGAAGCTCGACACCATCCAGGACAAAGCAGCCCACTTGATTGCTCCCTCTTCCACAAACATTCAAACCCTCCACCACCGTGAACAGTGGCAGCCATGTGTACCATCCACAAGATGCACTGCAGTAACTCATCAAGGTTCCTTAGACAACAGTTTCCAACCCCACGACCATGACTATCTAGAAAGACACGAGCAGCAGATACCTGAGAACCCCACCATCTGGAGCCTCCAAGTCACTCACCACCTTGACTTGGAAATATATCGGCGGTCCTTCACTGTCGCTGGGGCAACATCCTGGAACTCTTTCCCTAATAGCACAGTGGATGTACCCAGGTTGATCCCCTGGATTGATGTTAATGCCATTCAGCCCCTCGAGCCTGTCCTTCCATTCAATAAGATCATGGCTGATTTGTGGCCTAACTCCATTTACCCGCCTTTGGCCCATATCCCTTAATATCTTTGCTTCACAAAAATCTATCTCTATAAGATTTAACATTAACATCTGTTCCAGCATCAACTGCTGTTTGTGGGAGAGAGTTCCAAACTTCTACCACCCTTTGAGTGAAGGTTGATGTCTTCCTAACATCTCTCCTGGATGGTTTAGCCCTAATATTTGCACCCCTACATTTAGAATCTCCAACCAGTGGAAATAATTTATCTTTATCTATCTTGTCTTTCCCTGTTAATATCTGGAATACTTCATTCAGATCACCGCTCAACCTTCTAAATTCTAATGAATACAGGCCTAATTTGTGAAATCTCTTCTTGTAACTTAACCCCTGTAATCCAGGTATCATGGGCAAAATTCTCCCCTACCCGGCGGGGCGGGGGGTCCCGGCGTAGTGCAGTAGTGCCAACCACTCCGGCGTTGGGCCTCCCCAAAGGTGCGGAATTCTCCGCACCTTTAGGGGCTAGGCCCGCGCCGGAGTGGCTCCCGCCACGGCCTTTGGCGCCACGCTGGCCGGCGTCGGGGCTGGCCGAAAGGCCTTCGCCGGTCGGCGTGAGTCCGTGCATGCACCGGAGTGTCGGCGGCCTCTAACGTCACCACCGGCGCATGCGCGGTAGGGGGGTCTCTTCGGCCTCCGCCATGGTGGAGGCCGTGGCGGCGGCGGAAGAAAAAGAGTGCCCTTACGGCACTGGCCCTCCCGCCGATCGGTGGGCCCCGATTGCGGGCCAGGCCACCGTGGGGTCACCCCCCGTGGTCCGATCCCCCCAGTATCCCGGGAGCCCGCTCACGCCGCCAATCCCGCCGGCACAGAGGTGGTTTAAACCACGCCGGCGGGAAAGGCCTGTCAACGGCGCGACATCGGCCCATAGCGGGCCGGAGAATCGCCATGGGGGGCCCACCGACTGGCACAGGGGGCCCGCCGATCGGCAGGGCATGATTCCCACTCCCGCCGATTCCCGGGTGGCGGAGAATTCCGGCCTCGGCGGGGGCGGGATTTACGCTGGCCCCGGGCATTTCCCCGACCCTGCGGGGGGTCGGAGAATTCCGCCCCATTTTTGTAAACCTACATTGCACTGCCTCCGAGGCCAGTATATTCTTCCTAATGTGTGGTGCCCAGAACTGCTCCCAGTACTCCATGTGGGGTCTAACCAGGGTTTGGTATAGCTGCAGCATAGCCTCTGTGTCTTTATAATCATTGAGATATAAAGGCTAGCATTCCATTAACCTTTTTGATTATTTTCTGCAGATGTTCATGGCATTTTAAGGATCTTTGCTGGGCCATGAGGTGGCAGATTGTGATTGAATATTGCTGCTGATGGCTCACACGCCTCATGAAAGTCATTGAGTTGTTGGACCTTTTTGAAATCTATCCCAATTTGCATGGCCACACAACACGATGGACCTATCCTCAACGTGAAGGCGGGACTTTGTCTCGACCAGGACTGTGCTATAGTCATTCCTGTCATGGACAGGGGCATTTGCAACAGGCTGTGCACTGCGGAGGTACACCCAAGGCGAGAGCACCTCCCTTGCTACTTCCCCTTTCACTTTCTAACCATCACCCTTCACCCCCTCCCCTAATCCCTTTGCCAGTCTGGCCCTGGTGACGATTCACCCTACCAGCTGGCTCCAACACTGAGTGCCTTCCACTTACCCGAGCTGCTGTCCCGGAAATGGCCCCAGTTCCTTGTGTTGCTGGGACATGACATCTGTGACCCAACAATTGGCTGGAATCTCTCTGTGCTCAGACGTCCCATTGGTGAGGGCTAACATCCCAGCTCTAGCCAATTAAAGGGCCGTCAGCTGTTTAATGGTTGCAGGGTAAGCTGGCCATGGAGCAGTGCAAAAGTAAGGAACTTAGTTTGAATCTTCATAAATCTCTGGTTTGGCCTCAACTGGAATCCTGTGTCCAGTTCTGGGGATTTCACCTTCGGAGAATGTGATGGCTTCGGAGAGGTTGATGAAGGGAGTTATGGGAATGTTTTCAGGAATAGGAACTTCAGATATTGATCGGAGAAGCTGGGATTGTTCTCCTTGAAGAAGAAAAGGTTAAGAGGAAATTTGATGGAGTTATTAAAAGTGATGAGGGGTCTAGACAGAGTAGATCGGGAGAAACTGTTCCCATTGAAGGAAGAATTGAGAACTAGAGGATACCGATTTACAGTGATTGGTTAAAGACGGGATGAGGAAAACCTTTTTGATGCGGTGAGTGTTTCGAATGTAGAATGCGCCGCCTGAGTGTGCTGGAGGCCGATTCAATGATGGCTTCCAAAAGGGAATTGGCTAAGACCCTGAAGGACAAACATTACACACAGTGGGAAAAGGGCGGGTTAGTGAGAATGATTAAATTGCTGTTACAGCAGACTCCTTCTGTAACCATTCTATCATTCAAAGATGTAAGTTGAACAAAACCTTGTTGCTATAGATCATCCTCATCTATAATCTGGTTTTCTCAAATATGTCTGCTAATTTAAAGTTGTTTTGCTTTGTTATTCACAAGTCTCAACAATCTTTGCTTCCCAGTTGCTTGAAGTGCTGTCATTATTGGCCATTAACTTAAATACAAAATGGTTTCATTAGACACGTACTTGAGTGTTTAGTAGGTATAGGATGTGTTGCAAGGAATGGTTGTTCACTTCCATTTTGTAACTTTGTGCACACTATACATTATATTGGCTAATATCATCACTGATGCTAATTAACCTTTCCTGACACCAACTTTGAGCTTTGTGTCATTTAACCTCAAAACCACTGAGTTCTTAGAAGTCTTTTGATAATGCAATGTTTTATTGTTAAGAACCCACTTTGAACTTATCGCTTCTGGTTGCCTGAGTTCAAACATCAGCGCATGACCTTTCATTTACTCGACAGGAATGTGGGGGTCATTTCTGTTCATGAACCTTTAATGAATGTTTGCTCAATGGAATGCAGTTCCGTGAGTACCCTCAAGTAAATAATTTAAGTGATATGTTAGGCTTTAAATTTACACAACAGAATATTAACTAACAATGCTCAACTTTTATTGGCGCAACTGAAAGCTTAATTTTACAGGCTTTATTTTAACTCTGTATAAGTGGGTGGGTTTTGAATAAGTTAAAATCTTGCCCATTGAAATATTGCTCCATCAATCGATTTCATATTCTCTATTGAAACTGCAAAACATTTCTGTTTTGCACTTGTTGTGGAATGTGCTAATTATTGGTGTTTAGTTAGTTCATCCGAGCTACACCGATCCTGCAAAGCCTGACGAAAGCTTTTAAAAAGTAAATAACTCCAAAACAGTGTGTAGTATACAATTATAATGAAAGTGCAGTAGAACATGACTGTGAACTTGCTTAAAGAGGCAAGTGAATCCAACAGTACTTCTCTTGTATAGCAGATGATAGCTGCAAACTTTTTTCCTCGTTTCGTAGAGAAATTATGGGCTATTATGAATATGTATTCTGTTGCTATATCTAAATGTCAGATTGTTTTTACTTGATTAATTCTGTTTTCAAGTTACACAGAAGCACTCTTCTCCTCCCCACCCCTCCCAATTCATTCATTCTTCTTTATTTCCTTCAAACCTAGTTCATACTGGCACTCTACAGTGCTTAGCACTGTTGCTTCACAGCTCCAGGATCCCAGGTTCGATTCCCGCTTGGGTCACTGTCTGTGTAGAGTCTGCATGCGTTCCTCTGGGTGCTCCGGTTTCCTCCCACAAGTTCCGAAAGACGTGCTGTTAGGTGAAATGAAATGAAATGAAAATCGCTTATTGTCACGAGTAGGCTTCAATGAAGTTACTGTGAAAAGCCCCTAGTCGCTACATTCCGGCGCCTGTCCGGGGAGGCTGGTACGGGAATCGAACCGTGCTGCTGGCTTGCTTGGTCTGCTTTAAAAGCCAACGATTTAGCCGAGTGAGCTAAACCAGCCCCTGGTGAATTGGATATTCTGAATTCTCTCTCTGTGTACCCGAACAGGTGCCGGAATGTGGCGACTAGGGGATTTTCACAGTAACTTAATTGCAGTGTTAATGTAAGCCTACTTGTGACAATAAAAATTATTATCATGACATCATTCCTCCTTTTATTCAAGTCTTTGGCCAGCTCAGCCCATGATGGGTCTTTCTCCCTCTTTCCCAGGTTCATGTTGACAGACAGATCTCTCTGCCCACCAGCTTATACCAGCACTATCTTCCCTCTTCCCAGTTCATCCTCATTGCTTTTCCCAGACCCTACCCAGTGCTGTTTCTGTTCCGTGGAGTGGAAGACTTAAAGACTGCAGAAAAGAAATCCTGGTAGAACCATACAGCAGAGACTCAGACAATCAACCCAACATAGGATCATAGGAACAGAAGTAGGCCTTTGGCCCATCGAGCCTGCTCCATCATTCAATTAAATTATGGCTGATCATCTACCTGCGCCATCCCCATATCCCTTGACATCACTAATATCCAGCGTCCAGATTGTTGTGTACATTTTCAATGACTAAACTTCCATAGCTCCCTACAGTAGAGAATTCCAAAGAATCACCACCCTCTGAAAAAATAAAGTCCTTCTTTGTCCCCCTGGCTTCTGACTTATCAAAATATCCTGTGTGGGATTCTCCGGTCCCCCAGCTCCGGGTTTTTCAGCGGCGCACCATTCACTGGTCACGGGTTCTCGGTTCCCGCTGCTTGTCAACGGGATTTCCCACTGAAGCCTCTCCATGCTGCTGGGAAACCCCTGGTTGGGACTGTGCTGTCGAGAGGAAAAGAGAATCCCAACGGGCGGAGAATACCGGCCCCTATCTATATCTATCCTGCAAGAATTTTCTAAGTTTCCTTTTTGAAAGTGCTAGAGAATACAAGCTCATTTCCTCAATCTTTCACAAGTGAATCTCGAGCAGTGAGAGAGGCCTCATCCAGAGTGAGACACAGTCCGAGTGGGTACCTTTTGGAATTTGGAGAAAGAGGTGTTCTTTTGCGTTCTGACATTTTTGGCCTTCAGGAAGTGTTCTTGCCCCGCTGCAGGAGAAGGAGCTGGTTATTTGGTGAGTACTTCAGCTGCTGTGAGGCAGCTCTGAGAAAGATAAGGCACAGGAAACCAGTAAGTGGAGTGGCCGCTAAATCGAGTGACCACTCAGTGGAGTGGCCGCTAAGGGAGTGGCCAGTAGGTGGAGTGGCCACTAGGTGGAGTGGCCACTAAGTGGAGTGACAGGTAAGTGGAGTGGCCGCTAAGTGGAGTGGCCGCTAAGGGAGTGGCTGCTAAGTGGAGTGGCCGCTAAGTGGAGTGGCCGCTAAGTGGAGTGGCCGCTAAGTGGAGTGGCTGCTAAGTGGAGTGGCTGCTAAGTGGAGTGGCCGCTAAGTGGAGTGGCCACTAGGTGGAGTGGCCGGTAAGTGGAGTGGCCGCGAAGTGGAGCGGCCGCTAAGTGGAGTGGCCGCTAAGTGGAGTGGCCGCTAGGTGGAGTGGCCGCTAGGTGGAGTGGCCGCTAAGTGGAGTGGCCGCTAAGTGGAGTGGCTGCTAAGTGGAGTGGCCGCTAAGTAGAGTGACTGCTAAGTGGAGTGGCCGCTAAGTGGAGTGACTGCTAAGTGGAGTGGCCGCGCAGTGGAGTGACTGCTAAGTGGAGTGGCCGCTAAGTGGAGTGACTGCTAAGTGGAGTGGCCGGTAAGTGGAGTGACCGCTAAATGGAGTGGCCGGTAAGTGGAGTGGCCGTTAAGTGGAGTGACCGCTAAGTGGAGTGGCCGCTAAGTGGAGTGGCCGCTAAGTTGAGTGGCCGGTAAGTGGAGTGGCCGGTAAGTGGAGTGGCCGCTAAGTGGAGTGGCCGCTAAGTGGAGTGGCCGGTAAGTGGAGTGGCCGCTAAGTGGAGTGGCCGCTAAGTGGAGCGGCCGCTAAGTGATTCACCTGAGGAAGGAGAAGTGCTCTGAAAGCTAGTGATTTGAAACAAACCTGTTGGACTTTAACCTGGTGTTATAAGACCTCTTACTGCACCAAGTGTGCAGCATTGGAGACCAGTGGTAATTTACACCGGTCTGCCCTCACGCTGACATGAATGGATTTTCTTACGGGTATGTAAATGTATAAAATGATGTTTTTGATGTTGGACGTTGGGATTCCCATTACGTGCATCACTTATTTTAAGGGGGACAATCGCGTCACGTGTTTACATTGGCGTAAAACGTGATTTAGGCCTCTCGCAAGATGTTCCATTCCCGTCGCCAAAACTGCCCGAAAGGAATAGGAGAGCGAAGTCTCCCCCATAGTCTTTTAATTCGGCCAATCCTTAAACAACAAGATGTGTGAATTGCATAGCTGCCTGTGAGGGATAACCTCACCAATGTGAGGTTTGATACTGTCTGCAGCCCAAATGCTAAAAGTCACATGATTTCCAGCAGCCATCTTAGCAGCTTGTTTGTGTCCCATTTTTGAAATTATTGTCGAAATGTTTACATTATGACCTGCTAGTACTGGCCATAAACAGTAAGGGTATCCCGGTATTATAAACAAGTCAATAACTAAAGCATGCACCTCATGGGGATGGACTTCTATTGCTCAACCAAAATCGGTCTGAACTTCTGTTGGGATCTTCTCTTTCACTTTTTCACTATTTTACTACTTCACTACTCTGGAGGTAGGGGCCGGGATTCCCCGACCGCCCCCCCCCCCCCCCCGGCCGGGTAGGAGAATCCGGGAGGAGACGCGAATCCCGACATGCAGCAACACCGCCTAATATGGGTCAGGGGAGGCAGTGGCTTAGAGGTATTGTCACTGGATTAGTAAACCAGAGGCCCAGAGTTATGCTCTGGGGACCCAGGTTCAAATCCCACCATTGACCAGTAAGTGGAGTGGCCACTAACTGGAGTGGCTGCTAAGTGGAGTGGCCGCTAAGTGGAGTGGCCACTCAGTGGAGTGGCTGCTAAGTGGAGTGGCCGGTAAGTGGAGTGGCCGTGCAGTGGAGGGGCCGCTAAGTGGAGTGGCCGCTAAGTGGAGTGGCCGCTAAGTCGAGTGGCTGCTAAGTGGAGTGGCTGCTAAGTGGAGTGGCCGCGAAGTGGAGTGGCCGCTAGGTGGAGTGGCTGCTAAGTGGAGTGGCCGCTCAGTGGAGTTGCTGCTAAGTGGAGTGGCCACTCAGTGGAGTGGCCGCGCAGTGGAGTGGCTGCTCAGTGGAGTGGCCGCTAAGTGGAGTGGCCGCGCAGTGGAGTGGCCGCTAAGTGGAGTGACCACTCAGTGGAGTTGCTGCTAAGTGGAGTGGCCACTCAGTGGAGTGGCCTCTAAGTGGAGTGGCCGCTAAGTGGAGTGGCCGCTCAGTGGAGTGGCCGCTAGGTGGAGTGACCGCGCAGTGGAGTGATCGCTAATTGGAGTGGCCGCTAAGTGGAGTGGCCGCTAAGTGGAGTGGCCGCTAGGTGGAGTGGCCACTAGGTGGAGTGACCGCTGGGTGGAGTGGTCGCTAAGTGGAGTGGCCGCTCAGTGGAGTGGCTGCTAAGTGGAGTGGCCACGCAGTGGAGTGGCCGCTAAGTGGAATGGCCGCTAAGTGGAGTGGCCGCGCAGTGGAGTGGCCGCTAAGTGGAGTGGCCGGTAAGTGGAGTGGCCACGCAGTGGAGTGGCCGCTAAGTGGAGTGACCACTCAGTGGAGCGGCCGCTAAGTGGAGTGGCCGCTCAGTGGAGTTGCTGCTAAGTGGAGTGGCCGCTCAGTGGAGTGGCCGCTAAGTGGAATGGCCGCGAGGTGGAGTGACCGCTAAGTGGAGTGGCCGCTAGCTGGAGTGACCGCTAAGTGGAATGGCCGCTGGGTGGAGTGGCCGCTAAGTGGAGTGGCCGCTAGGTGGAGTGACCGCTAAGTGGAATGGCCGCTGGGTGGAGTGGCCGCTAAGTGGAGTGACCACTCAGTGGAGTTGCTGCTAAGTGGAGTGGCCACTCAGTGGAGTGGCCGCGCAGTGGAGTGGCCGTTAAGTGGAGTGGCCGCGCAGTGGAGTGGCCGCTAAGTGGAATGGCCGCTAAGTGGAGTGGCCGCGCAGTGGAGTGGCCGCTAAGTGGAGTGGCCGGTAAGTGGAGTGGCCGCGCAGTGGAGTGGCCGCTAAGTGGAGTGACCACTCAGTGGAGCGGCCGCTAAGTGGAGTGACCACTCAGTGGAGTGGCTGCTAAGGGGAGTGGCCGCTCAGTGGAGTTGCTGCTAAGTGGAGTGGCCGCTCAGTGGAGTGGCCGCTAAGTGGAATGGCCGCGAGGTGGAGTGACCGCTAAGTGGAGTGGCCGCTAGGTGGAGTGACCGCTAAGCGGAATGGCCGCTGGGTGGAGTGGCCGCGCAGTGGAGTGGCCGCTAAGTGGAGTGGCCACTCAGTGGAGTTGCTGCTAAGTGGAGTGGCCACTCAGTGGAGTTGCTGCTAAGTGGAGTGGCCACTCAGTGGAGTTGCTGCTAAGTGGAGTGGCCGCTAAGTGGAGTGACCGCTAAGTGGAGTGGCCGCTAGGTGGAGTGACCGCTAAGTGGAATGGCCGCTGGGTGGAGTGGCCGCGCAGTGGAATGGCCGCTAGTTGGAGTGACTGCTAGGTGGAGTGACCGCTAGGTGGAGTGACCGCTAGGTGGAGTGACTGCTAGGTGGAGTGACCGCTAGGTGGAGTGGCCGCTAAGTGGAGTGACCGCTAGGTGGAGTGGCCGCTAAGTGGAATGGCCGCTCAGTGGAGTGGCCGCTAGGTGGAGTGGCTGCTAAGTGGAATGGCCGCCAGGTGGAGTGGCCGCTAAGTGGAATGGCCACTAGGTGGAGTGACTACTAAGTGGAGTGGCCGCTAGGTGGAGTGACCGCTAAGTGGAATGGCTGCTGGGTGGAGTGGCCGCTAGGTGGAGTGGCCGCTAAGTGGAATGGCCGCTCAGTGGAGTGGCCGCTAAGTGGAATAGCTGCGCAGTGGAGTGGCCGCTAAGTGGAGTGACTGCTAGGTGGAGTGACCGCTAGGTGGAGTGACTGCTAGGTGGAGTGACCGCTAGGTGGAGTGGCCGCTAAGTGGAGTGACCGCCAGGTGGAGTGGCCGCTAAGTGGAATGGCCGCTCAGTGGAGTGGCCGCGCAGTGGAATGGCCGCTAGGTGGAGTGACTGCTAGGTGGAGTGGCCGCTGGGTGGAGTGACCGCTAGGTGGAGTGACCGCTAGGTGGAGTGACCGCTAGGTGGAGTGACTGCTAGGTGGAGTGACCGCTGGGTGGAGTGACCGCTAGGTGGAGTGACCGCTAGGTGGAGTGACCGCTAGGTGGAGTGACTGCTAGGTGGAGTGACCGCTAGGTGGAGTGACTGCTAGGTGGAGTGACCGCTAGGTGGAGTGACCGCTAGGTGGAGTGACTGCTAGGTGGAGTGACTGCTAGGTGGAGTGACCGCTAGGTGGAGTGACCACTAGGTGGAGTGACTGCTAGGTGGAGTGACCGCTAGGTGGAGTGACTGCTAGGTGGAGTGACTGCTAGGTGGAGTGACCGCTAGGTGGAGTGACTGCTAGGTGGAGTGACTGCTAGGTGGAGTGGCCACTAAGTGGAGTGACCGCTAGGTGGAGTGACCGCTAGGTGGAGTGACCGCTAGGTGGAGTGACCGCTAGGTGGAGTGACCGCTAGGTGGAGTGACTGCTAGGTGGAGTGACCGCTAGGTGGAGTGACCGCTAGGTGGAGTGACTGCTAGGTTGAGTGACCGCTAGGTGGAGTGACTGCTAGGTGGAGTGACTGCTAGGTTGAGTGACCGCTAGGTGGAGTGACTGCTAGGTGGAGTGACTGCTAGGTTGAGTGACCGCTAGGTGGAGTGACCACTAAGTGGAATGGCAGATGGTGAAATTTGAATTCAATGAAAAAAAAATCTGGAATTTGAAAGTCTAATGATGACCATTGTCGGTTGTGATAAAAACCCGCCTGGTTCACTAATACACTTTGCGGAGGAAATCTGTCTCACAGTAGTTTGGAGGGGGCCGTGTTTTCCAACTTCAGAGCCGCTGGCGGAGTCAGACAAAACTGGCCATCGGGAAGAATCTGCTGCACAGGCCGCCCTGTCCTCTCCTCCGCACCAAAGCTGGGAGGGGGTGGCTGTGTGGGGTGGGAATAAAGTATCTCCAGTGATCCCTTGGCGTTAATGCGCCCCGATCTCCGAGTCCAAAAAAACCCGCCTGGTTCACGAATGTCCTTTGGGGAAGGAAATCAGCCACCCTTACCTGGTCTGGCCTACATGTGACTCCAGACCCACAGCAATGTGGTTGACTCTTAACTGCCCCCTCGAGGGCAATTAGATACAATGATGTGCAGAATATAATTTGTGTATATAAAATAATAACCAAACTGTATATAAACATTAGTGCCTGCATACATAGATTACAATTCTAGCATCCGACCACAGGTGGCGAGGCTACAGGACTAGGTCACTGAAAGACGCCCACATGGGATGTATTCTAGCATCCGACCACAGGATTGGATTGGATTGGATTGGATTTGTTTATTGTCACGTGTACCGAGGTACAGTGAAAAGTATTTTTCTGCATGCAGCTCAACAGATCATTCAGTACATGGAAGAAAAGGGAATTAAACAGAATTCAAGAAAATACATGAGAATACATAATAGGGCAACACAAGATATACAATGTAACTACATAAGCATTGGCATCGGATGAAGCATACAGGGTGTAGTGTTAATGAGGTCAATCAATAAGAGGGTCATTTAGGAGTCTGGTGACAGTGGGAAAGAAGCTGTTTTTGAGTCTGTTCGTGCGTGTTCTCAGACTTCTGAATCTCCTGCCCGATGGAAGAAGTTGGAAAAGTGAGTAAGCCGGGTGGGAGGGATCCTTGATTATGCTGCCCGCTTTCCCCCGGCAGCGGGAGGTGTAGATGGAATCAATGGATGGGAGGCAGGTTCGTGTGATGGACTGGGCGGTATTCACGACTCTCTGAAGTTCCTTGCGGTCCTGAGCCGAGCAGTTGCCATACCAGGCTGTGATGCAGCCCGATAGGATGCTCTCTATAGTGCATCTGTAAAAGTTGGTAAGGGTTAATGTGGACATGCCGAATTTCCTTAGTTTCCTGAGGAAGTATAGGCGCTGTTGTGCTTTCTTGGTGATAGTGTCGACGTGAGTGGACCAGGATAGATTTTTGGTGATGTGCACCCCTAGGAATTTGAAACTGCTCACCATCTCCACCTCGGCCCCGTTGATGCTGACAGGGGTGTGTACAGTACTTTGCTTCCTGAAGTCGATGACCAGCTCTTTAGTTTTGCTGGCATTGAGGGAGAGATTGTTGTCGTTACACCACTCCACTAGGTTCTCTATCTGTCTCCTGTATTCGGACTCGTCGTTATTCGAGATCCGGCCCACTATGGTCGTATCGTCAGCAAACTTGCAGATGGAGTTGGAACCAAGTTTTGCCACGCAGTCATGTGTGTACAGGGAGTAGAGTAGGGGGCTAAGTACGCAGCCTTGCGGGGCACCGGTATTGGGGACTATTGTGGAGGAGGTGTTGGTGTTCATTCTTACTGACTGTGGTCTGTGGGTCAGAAAGTCAAGGATCCAGTTGCAGAGTGGAGAGCCAAGTCCTAGGTTTTGGAGCTTTGATATGAGCTTGGCTGGGATTATGGTGTTGAAGGCGGAGCTGTAGTCAATAAATAGGAGTCTGATGTAGGAGTCCTTGTTTTCGAGATGCTCTAGGGATGAGTGTAGGGCCAGGGGAATGGCGTCTGATGTGGACCGGTTGCGACCTCCTGGTGTGGCTACAGGAGTAGGTCACTGGAGACAGGCCACATGGGAGACAAGACATATTCTCCTGGATAGCACGGAGAGACACACAAGCTGGACAGCAAGCAGTCGCTGATCGAGCAGCTCCTGAGTCAATAATAATGAATAATAGTTAATCATAGTTATTTGTATTTAGCTATTGTTTCTAACTGTAATCTTAGCAAACATCAGAGACACCCTTTAGTGTTTAGGGTAATTAATAAATAGTTTTGTTCATTTACAAAGCCGTATGTTCTCTGATCTCTTCAACTACAAATACCTTGCCATCCCTGCATACAGAAAACATTACATTAGGGATGGGCAATAAATGCAGGCACAGCCTGCGACACCCATGTCCCATGAAATAACTTTTAAAAAATGTCTTCTTTTTTCACCTTGCAGGCAGGAGTTGGCATGAATTTCTAAGTTAGAGGCAGTTCAGAAGTTCACTTGAAATTAAGCAGCTCTTGTTAGCCACTCTTTTGCCTCTTAATGCCAGAGTTGAAGCTTGTCTGCTTGGATTCAATCACATGTGATTAAAGTTTGTACCAAAAACAAATTACATTCGCGTTACATTTTTTAAAAAGCTGTTCAACATAGCCCCTTGCACAAATTCTTCTAATATTTTAAATTGTTTGTACTGTTTTTAAATTTTATAAAGAGGAAAGATGCTATGAATTTAGTCTCCCATGGGGCGACAGCTGATTATTTGGAAGTGTGAGGGCACAAGTTGCCTTGTAAGAAATTTTAAGCCAATTTAGCTCATCATCAAATGTCCTTCATGTGATGATTCAATGGTGACAGAGCATTACAGCCAACAGTGGTTAAAACGTAGGGACTGTGGGGTATTTCTTACCATTCACCAGTCTCAGAGGACTCCGGAAAAGAGAGTCAAAAGAATGGTTTATTACCAAAAGTAAAGTATTTGCAAGTAACAGTTCCAGTCGGGACTACCCCGCAGCTCAGCTCCTACCTGGGCCGGCACTTAATGTCCTGAGTTAACTATCCTGCTGATGGGCCTCTGGCCCTCAACAGGGGAGCTTGTCCTCCACGAGGCTCAAGGGGAGATGAATCGGGTCATCCCCGTGTGTATTCGTAGAGCCCCCTGTGGGTATTAATAGTTACATAATGCCTGAAATCGACATCCAGTTCCAGCCGGAGATAGGCGTGGCTCATGTCAAGTTTGGAAAAGGAATGACCCCCAGCTAACTTTGCGTATAGGTCATCTATCCGCGACATTGGATACCTGTCCAGATGGGAGGCCATGTTGACGGTCACCTTATAATCACTGCACAGGCGTTTGGTTTTGTCAGCTTTTAGTGCCGGGATTACCAGCGCTGCCCAATCAGCAAACCGTATCAGCCAAATGATACTGAGGCCTTCAGGTCGGCTGAGTTCAGCCTGCACTTTTGGCAGCAGTACATAGGGGACTGGCGGGGGGCGGGGGGGAGGGGGGGGGGGGCGGACATACTCAGGCTGAGCCTCAGGGTGGACATATATTATGGCACAGCTCCCTTGATTTTGCCCAGGCCTTTAAACTAGCAAATGGGGGGGGGGGGGGGGAGGTAAAATGACGAGAAGTATCATAGTTAATGGGAACCAGAGCATCAGGTCACAGCATGTGAGGGGAAGTCAGAGGTTAATAGAATGAATTGGCGAGGCCGGTCTAACTTCTATGGGGAGGGGGTAAGAAAACGTAAAGCATTAAATGTAAGGTGACTGGGAAGTGAAAGTTTGGGTTGATGGGTGTGTGTGTCTTTGTTCATGGATCGCAGAAAGTTGGTACGCAGGTGCAAAATGTAATAAGAAAGGCAAATGGAATGTTAATGTTTGTTGCAAAAGGACTGGAGTATAAAAGTAGTGAAGTGTTGTTGCAGGTGTATAGAGTGTTAGTGAGACCACATCTGGAGTATTGTACCCAGCTTTGGTCTCCTTATTTAAGGAAGGATGCGGTGACATTGGAGGCAGTTCAGAGGAGGTTCACCAGATCGATTCCGGGGATGAAAGGGTTGACGTATGAGGAGAGATTAAACATTTGGGTTTATACTCGCTGGAGTTTAGAAGGATGAGAGAGGATCTGATTGAGGCGTATAAAATACTAAAAGGGATTGATAAAGTAAATGTAGGCCAAATGGTCCCCATTGTGGGGCAATCTAGAATGAGAGGTCACAGGTATAGGTTGAGAGGCAGTAGATTTAGAACTGAGATGAGGAGGAACTACTTCTCGCAGAGGGTGGTGAATTTGTGGAACTTGCTGCCCTGATTTGATTTATTATTGTCACATGTATTAGTATACAATGAAAAGTGTTGTTTTTTGCATGCTGTACAGGAATTCTTCAATGCTGTTATGGGCCAGGGGTGAGAAAACCCCAAAGTGTAGCATGGAGTTCCTCTGACCCACAACTTTTAATAAATTGTGGTATGGGGACCACACGGCCCACTCTACAGGTGTGGTACAGCAGAAATGGAAAAGTATTTTTTAAAGAAAAACAATGTTTATTCTATGAACTCAAATTAACCTTTTTTAAACATACAGTGAACATCTTAGCAACCATCAATTCAAATACAACCCCCAAAGAATACAACACTAAGTAATCCTTAATAACTTCCCAAACAACATCCAGAGGACAGAAGAAACACCTTTTAACAGAAGCACATCAAGTTTACATTCACTACTGAAAACATTTATAATTCTGAATTCACCAAAGGATCAAGAGATAGTCTTTTCATGGCAGAGAGATCAACAGTACACCTGCTTTGTCTGGCTTCAGCTCCAACACTGAAAACGAAACTAAAACGCACCCTGCAGCAAACAGCCTCAAACGAAAGTAAAAAGCTGACAGACAACACATCTCCACCCACACTCTGACATCACTGATAAACACCCATTTCTTAAAGGTACTCCACATGACAATGTCCCATAGTGTAGTGGAGTCCTAGTCATTAAATGGTTTCAAGAGGGAGATAGATATATTTCTGTTTTAAAAATTGAGTTAAAGAGATATGGGGAACAGGTAGGGAGGTGGATTTGAGACCAGGAAGAGATCAGCCTGGATTTGATTGAATGGCCGAGCAGGCTCGATGGGCTGAATTGCCTACTTCTGCTCCTAATTCCTATGTTCCTGGAAAATGTCTGAATACTTCCGCAATACTTCACCTGGAAGACCTGTTACCAGTCCAGCTGGAGGCACTGTAGCCAGTTACTGCCCAGCAGACTCGGTCTGCGGCCCTTCATTATTATTAACGGCAGCCGAATGAACTGACGCCCGTAAGTAACCGGGGTGATCGTCTTGTCCGCTATGGCTAGAGGTTCCCCTATATAAGCTGCTAACCTTGCTTCAGTGTCCCCCAAACACAACTGTTGAACTCCAGTCCTGATTCTCCCGAAGGTATGCCTCCTTATTACTGAAACTGCAGCCCCGTGTCCAAAACCATCTTTAATGGGGAGCCGTTCACTTGGACGGTATTTCTGATGGGGGCAACTCAAGGTGCTGCAATGCAATGTAATTGCATACACTCCTCACCATCAGTTTGTTCTAAATGGGGGTGTAGGCTCTGGTTGGTGTCTCCCTCAGGTAGGGCGGCAGATTTGCTGGCTGACGTGCGGTTTCCTATCCCTGCCATTTTGCCAGCCACAAGTGCCGCACCACCTTTGGTCATCCTCCATCGATTCCGGGGATGTCGTTGTTTGGCCGACATTCCTGGTCCCGGGGGGGTTCGGGCCATGACAGGGCTCCGGGGATCCCAGAGTGCTGGACTGGGAGGCGTCCTACATTGTTTACCTTTATCCCCTGGACTTCCTGGACTCCCTTCTTTGCAATCTCCCATGACAGGGAGATCTTGACGGACCTTTTTAGGGCCGGCAAATGCTCGGCCAACAATTTCCACTGGGTCTCCATATTATTTACTCTGCATACTCCGTGGTCCTAGAGCATCTTGGGTAGGGATGGCCCATAGCAGCAAAACTCAATTTGTGCAATAACACAAAATACTCGGTAATGGACACACCTGGGGTCCTCTTGGCCGTATTAAAGTGGTACTTCTATACGCTAAGTGACAGCTTGGCGTCGTAGTGGTTTGCCACGAATACCACTAGCTCTTCGAACTTCTTGGAGTCTGGGGTCACGGGGTACGTCAGGGTCTTTATGACGCGGAAAGTGGGGATCCCACAGGCAGTCAGAAGAATTACCATTTGGCAATCATCCCCAATGATAGCATCGCCTTAAAACATAACACACAATGAAAATGACACTCTTTGGCAGATTCGATGCATTCAATACAGGTGTAGAGGGCAGGACTCAGTGACGGAGACAAAAGTAATGGGGACAGACTGCAAAGTGAAGGGAAGACCAGAATCAGGACAGCCTGCCACAATCTTATTGATTGGTGGAACAGACTTGATGGTCCGAATGGCTTACTCCTGCTCCTATTTCTTATGATCTTGTGATTTTACTCTGCAAGATAGTTTTGGAATTTACGCAGCAATGTTAAGAATTTTACAATGTTGGCACTGTAGTATGTTCAACATAACTATCATATTATATAGAACATAGAACATAGAACAGTACAGAACAGGCCCTTCGGCCCTCGATGTTGTGCCGAGCAATGATCACCCTACTCAAACCCACGGATCCACCCTATACCCGTAACCCAACAAACCCCCCCCCCCCCCTTAACCTTACTTTTTTAGGACACTACGGGCAATTTAGCATGGCCAATCCACCTAACCCGCACATCTTTGGACTGTGGGAGGAAACCGGAGCACCCGGAGGAAACCCACGCACACACGGGGAGGACGTGCAGACTCCGCACAGACAGTGACCCAGCCGGGAATCGAACCTGGGACCCTGGAGCTGTGAAGCATTTATGCTAACCACCATGCTACCGTGCTGCCCCAAGGATAGTGGCTCCAGATAAAATTCCACATTTTCATTAGTTAAGATAATTACTTTTTTAACACAATGATTTAATATGTCATAACTGTTCTCCCATGGTAAACCTATTAATGTAAATTAGCGGAAGACAATTTAATTGTTAAAAAATGTTCAGGTCTTGCCAAAGCTTTTTTTAAAAAATAATTTTTATTCAACTTTTCACATTTTCACAAAGAAGAAAACAGTAACAGAAAATTCTAAGAACAAAAAGAACAACCCCCCCCCCGTATATACAGAAGAGAAAAAATAAACGCCCGTCGTTGGCAAATATTCAATCCAAAACAAAAACAAAGAGACAACCCCCCCCTCTCGATATAATCAAAAATACTCCGACCTCCTCTTATTCGTGGCCACACTTGCCATCGGGGCCTCATACAACAGCCTCACCCAACTGACAAACCCCTCCCCAAACCCAAACCTTTCCAGCACCTCCCACAAGTACCCCACTCGACCCTATCAAAGGTCTTCTCCGCATCTAGCGCCACCACTATCTCGGCCTCCCCTTATACTGCCGGCATCATTATAACGTTCAAGAGCCTCCGTATATTAGTGTTCAGCTGCCTCCCCTTCACAAACCCTGTTTGATCCTCGTGGATAACCTGCAGCACACAGTCCTCTATCCTCGTGGCTAAGATCTTTGCCAACAACTTGGCGTCCACATTCAGGAGTGAGATCGGCCTGTATGACCCACACTGCAGGGGATCCTTGTCACGCTTAAGAATCAAGGAGATCAGCGCCCGAGACATCGTCGGGGGCAAAGCCCCCCCCTCCCTTGCCTTGTTGAAGGTCCTAACCACCAGGGGGCCCAGCAGGTCTGCATACGTCTTGTAAAATTCAACCGGGAACACATCCGGCCCTGGCGCCTTCCCCGACTGCATGTTCCCTATCCCTTTGACCAGCTCCTCAAGCTCAACTGGCGCACCCAGACCCTCCACCCGTCCCTCCTCCACCCTCGGAAATCTCAGCCTGTCCAAAAAGCGCCCCATCCCCCCCTCCTCCGCCGGAGGTGCGGACCGATATAGTCTCTCATAGAAGTCCCTGAAGACCCCATTAATGTCTACCCCCCCGCGCACCACATTTCCTCCCCGGTCCTTAACTCCACCAATCTCCCTAGCCGCATCCTGCTTACGGAGCTGGTGTGCCAGCATCCTACTCGCCTTCTCCCCATACTCGTACACCGCACCCTGAGCCTTTCTCCATTGAGCCTCCGTCTTTCTGGTGGTCAACAAGTCGAACTCAGCACGAAGGCTGCACCGCTCCCTCAGCAATCCCTCCTTCGGGGCCTCCGCGTACCTCCTGTCCACCCTCACCATCTCCCCCACCAATCTCTCCCTTTCTCTCTGCTCCCCTCTCTCCCTGTGGGCCCGAATGGAGATCAACTCCCCCCGAATCACCGCCTTCAGCGCCTCCCAGACCATCCCAACTCGGACCTCCCCATTATCGTTGGCCTCCAGGTATCTCTCGATGCATCCTCGAACCCGCCCCCTCACATCCTCGTCCACCAGCAGCCCCACCTCCAAGCGCCACAACGGGCGCTGGTCCCTCTCCTCCCCCAGCTCGAGGTCCACCCAATGCGGGGCATGGTCCAAAATGGCTATCGCCGAGTATTCAGCATCTACTACCCCCGCAATCAGCGCCCTACTCAAAACGAAAAAAATCGATCCAGGAGTAGGCCTTATGCACATGGGAGAAGTATAAAAATTCCCTGGCCCTCGGCCTCGCGAACCTCCATGGATCCACCCCCCCCATCAGGTCCATAAACCCACCCAGCACCGCCGCAGGCCTCCTACCCTTCCTGGAACTGGATCGATCCAGTGGCGGATCCAGCACCGTGTTGAAATCCCCCCCCCCCCCCATTATCAGGCCCCCGGCCTCCAAATCTGGAATCCGGCCCAACATGCGCCGCATGAAACCCGCATCATCCCAATTAGGGGCGTATACATTGACCAGCACCACCCGCTCCCCTTGCAGCTTGCCGCTCACCATCACATACCTCCCGCCGCTGTCTGCCACCACACTCGACGCCTCAAACGACACCCTCTTCCCCACCAGGACCGCCACCCCCCCGGTTTTTTGCATCCAGCCCCGAATGAAACACTTGGCCCACCCACCCCTTCCTCAACCTGACCTGATCCGCCACCTTCAGGTGCGTCTCCTGAAGCATAGCCACGTCCGCCTTCAGCACCCTCAGGTGCGCGAACACGCGGGACCGTTTGACCGGCCCATTCAGTCCCCTCACATTCCAGGTGATCAGCCAGATCGGAGGGCCACCTGCTCCCCTCCCCCGTCGACTAGCCATCGCCCTTCCTTAGTCCGCCACGTGTCCGCGTCCCCCGCTCAGCCCGTTCCCCACAGCGACAGACCGCCATCCTGATCCCCTCTGCACGCTCCAGCTCCTTCTTGGCCATTCCAGCAGCAACCCGATATCCCCCCCCCTCTTCCCCCCACCCCCCAACCCTCTCCATCCCCCCCCCTCCAAGCTAGGGCCCCCCTCTAGCTGCGTAACTCCGGTCATTGTACTTCCGTAAGTCAGCCGACTCCTGCTGACCCCGGCTGCTCCCGCCACCTCAATTACCCTCCCCAGTGTCCCACACCCATTCCCCCAATGCTGACCCCGCCCCCTGCTTCTCCAGCGCGGGAGAAAAGCCCGCGCCCCCATTCCAAGCCCCCCCCAAGACCCAGAACGCGGGAAGACAGGCACATGACCCAACAAGGCCGCGAACCCCACCTAAACCCGCAACCAGTGAAATAATAAAAATCCCAACATGGGGTGGAGGTGTTAACCTTGGGTAGGGTGCTCTTTCCAGGAGCCGGTGCAGACTCGATGGGCCGAATGGCCTCCTTCTGCACTGTAAATTCTAAATTCTATGAAAAAATTCTAAATAACAGTCCCGAAACGCAGAAAAGAAAAAACAGAACAGCAAAAAAACATCGTCCAACAGAATAAAAAAGAGCGAAAGGATATCAAATAGGACAAAGCCTACGGGCTGCGTACAACGTTCCCCAGCCTCCAGTCTTCAGTTCAATCCCAGTTTCTCTGCCTGGACAAAAGTCCAGGCCTCCTCCGGGGAGTCAAAATAAAGTTGGCGGTCTTTATAAGTGACCCACAGGCGTGCCGGCTGTAACAGGCTAAACTTGACCCCCTTCTTGTGGAGCACTGCCTTCGCCCGGTTAAACTCAGCCCTTCTCTTCGCCACCTCCGCACTCCAATCCTGGGAGATCCTGATCTCCGTATTCTCCCACTTGCTACTCCTCTCCCTCTTCGCCCAACGAAGCACACACTCACGGTCGACCAAGCATTGAAAACGGACCAGCACCACCCTGGGCGGCTCGTTCGGCCTGGGCTTCCGCAGCATCACCCGATGGGCACCCTCCAGCTCCAGGGGTCCCCGGAACGACCCCATGCCCATCAGCGAGTTCAGCATCAGCACCATGTAGGCCCCCAAATCCGAACCTTCCAGCTCCTGCTGTCGTTATTACTGTCACAAGTAGGCTTACATTAACACTGCAATGAAGTTACTGTGAAAATCCCCTAGTTGCCACACTCCGGCGCCAGTTCAGGTACACAGAGGGAGAATTTAGAATGCCCAATTCACTTAACAAGCACTGTTGCTTCACAGCGCCAGGGACCCGGGTTCAATTCCCGGCTTGGGTCACTGTCTGTGTGGAGTCTGCACGTTCTCCCTGTGTGTGCGTGGGTTTCCTCCGGTTTCCTCCCACAAGTCCCGAAAGACATGCGCTGCGCTGCTTAAAGACAGCCTGTACCTCGTAAAGGACAGGTGCATTGTGGTTGAATGCCTTGGTGAGCTCGATGAGGGCAACATGCCTTCGTTCCCAGCGTTTCTCTTGCAGCTGCCAGGCTGGGAAGGTCATGTCAATTATAGATCTTTCTGCTCTGGAGCAACATTGGGATTCAAGATTAAAGCAAATTACTGCAGATGCTGGAATCAGAAACCGCCCCAGAAAATACTGGTCAGTCTCAGCAGATTTGCCACGAGCTTCCTGATGCTTAACACGGCAAGGCCGTCACTGCTATCAAACGTTAATTAATCCATTTATCGAGGCGCTATGGGCTTCACCACGCAAATTATGGTCCCTCTGGCTGGTTCACTGGGATCGCACATGGCAACTCCCGCCAACAAGGGGAAGCAGCACTTAAATCGATTCTGCAGAGCAAAGCCCTCACTGCACGCAGCCATGCCATCGAGGAGACCAGCCCCACGATTCAGGGATGCCAACCTGGCCAGATGGTTGGATGCAGTCGAGACCAGATAGATGCCCTGTTCCCCTGAGGGACCCGGAGGGACAGCCACAGGGCAGCCAGTGTTGTCTGGGAGGAGGTGGCAGCGGCTGTCAGCTCAGACAGCATCAGAAGGAGGACTGGCACCCAGTGCCACAAGAACATCAACGGCCTCCACCGGGCCGCACGAGTGGGTTGGCACTGGCCACCTGGCACTGGCCCCCGCACTCCCATCCCCACCTCCATCATCCTCCCCATACCGTCCATCCCCCCCATCATACCCCACATCTCCCCCCACCCCGCCCTCCACGTCATGAACGATGCGTGCAGCTCATGATGCCCCCTCTGTAACCCTGCACAGGGTATTGGCCCACAGCAGACGGAAGAGGGCCCAGAACGGGGGGGGGGGGGGGGGGGGGGGGGGGTTGCCGGACATCAGAGTCCTCACCCTCTATGAGGAATGGTCCTTGGAGGTCACGGGGGTGGCCGAGGACAGATTGGTCGCTGACGTAGAGGTTGGCATCTGCGCAGAGGCCCCCACCCAGATAACCTGTCACATGTAAGTTGTTAATGCCATACAGAATGACCCATCCCTCCCATTGACCACATGTCCATTACCCTGCACCATCTCCTTCCGACGCTGCCATCCCATCTGAGGTGGTGCCCCCCCCACCTCCCAGGACAACACGCTGGACGGGAGCTCCGAGGAAACCACCGTATTCACGGTTCAGCTGTCACCCCCACCCTCAACCAGCACAGAGACACACACCTTGGTGGGCGACAGTAGTGGTCAGGCTTCAGGGGCCTCTTTGAGGTGCTGCGGAGCATGTCCCAGTCACAGGTGGGCATTGCCAAGACACTCCAGAACATGTCCCAGTCACAGGTGGGCATTGCCAAGACACTCCAGAACATGTCCCAGTCACAGGTGGGCATTGCCAAGACACTCCAGAACATGTCCCAGTCACAGGTGGGCATTGCCAAGACACTCCAGATCATGTCCAAGTCACAGGTGGGCATTGCCAAGACACTCCAGAACATGTCCCAGTCACAGGTGGGCATTGCCAAGACACTCCAGAACATGTCCCAGTCACAGGTGGGCATTGCCAAGACACTCCAGATCATGTCCCAGTCACAGGTGGGCATTGCCAAGACACTCCAGATCATGTCCCAGTCACAGGTGGGCATTGCCAAGACACTCCAGATCATGTCCAAGTCACTGAGGAGCATTGCTGAGGACGTCGATACCATCCTGCAGACATTGGTGAACAGCCAAGGCTGGCAGAGCCAGATGACGCAGGGGCAGCCGGGGCTTAATTCAGCTGTTCCTCCATCTTCAGGTGACCTACAAGGTCCTACGAGCACTGACCAGGAAGAAGGGCTGCTGGGTGCCAACCGGGAGCCACCCTACGGAGTGGCACCAGCGGCGAACAGTTCCCCCAAGTTCCACACCCCCAACAACGGCGTATCAGAGTAAGCACCCGGAATAGGGTGGCACAGCGAGGCCTGAGCTGCTGGCAAGTGGGCCAGGACCCTCCAGCCCCCATGGCCCCCAGAGGACACCGGCCAGGAGTATCGAAAGTCACCAGATGCGGTAAGCAGCAGACTACCTCCACCTGTGATATGCATTCTGAGGAAACACCTAGACGGAGCGGGAGAGCACACGGAAGGCTAAGCAGGCTAACCAGAGGGCACTGGTTGGGGTGGTGGGGGTAAGTGGGATGGGTATGAAGAGGGAAAGCAGGAGAGTGGGGTGAGGAGGGGATGGGTGGGGGAGGGATCGGGAGGCATGGAGGAGGGGGGCAGACCATCGTCAGCTATGGGTAGTTGGGGGACACATGTTTAAAAACAAACATTGCACCTGAGATATATGACGCCTCAGGCACTTTCTTCCGCAATGCGGGCTGACCACCAATTCTCTGCCCCATCACCCTGTGCTGGGTGGTCCTGTATTTCCAATCCTTTCCCCCCCACACCCCCGGCACACCACATGCAGGTGATGGCTGTGAGTGAGCACTCAACGGACAGGAAGTAGTCAGACTGTGGCATAGATTGAGGAGAACCAGTGTACAGCTCATAGCGGGTTATCATCACACCCCTGCCCTCGTCAGTGACCCGCTGGCTGTGCCAACACAGTCCCGTCACCCAGAAGTGATGTTACACAGACTCTGGGAGGGTGGTACAGGGTGATGACGGGTGGGGGGGGGGGGGGAGAAGAGGTGGAATGGGTGATTATACAAACATAGGATCAAGGGCAGGTCATTCAGCCCTTCGAGCATGCTCCGCCTTCAGTAAGATCATGCCATCTGCCCTCCCCATAACCCTTGACTCCCTTGTCTGTCAAAAATCTGTCTAAGTTGAGGTAGCTGTACGAGGCCCCGATGGCGAGTGTAGCGACAAATGGGAGGAGGTCCGAGTACTTTAGGCTCCACCGTGGGACGAGGCAGGGGTTCCCCCTGTCCCCCTTGCTTTTTGCGTTGGCAATTGAGCCTCTTGCCATGGTTCTCAGGGAGTCGGGGAGGTGGAGGGGTTTGGTGCGGGGTGGGGAGGAGCACCGAGTGTCGCTGTATGCAGATGACTTGCTGCTGTATGTAGCAGACCCGGTGGGGGGAATGCCGGAGGTGATGGAGTTTCTTGCTGAGTTTGGGAGTTTCTCGGGCTATAAATTGAACCTGGGCAAGAGTGAGCTGTTTGTTGTACACCCAGGAGATCAGGAGGAGGGGATTGGTAGGCTCCCGCTAAAGAGGGCAGTGAGGAGTTTTAGGTACCTGGGGGTTCAGGTGGCTAGGAGTTGGGGGACTCTGCACAAGCTTAATTTTACTAGGTTGGTGGAGCAGATGGAGGAGGAGTTTAAAAGGTGGGACATGCTGCCGCTGCCATTGGCGGGTAGACTACAGTCCGTTAAAATGACGGTGCTCCCGAGGTCTTTGTTTTTGTTTCAGTGCCTCCCCATTTTCATTCCGAGGGCCTTTTTTAGGAGGGTGAACAGCAGCATTCTGGGATTTGTTTGGGCGCATGGGACTCCGAGGGTGAGGATGGTCTTTTTGGAGCGGGGCAGGGATAGAGGGGGGCTGGCGCTGCCCAACCTCTCTGGGTACTATTGGGCGGCTAATGTCTCGATGGTACGCAAGTGGGTAATGGATGGGGAGGGGGCAGCATGGAAATGGATGGAGATGGCGTCCTGTGGAGGCACGAGCCTGAAGGCACTGGTAACGGCGCCGTTGCCGCTCCCTCCAACGAGGTACACTACGAGCCCGGTGGTGGCGGTTACCCTCAAAATTTGGGGGCAGTGGAGGCGACACAGGGGGGAAGTGGGGGGCTCGGTGGAGACCCCGCTGCGGGGGAACCACCGGTTTGTCCCAGGGAACATTGATGGCGGGTTCCTGGGTGGCACAGGGCGGGCATTAGGAAGTTGGGAGACCTGTTTATTGATGGGAGGTTTGCGAGCCTGGGTGAGCTGGAGGAGAAGTTTGAGCTCCCCCAGGGGAATATGTTCAGGTACCTTCAGGTCAAGGCGTTTGCTAGGCGGCAGGTGGAGGGGTTCCCTTCGCTGCCCCTGCGGGGGGTAAGGAATAGGGTGCTTTCGGGGGTGTGGGTCAGGGATGGGAAGGTGTCTGACATCTACCAGGTAATGCAGGAGGTGGAGGAGGCGTCGGTAGAGGAGCTGAAGGCTAAGTGGGAAGTGGAGCTGGGGGAGCAGATTGAGGAGGGGACATGGGCGAACGCCCTCGAGAGGGTGAACTCCTCCTCTTCATGTGCGAGGCTTAGCCTCATCCAGTTCAAGGTACTGCACAGGGCTCATATGTCCGGGACGAGGATGAGCAGGTTTTTTGGGGGTGAGGACAGGTGCATTAGGTGTTCGGGGAGCCCAGCGAACCATGCCCATATGTTTTGGGCATGCCCGGCACTGGGGGAATTCTGGCAGGGGGTGGCGAGGACAGTGTCGAGGGTGGTAGGGTCCAGGGTCAAGCCAGGCTGGGGACTCGCGATATTTGGGGTTGGGGTGGAGCCGGGAGTGCAGGAGGCGAAAGAGGCCGATGTTTTGGCCTTTGCGTCCCTAATAGCCTGGTGGAGGATCTTGCTGCAGTGGAAAGATGCGAGACCTCCGAGCGTGGAGACCTGGATCAATGACATAGCGGGATTCATTAAGCTGGAGAGGGTCAAATTCGCCCTGAGGGGATCGGTACAAGGGTTCTTTAGGAGGTGGCAGCCTTTCCTCGACTTTCTGGCTCAATGATAAAGAACTAGGTCAGCAGCAGCAGCAACCCGGGGGGGAGGGGGGAAAAAGGAGGGGGGGGGGAGGTCTCAGGGGGGTATTGTTTAAGTTAATTTGCTTATTGTTAATTTATTTTGTGTTTATTGCTTTTGGGGGGGGGGGGGTGGGGGGTTTGTTACATGCGTTGTTACGGGTGCTGGGGGTGTTTATTATTGTTATTATTATTATTGTTCTGTTGCTATATATTTTCAAAAAATTCCAATAAAAATTATTTTTTTTTAAAAATCTGTCTAACTCGGCCTTGAATAAATTTAGTAATTCAGTTTCACTTCGGTCACTTCTCATTCTTCTAATGAGTGGGTATAGACCCAAGCTTTCTTCACACGATCAGCCCCTCATCCCGGGAATGACTCGAATGGGCCTTTCCTGAACTGCTTCGAATGCAATTATGTATAGGAGACCAAAACTACACACAATATTCCAGATGTGGTCTCACCAAGGCCCAGTAATGCTGCAATAAAACCTCCCTACTTTTATTTTCCATTCCCCTTGCAATAAATGCCAACATCCCATTTGCTCTCCTAATCACTTACTGAACCTGCATACCAACTAATCAATGGCATGTTGCTGAGCATTTTGTTGGACTTTACTTCTTAGTCATTTGGAGGTTTATTTCACTCAGATCTCTCTTCTAATTAATGAGGAGCAAACCACTTGGCTTCAATGATAGGTTCCAGCACAGTGATGTTAGCCTCAAATCAGTCAGCAATTTTCTGGTCTTGCTTCCCATATGCTGAGAATGTGGTGTTGCAGATGATGTCTTAAAATATGTTCCATTTCTCTTCTGCGCTCTCTGTGGGATTGCCAGAAAGTGCCTGTTCAATGCAGCAGTGGAATTTTTGTTTTTTATCTGGGTAAGCCGACATCGATATGAGGGCTGCATTTCTGATTTGAATGAAAAAGCTTCAAGGGCTGTGTCCTAATCCTGGTGCACCCCAGGGAGTGATTTGTGTCACACTCAACACTATGGTGGCTGTGAGTGCTGAGAATGCTGCTCAGAGCTTTACTTCTGGTGGTGATCAGATTCAGTGTGTGCCCTTGGATTATTCCAGAGCACCTTGTGGCATAGTTTGTTCTGAAAGACAGTGTTAGTTACAAAACGCCCGTGGTAGCAACAAAGTTCAAGTCATTTCTGTCTGTTTTCATTTATCTTTGCCAGGCCATGATCTCTGGCGCAGAAGCCATGTCTCATGCTCCGCTTCTACTCTTGTGTTGAGATCCCCCAGTAGTTAATGATGTTGGTGTTTTTGCTGATTGCAGTGTCAATCTTCTCATAGCATTGTCTTTGTCTCTATAGTGGAGAACAGCATTGGAACATAAACACTTATGAGGTTCACTGACCCTGTACGAGTTGAGAGGTAGTCAGAGCTATTACGACACCCTGGGCTAGTGTACAGTCAATTCCAGTCCCACTTGACCCAGAATCGCAACACAATTGAAATTAATAAATATTTCTTAGAACGCACCCGAAGTATGGCCACACGGTAGCATAGTGGTTAGCACTGTTGCTTCACAGATTCAGGGACCCAGGTTCGATTCCCGGCTTGGGTCATTGTCTGCGTGGAGTCTGCACAGTCACTCCGTGTCTGCCTGGCTTTCCTCCGGGTGCTCCGGTTTCCTCCCACAGTCCAAAGATGTACAGGTTAGGTGGATTGGTCATGCTAAATTGCTCCATAGTGTCCAAAAGTCAGGTGGGGTTGCTGGGTTATGGGGATAGGGTGGAGGTGTGGGCTTAGGTAGGGTGCTCTTTCAGGGGCAGGTGTAGACTCAATGGGCCGAATGGCCTCCTTCTGCACTGTAGATTTTATGATACTATGGCCCTAGCTGCCCAATAACTACAGTCACTAGGTTTGTAAAGTTAAACACAATTAAGTTTATTAATAATAATAACAATAATTAAGTATGCAGCAAACACAAAAGTTTAACTATTATCCAATTCCTAACCCCTCCACTTAAATTCATCCCAACCTCGACACACACACAAGGCAGACACGGAGAGGAAAAGAGGAGGTAGAATAATAAGTAAAGTTAAAGATAAGGGTCTTTGTTGCAGATGGTTGTTTCTAGCACAGCTTCCTCTCTTCAATCTCGGTTTTCTGTTCAATATTTCTGCTTTCTAGTCTCTAATGGTTTCACTGTAGATTCATTCAGGTCTCTGCAGTTTAATAAATACAGCTGCTATCCAGCTTTTCTGGAGAAAACATGAGAGAGAGAGAGAGAGATATTGAGAGAGAGCAGATCCTTGTTTCTCAGCATCCAGGTCTCAACTATGCTTTCCTTGGGTATCTGGAATCATTCCACTCAGGCAAGATCCAATCACCACCTGTCACTAGGCAGAATATGGTCTTCAGACAAATTCATTGACCACCAGCCAACCAATCGAATCAAATGCCCACCCCATCTCTCAGACGTCACAAAGTCTGAGTTCTGCAAAGTCTGAAAACTAGCACCGTGTACTATCACGCAACTTTCTGAATTTGTCATTCTCTCTGATGCTTGACTTAAAGATACATGCCCATTAAGCGCCAATGGATCAAAATGAGAACGGCAAAACAAATAAAGAAAGGGGGAAAAAGAGAATCATAAGGAAGGACGCTGACAGAGCGAACACATTCTGGACTATTTGTGGGGTTTCTATCATCGAGGATCAAGGGTTTGATAAAGCGAAGCCTACACTTTTCTCATGTGTTTCCTCTGAACTCCTATCCTCCCAGATGAACGTATTGCTGACACGATGGGAAACAGGTGCTCTGGCTTTCAAATCCAGAACTGTGGGCTGAAACGGGTCTTTACTGCCATTGTAAGAAACTTAATTACTTACACAGCATATTGCAGGATGTCCTGCACTCGCCTTCAATTCTGAATGAGGACAAAATGATGTCCGGAACTTGCCTCACTGTTACTTTTTGGTAATTTAATTCCAGGCACTCACGGAAACACACCTCCCGTTGCCTGGGAAAATTCTGTTATTGTTCCTCACATCAGTTCAAATTGGAGAGCTGCTCCCTGAATACTTTAAGTGGATAAAGACACTCAAAGAACTCTTCACGCAGCTCCACCAACCCCCCCCCCCCCCCCAACCCTCCTTCCTCTACCAGCTGTTTATCCTGTTCTCAGAATCACAAAGTCACACAATTGTTACAGTGCAGGAGGAGACCATTCAGCCCATCATTTCTAGACCAGTTCTTGGAATGAACAAATCATCACTCACTACCATTCCCCTGCCTTCTCCCTGTAAACACAGACATCCTTCCTTTTCAGATAACAGTCTAATCCCCCTTACAGAGCTTCAATCTATCCCTCAATGTCAGCTAAATTGAACAGCTGGTCAGTGACTTCAGGAAGCGAAGTGTTGTACACACCCATGTCTGCATCAACGAAGCCGAGGTGGAGATGGTTGACAGCTTCAAATTCCTCAGTGTGTACATCACCAACAATCTGTCCTGGTCCACCCATGTTGACACTACGACCAAGAAAGCACAACAGAGCTTATACTTCCTCGCGAAACTAAGGAAATTCAGCATGTGCACAATGACTCTGACCAATTTTTACAGATGCATATAAACCATTCTATCTGCCTGCATCACAGCCTGGTATGGCAACTGCTCGGCCCAAGACCGCAGAAAACTTCAGAAAGTCGTGAACACAGCCCAGTCCATCACCCAAACCTGCCTCCCATCCATTGACTGTCTACACCTCCCGCTGCCTGGGGAAAGCGGGAAGCATAATCAAAGACCCCTCCCACCCAACTTATTCACTCTTCCAACTTCTTTCATTTGGCAGGAGATACAGAAGTCTGAGAACACGCACAAACAGATTCAAAAACAGCTTATTCCCCGCTGTTACCAGACTCCTAAATGACCCTCTTATGGACTGAACTGATCTCTTCACACATCTTCTCTACTGAGTTGTACTGAACTCCTGTATGCGTCACTCGTGTCTATGTATTTACATTCCGTATTTATGTATGTCCTACATTTTATTTAATGTATGGAATGATCTGTCTGGACTGTACGCAGAACAATACTTTTAACTGTACCTCAGTACACGTGACAATAAAGAAATCCAACAATCCAATGTCCAATTGAAGCTGCCTTTATCACACTGTCAGCCAGTGCATTCCGGACCCTAAACACTCACTGCGTGAACAGCTTTTCCTCATGTCACTTTTGCTTCTTTTGCCAATTGCCTTAACCCTGTGTCCTCTCGTTATTGATCCAAACCGCTATCTCAACCTGTACTGCCAACTTCAATGACTTATGCTCCTACACTCCTTTAGAATCATACCCTTTATATTGTCTCGCCATGATCTGCATACGGAAATGAATCACTTTGCACTGTTCTGCCATTTCTCCACCCATTCCATCAATTTGACTGAATCCTTTTGAAGTTTTATATAACCTCCTCATTCACAATGCTTCCAAATTTTGTATCATTTGCAAATTTTCAAATTGTTCCCTGGACAACAAGATCTATGTCCTTAATATATGTCAGGGAGAACCAAGCTCTCAACGCTGACCCCTGGGAAACTGCACTACGATCCTTCCTTCAGGCTGAAAAAAACCCAATTAATCACCACTCCCTGTTTTCTGACACTTCGCTAATTTTATATCCATGTTGCTACTGTCCCGTTTATTCCAAAATAACTTTGCTCACAAGTCTGTTGAGCAGCACTGTATTAAGTGCCTTTTGGAAGTCCATGTACCCCACATCAACTGCTCTGTAGTCTCTGTCCATTCTCCAACTGAGGCTGTATTCCAAGGGGATTGCCTACGAATGCACCCATTTCTGGAAGCAACTGGTTTGTTCTGAAGTCAGCAACAAATCCTTCAGCACCTGCCACACTATTCCCTGTGGATCTCTGAAACTTGAATGAACTACGGTAAACGTTGAACACTCTTAGAATCGTAGCAACAGGCAGAGGGAGTTAAATAGCAAATAATCTCCGATGTCTACTCGAAATTTATTTTTGTTTTGTGTGGCCTGTTCATTTTATCACACAGTACCTTTATATATATTTTTTAATAATTTTTATCGTCACAAGTAGGCTTACATTAACAGTGTAATGAAGTTACTGTGTAATGCACTATCAATTACGACGAGGCGAGAGTAGAGTGTAATCGAGGCTTTATTACACAGAGGTGTGGAGCCTCCTGCAGCTGCTGCCAAAATGGCTGCAGCTCGGAGAGCCCATACATTTATACTCCACCTACTGGGCGGAGCCAGCAGGCAGGGATCTACCCCCGTACCTGTACTACAGGGCCTTACCGTAATACACCTCAGATGCGGTACATACAATACAATACAACAGTGGGGACTACCACATTCACCCCCTGTTAAAAAAAGAGTCCGGCGGGGGTGGTGGAATGCTATTTACATGTAGGCATTTTAAATTTTAGGAACAGTTCATAAATTCAAACAATCGGGCGCCTGGATCTGTCGTTGCGAGCGCCACAGTCTCGGTGGTGATTCAGGCGTTGGTTCGGTCGTCGGTGACTCCGGGAGAGTGTCAACCTCATGTTCATCCCCGGGTGGGAGCAAGGGGAAGACGGATCGTTCTGTAGCGGGGGCTGTGGTGAAGTGCGCTGGGGGGAGGGAGGGTGGCGCCGGAGCAGGGGAGGGGGGGTGTGTGGGGACCCAGCTGGTGCCAGGTTCCGGAGGGAGACTGTGTCTCGGCGGCCATCGGGGTACACTACACAGGCGTACTGCTGGTTCGCGTGAACAAGCTATACCCTCTCAACCAACGGGTCCACCTTGTGGGGCCGCACGTGCTTGCGGAGGAGAACGGGTCCTGGAACTGCCAGCCATGTTGGGAGTGAAACCCCGGATATGGACTTCCTGGGGAAGGCAAGGAGACGTTCATGGAGAGTTTTGTTAGTCGCCATGCAAAGGAGCGACTGAATGGAGTGGAGGGCGTCGGGGAGGACCTCCTGCCAGCGGGAGAGTTCTGGACCGTAGTGCCAGCTGGACGACCTTCCAGATGGTCACATTCTCCCGCTCCACCTGCCCATTTCCCTGGGGGTTGGAGCTGGTCATCCTGCTCGAGGCAATGCCCCTGCTGAGCAGGAACTGCCGCAGCTCATCGCTCATAAAGGAGGATCCCCGGTCGCTGTGGACATAGGCGGGGAAACCGAACAGAGCGAAGATGGTGTTGAGGGCTTTGATGACGGTGGCAGACGTCATATCGGGGCATGGGACGGCGAAGGGGAATCTGGAATATTCATCAACCACGTTAAGAAAGTACGTGATTCGATCGGTGGAGGGGAGGGGCCCTTTGAAATCCACGCTGAGGCGTTCAAAGGGGCGGGAGGCCTTCACCAGGCGCGCTCGATCTGGCCGGTAGAAGTGCGGTTTGCACTCCGCACAGACCTGGCAGTCTCTGGTGATAGCCCTGACTTCCTCAATGGAGGAGGGCAGATTGCGGGCCTTTATGAAATGATAAAAACAGGTGACCCCTGTGAGACAGAGATCGTTTTGCAGGACCGGAGTCGGTTCACTTGTGCGCTGGCACATGTACCTCGGGATAGGGCGTCGGGGGGCTCTTTGAGCTTACCCGGGCGATACAAAATCTCGTAATTGTAGGTGGAGAGCTCGATCCTCCACCTCAAGATTTTATCATTTTTGATCTTACACCGCTGTGTTATTGAACATGAAGGCAACCGACCATTGGTCAGTGACGAGAGTGAATCTTCTGCCGGCCAGGTAATGCCTCCAATGTCACACAGCTTCTACTATGGCCTGGGCCTCCTTCTCGACGGAGGAGTGCCGGATTTCAGAGGCATGGAGGTTGTGGGAGAAGAATGCCACAGGCCTGCCTGCCTGGTTGAGGGTGGCGGCCAGAGCGACATCTGCTGCATCGCTCTCGACTTGAAAGGGTAGGGTCTCGTCGACCGTGTGCATCGCGGCCTTGGCGATGTCGGCCTTGATGTGATTGAAGGCCTGGTGAGCCTCGGCCGTCAGTGGAAATACAGTGGAGTGGATGAGTGGGCGGGCCTTGTCCGCATAGTTAGGGACCCACTGGGCGTAGTACGAGAAGAATTCCAGGCATCGTTTGAGGGCCTTGGGGCAGTGGGGAAGTGGGAGTTCCATGAGCGGTCGCATGCGATCGGGGTCGGGCCCTAGGACTCCATTTTGGACCACATAGCCGAGGATGGCTAATCGGTTAGTGCTGAATATGCACTTCTCCTTGTTGTATGTTAGGTTGAGGAGTTTGGTGGTGTGGAGGAATTTGGAAAGATTAGCGTCGTGGTCCTGCTGGCCGTGGCCGCAGATGGTGACGTTATCCAGGTACAGGAAGGTGGCCCGCAGTCCGTACCGGTCAACCATTCAGTCCATCTCCTGTTGGAAGACCGAGACCCCGTTAGTGACGCCGAAGGGAACCCGAATAAATGGTAAAGGCGGCTGTCCGCTTCAAACGTGGTGTAGGGGCGGTCTGCCTTGCGGATGGGGAGCTGGTGGTAGGCAGATTAGAGGTCCACTGTCGAGAAGACCCGGCACTGTGCAATCTGATTGACCATATCGGATATGTGTGGGAGGGGGTATGCGTCGAGCTGCGTGTACCGATTGATGGTCTGACTGTAGTCAACGACCATCCTGTTTTTCTCCCCAGTTTTCACAACTACCACTTGGGCTCTCCAGGGGCTGTTGCTGGCCTCGATAATACCCTCCCGAAGCAGCCGCTGGACCTCAGACCTGATGAAGGTCCTGTTCTGGGCCCTGTGCCGTCTGCTCCTGGTGGCAACGGGTTTGCAATCCGAGGTGAGGTTTGCAAATAGGGAAGGCGGGTCGATTTTAAGGGTCGTGAGGCCGCAGGCAGTGAGGGGTGGTAGGGGCCCGCCAAATTTCAGGGTTAGGCTCTGGAGGTTGCATTCGAAGTCCAGGCTGAGAAGCAAGGCAGTGCAGAGGTTGGGAAGGACGTAGAGCCGGAAGCCACAGAACTCTGCGTCCTCGATGGTGAGGGTGGCGGTGCAGTACCCCCGGATCGCCACGGAGTGGGATCTGGAGGCCAGGGTGATCGTTTGGTTAATGGGGTGTACCGCGAGGGAGCAGCGCCTCACCGTATCAGGGTGGATGAAGCTCTCAGTGCTCCCAGAGTCCAGAAGGCAGGATGTCTCGTGTACTGTCATCCACGCGGTTGAGGGGTTGTGTGGTCGGGACTGGTCGATAGAGATGGAGGCGAGATGCGGCTGATCGGCGGCGGTTGCAGGCGATGATCGGCCAGATGAGGTCCCCGACGAGCAGGGGTCCTGAGGCGGGGAAGATGGCGGCACCCACGGGGCGCACGTGGCGGGCGGCGTTAAAAATGGCGGTGCCCATGGGCCGCACGTGTCATGAGGGGGGCAAGATGGTGGCGCCCATGGGCCGTACGTGTTGTGAGCCGAGAAAGATGGCGAGCAAGATGGCGGCGCCCACGGGCCGCATGTGTTCTGAGGCGAGTAAGATGGTAGCGCCCACGGAACGCCTGTGGGGGGTGCAGGGACAATAGCGGCGATGGACCGGGCCTGGCACACGGCAGCAAAATGTCCTTTCTTCCCGCAGGCCTTGCAGAGCGCGCTCCGTGCCGGGCAGTGCTGCCGGGGGTGTTTTGTTTGTCTGCAGAAGTAGCACTTGGGTCCCCCGGGGTTGGTTGGCTGCCGCGCAGTGCAGGCCTGGGGTTGGCTGGGGGCGGCCGCTGGTGGGATCCATAATGAGGTGTTCGCCAGCGGGGTCCACGATGCACAGGAGGGGTGGGCCGAGCGATCAGGGCATGTGCCTGAACATTGCGGGAGGCAACCGTGAGTGAAATCGCTAGCTTCTTGGTCACCAAGGGGTCGAGGGTAGCCCCCTCTAAGAGGCGCTGGGAGATGTAAGCTGACTCTATGCCAATGACGAACGCATCTCGAATCAAAAGTTCAGAATATTCAACGGCCGTAACGGCCTGGCAATCGCAGTCCCTCGCCAGGGCGTGCAGGGCACGCCAGAAATCTTCCACAGACTCACCGGCGAGTTGATGCCGCGTGGGGAGGAGGTGCCTGGCGTAGATTTTGTTGGTCTGCTCAGCGTAGTTTTCCTTCAGTAGCGCCATGGCCTCAGCGTAGGTCGGCTCGCCCGGATGAGGGGAAAGATGTCGGAGCTCAGCCGCGTGTAAAGGATCTGGAGTTTCTGTGCCTCTGAGGGTGGTTCTGTCGCAGATCCGATGTGCTTCAAAGCAAGCGAGCCAATGTGCGAAGGCCAACTTGGCGTTGTCTGCTTGAGGGTGCAGCTGCAGGCAATCAGGCTTGATGCGGAGATCCATCGTTATAAAATCTCTGCGTAATAAATTGATGCGCTATCAATTACAACGAGATGAGAGTAGAGAGTAATCGAGGCTTTATTACACAGAGATGTGTAGCCTCCTGCAGCTGCTGCCGAAATGGCTGCAGCTCGGAGAGCCCACACATTTATACTCCACCTACTGGGCGGAGCCAGCAGGCAGGGATCTACCCCCATACCTGTACTACAGGGCCTTACCGTAATACATCTCATATGCGGTACATCCAATACAATACAATACAACAGTGGTGACTACCACACTGTGAAAATCCCCCAGTCGCCACACTCCGGCACCTGTTTGGGTACACTGAGAGAGACTTCAGAATGTCCAATTCACCTAACAATTACATCTTTTGGGACTTGAGGGAGAAAGCTGGAGCACCCGGAGGAAACCCACCCAGACACAGAGAAAACGTGCAGACTCCACACAGACAGTGACCCAAGCTAGGCATCGAACCTGGGACCCTGGAGCTGTGAAGCCATAGTGCTAACCACTGTACTACCGTGCTGTCCCTGCTATCGTGCTGCCCTAACCCTCCTGAATGTCACGGTTGTGTCCTATCATCTGCAATGGGAAAACTTTGCCTGGAGGCTCAGAATCTGTCTGGGACCCGGCTAAGCCCTGGGATCGAGCCAACCTCTGTCTGCTAACTCCCATGGGATGTTCCTGCCTCCACCTGATGTGCATCAGCAACTGTATAGTTCCCAACAGATTGTGCCTCAGAAGCACGTTCACTAATGTCGCCCATTGAGGTGTGCGTCTCTGCGCTGATGGAAGGTGGGATGATAACTGTGATGCCTCAATGCTGTTGTCCTCGAAGCTGTCCTCTGAGGTGATCTTTTAGGTGGCGGGAGTGAGGGGGTGGGGGAGGGGAATTCTCCAGATGGCCCAGGCCCATTAGATGGAAATCCTGTGATAGAATGGACATGTGGTCAGTGACAGGGAAGGATCATTTTATCTGAAATGAACAATTCACTTCAGACAGGTCATCTGGGTGAACGGGAGATAGCTCCTGGCCTCTGCGGCGCAGGCCAACCTCACTCTCGATGACTGCTCTCTCCTCGGTCAGTCCCCCCGTGATTTACAGGGCCTGTTCCTCATAGGGTGAGGACTTAAATCTCTGGCACTCCGCACCCCCTCTCCTCCCCACGCCTTGGCCCTTTACCACTTATTATGGGCTATCTTCTCTAGCAAAGACAAAGAGAGGGCATTGTGCCCGCATACTTGATGGGTCAGGGTGTTCTATAGCAGGCATGTGTGGGCACTATACCGGACATGATGGGGTTGTGCTTGTGGAAGTCAGTGGGTTCTGAGGGGCAAGCACGAAGATCGGATATGGGAAGGCTGTGTGGTGTCAGCCAGTGATTTGTGTGGGGGCGGAGAGGGGTGGGAGGGGTTTGTTTGGGAATTTGAGGGGTGGCAGGTGGAGCTGATGCCATGAGGGAGATGGCAACTTACATTTGCAGCTCGGTGGAGATTGTTTGGCTTCTTCTGACATTGTCCAGTGGGCCTCCTGGTCATGCTGCCCACAGACTCCCAGGAGGCATTGGCGACCCTGCTGCTGGCCCTCTGACCCCTCAGAGAAACATTATGTCCTGTCTCGCACCAACGGCGTCAAGAAGCCTGGCCAGGTCGGCATTCCCAAAGTGAGGAGCAGGTCTGCATGCTGCCACGCTTATGTGTTGACTGGGAGTGAGTGATGAGGGGGCGTTTAAGAGCAGCTCCCTCATGTTAGTGCCGACATGCTGAGGTACAAGTCTGATGAATCAGATGGCGAGACAGCCAATAATGGCGAGGAGCTTGTGCCAAGTGCTGTTAAATACGGCCAAATACACCCCACCAAAAGCGCCCAAAATCACACTGAGAAATGTTTCCATTAAACCACACCCTTGGTCTCCCCAATGGAGAATTCTGGCTGAGGTGCGCTGCGTAACATATGTTAGCAAGCTGCAGTGTGAGTGTTCATTAACAGGATGTACACTACTTGCTGTGTGCGTGCCCCAGTGCTTTTCAGTAGAAAAGGCCTTACAACTGGCAATTGTTCAGGAAACTTGTTTCTATTTTGCTGGTAAAACGCATGGCATAATCTTGATCTGAGGTAAATTTGACAGGAAAATCTATAGAAATAAGTTTCCATAAGGATTTTTACTTGATTGCGGGCTGAGGGAGCATCCACAGCACTGTCCATTGAGAGGTGTCGAATCACTGGCAGCATTTCCTATTTCATTGCACATTGCACACTGCAGAAGTTACTTCCCATTTCAGTCACATAGCGGCAGTGAACACTGACAGCTTCACTTCCAATACCACTGTAAAACCTGGGTTCATAAACTATATTCACAAAAGGGTAGGGGAATATTCCATTCTGCTGCCTGCTGTTGGTATAAACGACGTTATCTGTTACGGCCGGCAAACTCCTGGAATCCTTGAGAAAGATAATCCCACCCATAATAGTCATGTGAAAAATAAGAAAAGGGCAAGTGAGAAGCAGGAGAAATGCAAGCAAAGGGGCCAATGATTAAAAACTGATGGAATTAGTAAATATTCATTACATGATCATGGTGAATTACACTACATGGATTGTGTGGGTGAAAGTCTGCATCTTGTGACCAACAAGACAATCTAATCATTCAAAATAATGTGGTTCTTTTATGAACTGGAAGAAAGGTCTTGGGCGGGATTTTCCGTTCCCATACTCCGATTTCGTTAATCGACGATTAGGCGGAGAATCCCTTTTTCCAATGAAATTGCAGGCGCCGCTGTTTTTGGAGGTTCCGTCCCCTCCAAAAGGGCATCATGGATGAGCACGCCGCACGCCGGTGGGGCGGCCTCAGGACGTTACCTGAAAACGTTCCCCCGATGCTCCGCCCCAATGGGTCAAGTTCCCGATCACTCGGTTGTCTCATGGGGCTGGATTCTCCGCACCCCTACGGCGAAATCGAGGCCAGCGCCACGGCAGAGAGTCCAGGTTGACTCACAGAATTGGGACCAGCGGCAGTTCCCTGATTCTCGGGGCCCCGAAAAGCAGCGTACTTGGAGAGTACGCTGCGTATCACCTACTTGCGGACATTGCTGGAGGTCTGCTCCGCCATTCTCTGCGCCCGACCGGCTGCAATCCCGACGGTGTGGATCACTTATGGTCCTGCTGTTCGAGATACTCGCATGGTGGCTGCGGACTCAGTCCAATTGGAGGTGAGCCAATCGGAGGGCAGAGGGGGCTTTATACGGGCCTGGGGTATTTTTGGTGCGGGCGGTTAGGGTCGGGCGCGCGGCTGATCGGGGGCACAATTTAGGAGGTCCAGCTACGCGGTCTGAGTCCGTCATGGAGCACTGCGCAGCCGCTGGAGGCCGCCGCCATGCACGTGCACGGCCTCTGACCCGGAAGTACATGGGCCCGTATCTGCAGAAAAAGCTGTGAGCTTCTCGATCGGTTATTGCTAGTCCCCTGCAGACCTATGAATATGTGTCCCTTTCACGCCAGTTTGTCTGTTGTGAAATGCCACAGTTTATACGGCAGCGTGGGGACATAGTCCCTAAAACTGAGAATCCAGCCCATCATCTCCCCTTTGTGGACCTCTAAATGCAATTAAAATGGATACCTTTTCAGTGTGAGTCTTTAATTGCAAAAATTGGAGATCAGTCCATTCCTCATAATTAAAACAATTTGGACTGAGAGTAACCTTACAGCTCAACCTGCAAGTTATTATCACTGTTAGAATCTGTGTCAGCATAAGATAAACTAATTTAGTGCTGAAAATAGAGACATGTTGCTGAAGATCTTCATCTTGCACTCCTGAGGACAAACATAAGAATACCAAATTATAAATGATTCTAACTATTACGGGTCAGGGTTTAGAGAACCCCAAAGTGTATCGTAGAAATCACCTGACCCATAACTTTTCATAGATTTTGGTTATGGGGAGCACAAGGACCCACTCTACAGGTGTGATATAACAGAGATCTAAAGTACTTTTAAAGCAAAACAATGTTTATTATATGAATCCAGTTAACATTTTATAAACACACAGTAAATATCTTAGCAACTATCAACTCAAATACTTCCTCCAAAGGATACAGTACTCTATAAGTAACCCTTAATCTTTCCTCACAACATCCATAAGACAAATGCCCTCTTTAACAAAGACAGCAGTTTTAAATTCTCTACTGAGAGCAGTTATTACTTTTAAATTAGAAAGTGATCTGAAGGCATTCTTTTCATGCAGAAAGAGATCAAAATTGCACCTTGTTTGGCTGGATGCAGCCCCAACTCTGAAAACGAAGCTGAACACACATTGTAGCTGCCAGCTCAAAAATAACAGTAAAAACAGGCAGACAGCCCAGCTCCACCCACACTTTGACATCACTGCAGCTATTTGATAAACACCCATTTCTTAAAGGTACACCCACCTGACATAACAATATGTACTACAGGAGAAAGGGGTGCTGGTTGGTTGGCCAGTTGACTGTTACTGGCTGAGGCATTGCCATGAAGAAGGCAGCCGGAGCTCCCGGGTAATTCAAAAAAGATGCAAGGCCTGAACATATTTCTTCTTTTTTTTCAGAGAATGGGTCCCTGCGAATGAAGGTTTGTTGCTCCCAGCAAGTATAAATGAGCCACATTATGAGCTTCACTAAGTATTTAAAATGGATTGTTAGCGAAGCTTTTAGCACACTCAGGATTGTTCAGCAAGTGCTACCCAATCATGAAATCACATCTAACAGTGGACTTTTTTTTAGCATTTTCAACGGTACCTGGCACCGCACTGGCACTGAAATTCATACACAATATTGCTCAATTGTGTGGGAGGCAGAACGTCTTTTTGGACTGATGACGGCCACCCTGTTAATGGAAAACTCTATTCATTTAGCCACTGCATTCGTAGCATTGTGAAACAGCTGGCTTAACCTGTTGCTCATATAATTGAGCTACTTGGACTTTCCGGAGTAATGTGAGGTAGACCAGGCACGTTTCGGGTCCAAAGGAGATGGCCTTTCCCCATTTGCAAGTTTGTGCGATGCAGAGTGAGTAATGGTCTGATCAGGATAGCCAATGTTCTGCAGGGTAGCTTTGAAGCGTTCTATATCTGTAGCATGTCTACAAGGTAATCAAAGGCTATGTCGCTATTTCTAAAGTAATTTAACAATATTTATTAAAACCTTAATATAAAAGGGATTTTCCTCTCCCTCAGGGTGTGTTCTGCTGCTGGTGGCAGGATATTCTGGTCACGCCATTGTCAATGGGGTTTCCTGTTGAAAGCACCCCTCACCTCTGTGAAACCTGCGGAAGGGATGCGCCGGAGGGAGCGGAGGAACCCGCCAGTGTTAACGGCCAGAAAATCCAGCCCTCACTCACCATTTAGTCCTCTCTGTCGTACCCTCTTCTCCTTAAACACCTGATCTACTGTATGGGGTGCAAATTCCACATTCTACCCACTCTCTTGAGTCTTAAAACATTTCTCCAGAAACCCTTATTGAATTTATTAGTGACTATCTTTGATTAGTTGTCCTTAGTTTTGAACTTCTCGAGAATTGGAAACAGCTTCAAATACACATTTTCTATTAATTTATCATGAAGCCTTTGAATGAGCAGCATGCGCTTTGATAACACGATGAATTCACCAGCAGCTGTACTCTTTGTGCTGCAGTATGGAAGTGCAAAAGTGCTCACTGTAATTAGATTTTTTTTTAAACTTCTGAAAGGTATAACTCTTTTAAGTCCATTCTCACAGCAATACAGTGTTATTAAACACTATCCTCAATCAGTAATAAACTGAATTTCTTTTTTTGCATCAAATACCATTCTGTCAAGGGCAAGCTTCTACTCAGACTGCTTAATTTTGACAACACACTCAGATTTCCTGCACACGTCAAACACTAACCAGATGTATGCTCTTTAGCCCTGTTCTGAAGCATGCTGAAGGGCAACTAGTGGGCTGGCCATTCCAGGCGTACACATGCCAACATTTTTCAGAAGTGCTGTATGCCATGAATTGCATACATTGGCCGGATTCTCTTTTGCCGCTGGCAGCACATCGCTGCCCGCAGGATTCCTGACGGCATGCGGTGGCTTCAATGGGAAATTGACAAGCGGTGGGAAGGGAGATGCACGCGGCTGGGGGTCCGGAGAATCCAGCCCATTGTAACAAAAGTCTGTAGAATTATTTCATACAGGTCGGCATGTGGCGCAGTGGTTAGCACTGGGACTGTGGCGCTGAGGACCCGGGTTTGAATCTCGGTCCTGGGTCACTGTCCGTGTGGAGTTTGCACATTCTCCCCGTGTCTGCGTCGGTTTCATCCCCACAACCCAAAGATGTGCGGGGTAGGTGGATTGGCCACGCTAAATTGCCCCTTAATTGGAAGAATTATTTCATACCATTGGGCGAATGGTTAATTACCTACCTGATTCTGGTTTGAAGATCTCTTTTGTATACTGGCGTGACAGGTTGAATGATTACAGTATTTATTACTCTAATGGGGTGAACTGTTATATCTCCATCCAGTTTGAATATTTTTCACATGCTACAAAGTTTGAATAATTATTTTATACTCTCATTAAAATTAATTGTGCAACGTCTGACAGAATGTTTGAATAACTATTTAAAACTGTAGTCACAGTTTAAAGTTACACATGACATAAACTGGCAGATGATTAACATCGGGCTGTTGAAACTCATATTAAAATCACATATTGTAGAACTCCAGCCCGGTGTGATGGAATATATCTTGTTAATCGTCGCAGCAGATTTCATTGCAACAGAGCAAAGTCAACCAATTTGAGCGTGTGCAAGTTATAGTAGCTGTGGTCATGATATCCAACCGTATATCAGGCTATTTGCCCTTTGCCAGTTGTCTGGTGAGGTCCATATGAAATGAAAATGAAAATGAAATGAAATGAAAATCGCTTATTGTCACAAGTAGGCTTCAATGAAGTTACTGTGAAAAGCCCCTAGTCGCCACATTCCGGCGCCTGTCCAGGGAGGCTGATACGGGAACATCTACATATACGTCAGTAAGCAAAAACCTGGAACTGGGGGCAGCAGGGTAGCATGGTGGTTAGCATAAATGCTTCACAGCTCCAGGGTCCCAGGTTCGATTCCCGGCTGGGTCACTGTCTGTGTGGAGTCTGCACGTCCTCCCCCTGTGTGCGTGGGTTTCCTCCGGGTGCTCCGGTTTCCTCCCACAGTCCAAAGATGTGCAGGTTAGGTGGATTGGCCATGCTAAATTGCCCGTAGTGTCCTAATAAAAGTAAGGTTAAGGGGGGGTTGTTGGGTTACGGGTATAGGGTGGATACATGGGTTTGAGTAGGGTGATCATGGCTCGGCACAACATTGAGGGCCGAAGGGCCTGTTCAGTGCTGTACTGTTCTATGTTCTATGGTCTATGCAGGAAGGTTGAACATAGGATTGAATAAAACCAAACATTTAGTCCAAATTAATCATCAGTATCAAATAGATAATTCTGAAGACCATAATCTGAAAGATAACTGGTGCTAAGCATGGGCTCACAGCATGGGGGTCGAGAGTGGTGCATGGTTTGAGAGAGTGTTGGAGGCATCTCCAGTAAAGGCCTGATAGCTCTCAGTACCAAACCAATGTTTCAATTTTAAAAATGTTATCCTCATGTTCAAAATCCCTCCAAGGCGTCAACACTCCTTGAACCCTGGTCAATTTTTCATCCTCCACTTCTCTCACTCCAGCACTGCCTGCGTGCCATCAGCCACTTAGGCCCTAAACATTGGAATTGCCTGTCCTGGGGCAGCACGGTGGCACAGTGGTTAGCACTGCTGTCTCATGGCGCTGAGGTCCCAGGTTCGATTCTGGGTCACTGTCTGTGTGGAGTTCGCACATTCTCCCCATGTTTGCGTGGGTTTCGCCCCCACAACCCAAAGATGTGCAGGTTAGGTGAATTAGCCACGCTAAATTGCTCCTTAATTGGAAAAAATGAAGTGGGTACTCTAAATTTATTTTTTTAAAAAAGAAATGCCTGTCCAAAGCTCTTCACCACCTTATCTTAAGCTGTTGCTTAAAATTTAGCTGTTTGATCAAACATTTCGTCATCTGATCGAATGCCTCCTTTCTTGGTTTGATGTCAACTTTTGTCCGATGCGGCTTGTGTGAAGCGCCTTTGGATATTTTGCTACTGTAAAGGCACCATTTAAATGCAATGTTTTGTTGCACTCACTCAATGGGAAAAAGTAAAATAATGTGCTTGGTAAAAATAAAAATGAGTTGAACATCGGTCTCTAATGTCAATTAAACAACTGCAGATTATAAAGCAGAAAGGGGATGTCGAAGCAGTTATGTACAAAAATGTCCGGAGCAATCAAAGAGAAAGGATGAATCAATTTCTCAAGAATAAAGCCATCCCACATGCTATGATCCTCTTTCCTTCTGACAGGGCCATTATTATTCTGTTCTGCCCATAAGAAATCCTTTATAGTTGCAGGTATTCTAAAGAGTGCCCACCCTTGTGATATACTTTCTCATGTGCGTGCCTTGTCTTTACGAGTTCACACTGCTGGAGGCTCAGCAGCTGGTGCCTTTCATCTGGATTAGTTATGTTCAATAAGTGTGTGTCAGTCATTCCTTTCTGCAGATTTTTACTATCATCAAGTTCCACAAATCACAGAGTCAGGTGCGGAATTCCAACAGCGATGGTGCTTATTCATCTTTCTTGGCTTGAACGAAGCTTCTGCTGAGGGGTAAAATACCAAATTCATAGCCCTTTTCTTTCAACCACCGTCTTTGATCAAACGGTATCATCCATTTTTAATTCTGGGTGAGAGTAGGGCGGGCACAGGACGTCAAACTGACCCCATTTCAGCAGTGTGAGGCCAGGCAGATTTTAACCCTGATGTCCTGAGCTAGGCCTCAGTGAGTAAGCGGTCTGAAGGTGGTGGGAAATGGCAGGTGCACAGGGGATGAACTGCAATGTTGGATGATAAAAGACAGTCACCAGGCAATGAAGTAAACGCCCTGGCACTCGAGTAGATCTTGGGGAGGGGGCTTCAGGAGGTCCTTCTGTTTAGGGCAGCCCAAGGTAAGGGAGGCCTACACATTCCTTGGCGGGGGCACTGCTGCTCCTCCAGGCTCCACAAGGAAAGTCACAAAATTGAAAATGAGGCAACTTCTTGGGCCTTGCCTCCTCTTTATGCTTGGTTGGCCAAGTGGGAAAGCTCCAATAGATTCCCAGTTTACGGTAGCACAGTGATTAGCACTGTTGCTTCACAGCTCCAGGGTCCCAGGTTCGATTCCAGGCTTGGGTCACTGTCTGTGCGGAGCCTGCACGTTCTCCCCGTGTCTCCGTGAGTTTCCTCCTGATGCTCCGGTTTCCTCCCACAAGTCCCGAAAGACATGCTGTTAGGTAAATTGGACATTCTGAATTCTCCCTCTGTGTACCCGACCAGGCGCTGGAATGTGGCGACTAGGGGCTTTTCACGGTAACTTCATTGCAGTGTTAATGTAAGCCTACTTGTGACAGTAATAACGATTATTATTATTTAAAGCGGGACACCGGTGATTCTGTGTGAGGTCCTTCTCACCTGTTTAAGAAAGCAGGTTAAAATTGAAACCGGCACGAAGAGAGCTCCATCTCATTAACAAAGTTCCACAAGTGATTTTGCATGTAAAGTTTGTATGTTATGAATTCTAACTTTTACCGTTCATTGATCATATTAATTTTTTTTTTCAAAGGAAGTTGATGAGAATGTGATGCATCGGTTGGGCTGTCTGTTCACTACCTTTTCATTCGCACAGGATGTGGCACTGCATGTCAGTTCGAATTACTTCCCTTGGGCAGTGTAAGCTTAGCGGTTAAAGGCACATGCCTTTGATAATCAGCTTCAGTATCTCTTTCATGTCAGTAATGAGAAGATACGGCAGCATCAAAGAGTGCCTAATTCAGGGAAGAAACTGTTAAAGGGTCGACACAGGGAAGGGTGATGAGGGACATTTGGGAAACTGAAGACGCGAGGATTAGAAACAGTTAGCACTTGAGGGCAAGGAAGGGAATAAAGTGAAAAACTGCATTACTGCAACAATCTGAAGCTACAGCGGCAGTCGTCAAGATCCTCTTGCCATGTGTTGTTTGATGATTAGAACGAAGGGCTATTGCCAAGAACTTGCTCTGATTGCCTGATGGCCAGAGGGAGGGTTGAAACTTTGAAATGCAAAGATCAAATTTCATTCCACTGCTCTCTAGTCTTTCCTAACTTTGGACTTTTAATGTTGTGATCAGCCAGTAGCTACTTTCACACTAATTACAAACATATAATAGCTTCAAAATCAGTAACTCACTAATAGCTTCTTGGATCAGCCTAGACAGCAAGATTTAAAGTCATTCAAGGTGATGAGAATTGACTGCACCTGCGCCCATTTCCAAATGCTCGAAGTTGCTTCGATATTTTGTTGATCAGCCCTGAAGCTGGATTCAATACTTGCAGCTAAGAAACTATTTGTTGCTGAATCTTTATCACAATCAAACGGGGAGGCATATTTCTCTCACCTGCGACACAGATCAAGGTATAAAGAGTGTATTTCACCCCATGAACAGCTGGTAACTGAAATTGTAAATATCTTTTGGTGGCGGGGAAGGAGGGGAGGGGAGGGGGGTGTTTGAACAGCTTACTCACTTAATTTCCTGGCTAAGACTTTAGGTGGGAAAGCAATTGAAAAATCTTGGTGTATCAAAACAACATAAATAC